>NC_045451.1:54117329-54268318 GCF_002776525.5 Piliocolobus tephrosceles | reverse complement strand
CTCAAGGTCAGTAAGCTTAGTCTTCTTATTATCTTTTCTTTCTTTCTTTCTTTCTTTCTTTCTTTCTTTCTTTCTTTCTTTCTTTCTTTCTTTCTTTCTTTCTTTCTTTCTTTCATTCATTCATTTTTGAGATGGAGTATCACTCTGTCGCCCAGGCTGGAGTGCAGTGGCGCCATCTCTGCTCACTGCAAGCTCTGCCTCCTGAGTTCACACCATTCTCCTGCCTCAACCCTTCAAGTAGCTGGGACTACAGGCACCTGCCACCACGCCTGGCTAATTTTCTTTTTGTATTTTTAGTAGAGACGGGGTTTCACCGTGTTAGCCAGGATGGTCTCGATCTCCTGACCTCGTGATCCGCCTGCCTCGGCCTCCCAAAGTGCTGTGATTACAGGCGTGAGCCACTGTGCCCGGCCCCTTCTTATTTTCTCTAATTCCTACAGCTTCTCATGCTGTCCTCTCTGGCAACTTCCTCTCTTCACTCGTTTAGACATTCTCCCCTTCCTGTGGGGTGTCTCTGCTTCATTGAGCCTGGCCTCCTTGCTGAATGAAGGTGACTAACACCCTGGTCCTGATTTCATGGCAGCCCTGAACACACTGTCTCACTTGTAATCTTGCCACTCTTCCACTAAACTTGACTTCACATCACAATCACCAGGAATATTAAAAAAAAAAAAAGTAACTAAGTTTGAATTCCAGGAAGCAACATACAAATCAGTGATATAGACCCAAAGTGGAAAACAAATTCTCCAATTTGAATTAACAATGGAGTAGTCAACCTAAATTTAATATAGATGTTGGTATCATTTGCTTTATGTTATGATGTTATTGGGCGTAACAGGATTCAACAGAGTATCTGTTTTCATCTTGAATGTTTCTTGCCCATCAATTTAGACAAAATCCTGGAAATATTACCGAAACAATATCACATGTCTGTTAAAATGTCTTCATTCCCTATTTGTAAATACAAAAGTATGAATTTCATGAAACATGAGTAGCAGTCATTGTAATTGTGACAGGTTCAATTGCCAGGTGCACAGCAAGTTACTATACCAAGGCACCATGAATTGCAGCAGAGAAAGAGGCTTAAGACAGGAGGAGACCTCAAATCTGCTTCCCTAAGGAAGCTAGGGCTTTTAAGCGACTTGGGATGAGTAGTGGGCTGGGGATCACTAATAGAGCAAGAGTAAAAGGTGAGGTCATAAAATGGGAGGATGAGGAAACTACATTCTTGTGCTGACTTGGTTCCTTGGTGGGAGTCTTCAGACTAGCTGGCATCAGCCATTCTGCTGGAATTCAGGATCTGAAAACATTTTAGGTGAGTCTTAAGCACAAAGACTCTATAAATTCTATCTATAGAAAAAACAGGGAAGCAAATGGTCAGCATCTAGTGCTACTTGACTTTCAGTTAGTAGGTAACTGTAGTAAAGAAGGCCAGAAGGCAGCCTGATTCATGCATAACTGTTGTGTAACACCTAGCATGAAATTCTCACTAACCCTGTGGGGACAGTTTCACTGACTGTCACTACCTATTTATCTCACAATCCCATTATTTTAGGGACTGTAAAATTCTTTTTAATTAAAGACAAATTGTATAATAAATAGAGGCTTTTAGATGTAACTTTCCACATTTCTTTCAATGAGGCAAGTTTTGGTGCAAATGATGGTTTGGGGAATTTATACTCTAGTCTTAATTTTTATATCTCTCATAAGAGTTTCTGGGTGAATGGGTTTTCTTTATGTTAATGATATTCTCAGACCAAGTAGAAGATAGATTATTTTTAAAGCAATCATCACATTTTTTAAATAAGTATTTTTCTTAGAACAGAATAAGTTCTAAGTTCCCTGGAGTCTCATTTCATTCTCATAAACCTTTGTGTAATGGACTGATTGAGAAGGAGGGAAGAGGAAGAGTCAGAGAGGGTGGAAAATTAAGGGAATACATTGCTTCCTAAATGCTGGGTAGGAAATCTTGGGAGTTCCAACCAAACCTACTGCACATAATCACGCTGTGAAGATTCAAAGTATGTGAGAATGTACATAACACTTAAATGTTACTGAAAATGCTTTATTCTTTCATTTTCTCTTTATTCTTTCTTTACTTTACTCACTGTATTAGTCTGTTCTTACACTGTTATAAAGAACTACTTGAGACTGGGTAATTTATAAGAAAAGAGGTTTAATCGACTTATAATTTCACAGGCCATGCAGGAGGCATGGCTGAGGAAGCCTCAGGAAACTTACAATCATGGCAGAAGGGCAAAGGGGAAGCGAGCACATCTTACATGGAGGCAGGAGAGAGAGAGTGAAGGTGGAAGTGCTATGCACTTTCAAACAACCAGGTCTCCTGATAACTCAGTATCATGAGAACCGCAAGAGAGAAATCTGCCCACATGATCAAATTGCCTCCCCCAACACTGGGGATTACCATTTAATGTGAGATTTGGGTGGGAACACAGACCCAAACCATATCACTAACAATCTTTTCTCTTACATTTTCCATTTATGAACCATAATTATCACCTAGGAAATTTTGACATACGTGATACTCTTTGTATTTAGAATAAGTTAGGCATTCTGAAACTTTTTATTTTTTTATGTTTTTTGAGATGGAGTCTCACTCTGTTGCCCAGGCTGGAGTGCAGTGGCGCAATCTGGGCTCACTGCAAGCTCCGCCTCCCAGGTTTACGCCATTCTCCTGCCTCAGCCTCCCAAGTAGCTGGGACTACAGGCGCCCGCCACCATGCCTGGCTAATTTTTTGTATTTTTTAGTAAAGACAGGGTTTCACCATGTTAGCCTGGATGGTCTCGATCTCCTGACCTCGTGATCTGCCTGTCTTGGCCTCCCAAAATGCTGGGATTACAGATGTGAGCGACTGCAGGGCTGGTATACTGAAACATTTTAAGTGATCTATTAATAAAAACAAACTTTGATAGAAAAATTTACTATTTGCCTCTGAGGTAGCATGAAATAAAACATACTTTCACTTCTTTCCTCTACTACACAGAATCAGGGGTGTGCAACCAAAGTGTTCTATTATATAATTTTTATGCCTCAGTTATTTCATGTTCCAGGGGCAGATTGTAGACCTATGTAATTTTTCTAAATGATGATATTCACTCTACCATCTCTACATAACAGAATCTGTGGAAAATTAGATCTAAACTGACATTCCCAGTTGGCAATCTATCTAAGGGTGTCATCTATGCATTGATTCTTTCAGCAACAGAAAAAAATTACAAAACATTTATCTTAGGGAGTCTGACACATGCTCAATTTATTCCTGATGTATAGGAAAATGGGGGAGATCTGACATTAAAAGCTGAAATTTCTCATATTAAGAAAGAATATATGAAAATAATACTGGGTTAAAGTGCGTACAAGGATGCCTGGCTGTCCTCCACAAGTCTCTTATTGGAAATGATAGGACAATATACCCTCCTCTATAAAAAGGCCATATTGTCCTATTGTTTCCAATGAAATGTAAGTACATCCCTTTAGCCCCTTCTATTGAGTTTTAAATTCTTAATCCAAAAAATTCAATCACTCTCAAATATCTACATCAAAGTCTTGCCATACTACCTGACGTGTCTAATACCAACATGATTTCTTGGAGAACGTATGGGGAGTCTTTAAAACCTGATTATTTTTACTTGTTTTAGGCATTGTTGTTCTTGGGCACTATGGTCTATCAAGCAAGAAATTTGCTGAAACACTTGTCTAATTAAGCCAGTATCACTGGCTCTTAAGCATGATTTTGCATGGGAATGTATCTAAAAGTCATGTAATTATATTTGGGAGGGAGGAGATGAGAGAGAGAAGTAAGATTATGTGCAAAAGGCTCTTTCAGAATGGGCAGGACACAGAATAGTCTGATGGGAGACCAGGAGAGCAGACCCAAGTTCCTGGAAGCAGCTCTGCATGGTTCTAGTGGAAGACAGATTTTGCCTAATTCTTAATTGTGTCCAGGCATCAATACCTCTGCTTACCCAACAAGGATGTATTGAGCACCAACTATATGCTGGGAGCTTGTATTAGTTTTGCATTTTTTTCATGCTACTTTAGATTCTGTGAAGGCCAATGTTGACCTAATGCAGTACTGAGAAATTCTTTCATGGTAAAAAGACCTACATAGATAGCAGCTGCAATTCACGAACTTTGAAGTTTTTGTTGGTGGGTTTTTTTTTGTTTTTGTTTTTTGTTTTTTAAGCAATAGTTTTTCTACTGCAAATCTCTCACCAACAAGATGGCCACTCATGATATCAAATTAGTTTTTGTAGTAGAATAACTCCTACTCTTCGTGCCCGTTATTTTGTACTGTTGCTCTCCTACTACTGACCACTGCATATAACACTACAAACATCTCAAGCTCACAGTCCTAGAGTTCATGCTGCATCTCTGTGGTCTCTCATAGACCACATCTAAGCTAGTGTCAAGTTCAAGTGCTCTTTTTCTTTCCTTTTTTTTTTTTTGCATTTACTCACTCAACAAATAATTGTGGAGTGCCACGTGCCTCCATAATAATAATCACCACGTGCCTGTCGCAGTCCCAGGTATTATGATATGGAAATGAGCAAAACAGATGAAATTAGTTTATACTCTAATTGGAGAAGAAGACAAACCAATAAGTAAAATGCATAGTATATTAATTTATGGTGAAGGGGATAGGTCCTGCAGGGGTTGGAGCAAAGAGGAGTAGAATTAGGGGAATGAGGACCGACTTGGTGTTCTCAGCTTCTTGTGGTAACTGATATGAACAGGGATATGAGACATAACAAGTTAATTGCAGTCTCAAGGCCAACGCTAGTGTAAAGTTGTGCATCTCTGGGAAAGGGAAGTATTAATCCAAGCAGGGTAGCTCACAGTTTTGGAGCACCTTCGACACAGAGACAAAGAAGGAGACTGGGAGAGTAGCTTTCTTATCTAGAGCTGAAGAGCCCTAGAGCTCATTCCTGCCTTCTTTGTTCATTGACAGAATCTTTGCTAAATTCCCTGGTGGATTCTTACCCAGATCACTGTCACCGAGCTATATTAAAATAGAAAATGTCTTCTTTAAAATCCCTGAAGAAATTACCAAAAATATACATGCAACATTTTCACACAAAGTAAGAAAGCACAAATGTTAAAAAAATTTTTTTTCAACATTTGATGGCTTGTGTCCTCCCAAGGATATTAAGTAATATCCATAACTATCTTTATTCTTAATTTTTTTCTTTTATTGCCAAGTGGGAAATAAAAAAAGAAAAAAAAGGTCAATTATTTTTGTTTCTAGCATACTGTGATTAAACTGTGTGTTTCTAATTTTAAGCTACCTACTCAAATAAAAAAAATGTTGCTTTCACAATGTAACACCACAAAATTGTCCCTATGGTCTGGTGAGCAGTGGTAGAATTAGAGCTGATTGGGAACATCAACAAAGAAAAAGTGTCCTTAATAATGTGATTTTTGGCCACCACACACTTCTGCTGGGGACTTTTCTACACGGATGCTTCTGTGGACCCTGGGGAGGGAGTATCTGGAAAGAGCTCAACATTGGACATTGACTAACTGATTTTCTGGTTATAAATAAGAACAAGCATGTGTCCTGGGGAAAGTAATGAAAGTCGCTGAGCATAAAGAAGAAATCAAGGCAAATGTACATGGATAATTTTTTTTTCTAAGTGTGAATACAGTAGGTCGTTTTTATAGAGTTTCGTCATGTATCATGGTATAGATTCCAAGTTGCACGTGGGAGCTGAAGGAAACGCTCATTTTTCTGTTCACCAAGTCATTCATTCACTCTATTGAGAATCTCCATCCATCCAGGGGAGAGACACTTTTGTGTAGCTTGCACAAAAACATTGTGTGGCTTATTGGAGAATACATATACACAAACACAAACATGTATCTCACAACAATTTCTACTCTGCTCTATGGATTCAAATTTTTCCTTTCTGTTGGATATTTCCACTTAGCCAGAAAGCATTCTATAAAGTATATAAACACTTAAGACTTAGCATACATTTATTATTAATCCTCCCAAACCATCATTTCTGCCTCTCATTCTTCTTCATTTAGCCTTCAATACCTCACCACCTACCCCTGCTTTATTTTCTATAATCTACATTCAACCACTGCTGAAACCCCACTTGCAAAAGACTTCAGTCATTCTCTAGCTACCAAATTCACCCACCTTCTCAATTGTGTTTCTTTTCCATAGCCTTACCGTGGATCAGCACCTGTTTCCCTAAACCACTCCTTCCTTGCACTGCTCATTTTCAGGGTGGTTGTGGTTTTTGTTTGTTTGTTTTTTACTTCTCTAGAATTGCTTCTTCTGTGACTTTATCTCTGGTCTATCTTCCTGCCTCTAGGCCCTAATCGTAGGTGTCCTGGAACTTTCTACTTAGCCCTCTTCTCCACCCTCTGTCTTCTAGAAAAATGTGTTTACTTTCATTCTTTCAATTATCATCTCTAAGCAGAGAGCATCCAAGTAGCTATCCAGAGGTCTGACTTCTCTCTCGAGCTCCAGTCCCAAATATTTGTCTTCCAGACCAACAGGCAAAAACTAAACTGTAGCTTGTAGCTGCGTCTGTTGTCAACAACTCCCAGGCATCCACATGAGTAGCTGAGTGTGTTGTGAATGACCCCCAAGCATGCATATGGGTAGCTGGGTCTGTTATGAATGATGCCCAGGCATGCACATGGGTTTGAGCTCAAACTGGAATATGAGCCAGAGCAGTCAGGCCTCTCCCCTTCTTTGAGGGCTCTCCAGAATGGACTTCTGTCAAGGAGGGAGGTATGAAAGGAAAAGAGAAGAAAGGGAGGAAAGTAGTTCAGGTGGGCTTCAGCCTCTGCTCATCCCTTAAAGCATGATTTCCTGTGAGCATCTCAAAGTTTATCTAGATAATCTAAATTTGCCATCCTCTATCCTGTCCTTAAATTCGTCTTTCTTCCTACCTTGTTTATGATAATGTCACTTTATCTTTCCTTTCGTCTGGATTCAAAACATCAGTATAACTTGATCCTCTCTCTAGCTGCTGTTTATTTTCCATTTTATTCTGTGCAATATATCTTTCTATTTTGTATCCTTTCTCCTTTTCCACTGCCTTTGCCTTGGTTCCAGTTTCCAGTGCTTCCTACCTGGACTGTTCCAATAGTGCCGCTGACCACTATCAACTCAAGCAACTCACTCCCGTATGCCTTTCACAGAGGTCTAACCTCACTTCCAACATTTCCTGGTTATATGGATATTTTTTTGTTGTTTTTTGAGATGTGGTCTAACTCTGTCACCCCATGCTGGAGTGCAGTGGCTCAATCATAGCTCACTGCAGCCTTAAACTCCTGCGCTCAAGCGATCTTCCCACCTCCCAGAGTAGCTGGGACAATAGACAGGCACCAACATACTTGGCTAATTATTTTAATTTTTGTAGTGATGGATTCTCACTATGTTGCCAATGCTGGGGGATATGTTTTCAGAAAACATATACACAATCTGAAAAATCTCAAGAAATATTATACATGTTCTTCTTTCCATTGGCTATAATAAATGGCTATAACCAAGGGCCATTTATTAACATTAAATGTAGTTTATGGTTTAAAAATGTGGTTGTAAATAATATTTATGAGAAAAGATTGGGAAAATAGCAACCTGTGGGAGGAAGGCTTTGTATGTTGAGGAAGTGAAAAGTGGACCAACTAAAGAAAGAGTCTCAACCAAGAGAGCATGTTTTTCTGTGGAGTCAGATAGACAAGGCTCCACGTGAGAAAAGAAAATACAAGGGACACGTGTGTGTGTGTATCTTTGTATGTGTCTCCAACTATACAGAAGAGTTCTGTTTCTTCAAAATGACCAACTTTGAGTTGAAAGAGACCAAACTCACAGCACTGAGCAGGAATTTCAGAATATCCTCCCTAGTTGATCATTTTGGACTCCGTAAATATACATCTTCACCATTTAATTTGGTTCAGTTATGATGGTTAATGACTAACTATTGAAGAATGTCCTTAAAGAAAGAGGGGAATGTGGGTTAGTTTGCAAATTCAGGGACTTCTTCCACATTCTCTGAGAGTAGTACATGAGGATCACAATCCCACTGACATAGAATATAATATAAATAATGCTCCTCAAGTTGTGTAGAGTGACTCATTGATAGGGAGTTGTTTTATGGGCCACTTCTCATTCTCACAACCTCTTACTCCCCAAAAGAACTAGGAGATGCTCCCAAAGTAAACACTTATTAAAACAGAAGTTTCTTGCTGGTGAGAGAGGGTCAGGGCAAGGATCTTCAATTTTGTTTGTATTTGCCATGAGTGGTTTTGATGATATCAGTGATCTAATCCCTTATGTTCCTCTCTCAACATCCCACCTCCTAAGTCTAACTGATTCATAGTCCATCCCCTATCTCCTACTCCCTGAAGACTACATCGCCTCCTTGAAGGCAGGGAGTGCCTTGTGTATCTTTGTATCTGGCACGTGTGTAATAATAGGTAAGTCAATCAACAAATCAATGAGCAAATGTACCCCATAGCAATGGCTCCCAAAATATTAGATTAAAATATCAAAACACCCTTATTAATTGGACACAAATAATGGTATTTGCATAAAAATATTGCTGTAAGTACTTTCCTTTTGGTAAATTCCAAGAATGTGTGTTTCAGAATGAATTAGGAAAGTAGCTGCACTGTATTCATTTTTGGTATTGAATTCAACTGTATTCATTTTTTCTACCACCTGGCCCTTGTCTACACTTCAGCTCCCCTCTCCCCAATTTCCTTTTTGCTTTTTAGGCTCGGCTTTTAAACATCTTCCAATTCTTCTGACAGGCCATCATCTCTCTGGTCTTTGTGACTTCACATGTGAGGTTTTCTGAGCCCCCAGATTTATCTTCCTTACCTTCTTATCACTCAGATCTCAACTCAAAGGAGATATTCTCAGAGAGACCACTTTGACACCTTACTTGGCTAGCTCCGTCTGCATAGGCTGAGTGCGTGAAGCCATCAGCACATTAATGATGACATCTTTTTATGCATGTCTTCCTGACTAGACCATCAGCTCCTTGGAGTTTCAAGTTTGTCTTGTTCACTTGGTTTGTATTCACTGGTCTCAGTACAGTGCCAAGCAAACCATAGGTGTTCCATAAATATTGTCTAGTAACATCCCAAAGTTAAACAAGTATCATTATCATTTTAGTATCTTTGGGGAGATTTCATTCATTCATTCAACAAAAAATATATGTATATTGAGCCCTTACTTTCTCAAGCTCTGCTAGAAGTATTCAAGCTCTTAACTCTTAAACAGATCTATTATTTTTCTCCCTCAAGTATTTCCAGCCCAGAATTCATTTTATCATCTAAGAGATATACTTTAATAAATCTAGACTAAAATACCACCTCCAAGACTCCTGATGTCCTTCCTGTAGAAATATGCTATTTTCATATTCTACATTGTCTAAAGCTATTTAACTTTCTAATCACACACAGTGCCTTATGTGGTAACTATGTTCCCAAAAATGTTACTTAAAAATCAAATTATATATTTCAAGTGAATAACATAGTCATTTTAAGTATTATGTACTCTTCATTTTTGTTAAACCTCAATTGACAGTAGTTTTTCACATTTTATGTTGCTCCAGAATTTTTATCTTGATGAATTAATAACACATAAACTAGGCTTAAAAGTATTGGAAGAGTATCTATTTAAATAAATATGTAAATGATTCCTTTTATTTTAGTGAATGACACATTATTTAACCTTTGTGTAGTAATTCTTTGCTCAACTGCCCACATATGTCTGAGATATAATGTGCCCTTTCTTTATGGGGGTTCAATTAACGTTTCATTTTTGCAATGATGAAATTTAAATTCAGTTTTCTCTTTTTAAAGTTTTTTTTTCACTCTTACATTGCCAATATTGGAATTGCCACTAACAGATTTTTCAGGAGTGAGGATGAAATGATGTGTGTGAGGAAAAAAATGTGATAGGGAAGTTTGACAAAGTGTTTTAACTAGGCAGAGGCTGAAATTAGAAGCTGGTTATGTGAGACATAGCTAAGAAGACATGACATTAAATATGCAGTGATAAGCTGAAACCCTGTTCAAGTAATAGAGCATCACACATAAAGGTATAGGTGGTTATAGTTAACTATTTTTACTATGAAAAATAAATAAATATTGAAACCTTGGAAGCTTTCCTAATTCAAACATGACTGGAGTAATACATTTATGACCGGAATAGGCAGGCGAATGGAGATTTGCATAGCCCAGTGTGAAATCTACCTATGCAATGGCAGTAGAGAGACTCATAAAAAAGCAAGATGGACCATTAGAGAAACACTTGCATTTTTATAGCTATTTTTATATCCAATGATCAAAGGCATTTTATTACCTATGTTAGGGGGAATTCATGTATTCATCTTCAAACTCTACCATCTTTTAGGAGAAACAAACAAACAAACAAAAAGTCATGACACTTCTTTGTAGCCATGACCAAGTAAAGATTTTAACCAAGTAATTTTTTTCACTGATAAATGACGATAAAAAAAAAGAGGTTAATTTTATTTGGGGGAGAAATAACCAATTCATCTCAAAGTATGGATAAAAGCAGAAGTTATTTTTATGGACCATCTAGAAAAAAGCTCAGGGAAAGAGACAGGGCCCATTAAAAGGCAGGTACTGATTTATTATAGGCACCAAGGGTTAAGCGTTAACTTGGGTTCCGTGCGTTACTTACTGCATCATCCCCAGGAGGTTCGGCATCTGCCATCCGAGTGCTGGCTTGGTCTGCTCTCGTTTTATTTATAGACCCAGTGAGATTGTAGTCAAACTGGTATGACTGCAGGGTCCCTAAACCCCTTGACACACAACACTTGGATGTGTCTTTTCCAGCAGATAAGATCAGCTTAACATCTGGTGGTTTCCCTCACTCTATATTCATGCTCAGAGGCCAGAGTGAGCCAAGGTGATATGATTCTCTTAATGCTTATGTAAGTTTGTTTGAATTTAGAGGAGGACCAGAAATCAGAGCCCATTACTTTGCCTATATGATGATATAATTAAATGCAAATTGGAAAAATTAGTTGGCTTGCCTATGGGTTGGTCCCCAACCAACCAGTATGACTGATAACTGTTACTAAGAAAAATAATTTTGGTAATATCTCATCTCACCACCTGGCTGAATCACAAAGTTTAGAATGCTTGAAACTAGCTGGTTGGTTGATGGTTTGTACCAATGTGCTGTGCATCTACCACTGAGATGCTTGGAGACCTCTAGTTTCAGATCAGTGCTAATGGCCTCAAGCATAGGAATAAGCTGATTAAGGAGTTCCAAAGGTTAGAGCAGAAGAAAAACTATAATTACCCTCAGGAAGGTGATAATGTGAAGAGCCAGTAACTACATATGAATGGTGCAAGCACTGCTGTTTTTTTACCACTGTTCGAAGCAGCAAATGACAGTTAAGCATAATTCCTATCTGGGCGGTATCACTCTGTTGGTCACAGCATGTCCTTGAAAAGGTAGAGAGATCTCGGTTCACTCTCTGAAAAATACATACATTCATTCCATGGCCAAGGCAAGATGTTAAATAGTAATTGTGTGCCCAAGTCTCTAACACACACTGGATGCCTTTTGAATGACCTTGTAGGTGGAAAGACTTTCCCCTTTGGCTTCATATACAAGGAAACAGCCCTGTGTTATGGACTGAATGTTTACGGCCCTCCCAAAATTCATATGTTGACATCCAATCCATATAGTGATGGTATTTGGAGGTGAGGCCTTTGGGAGCTAATTAGATCATGAGTTTGAGGCCCTCATGAATGAGATCAGTGGTCTTATAAGAGGTTAGAGAGCTCACTCTCTCTCTCTCTTTCCACTATAACAGGATGCAACACAGATCAGCAGTCTGAATCTCAAAAGAGAGCCCTTACCAGAACTCAACCATGCTAGCACCTTGATCTCAGACTTCCAGCCTTCAGAACGGTGAGAAACATTTCTGTTTGTTTTGATAAGACACCCAGTCTATAGCATCTTGTTACAGCAGCCTGAGCTGACTAAGACACCCTGCATGCAGCTGCCCATTTGCTTTTTGAGTCACGTAGGCCTATAAATAGGAGAAATAAGGGCTGCTGCTAGCTCCTGAGGATATACATGCGTACCGTGTGTCCCATTTTATTGTGCTTCACTTTATTGTGCCCCACAGATGTATTTTTTAGAAATTGGCATTTGTAGCAATACTGCATTGAGCATGTCTATCAAAGTATTTTCCCAACAGCATGTACTTGCTTCAGGTGTCTGTGGCTTTGCCATTATTTATTATATCTGTTATGGTGATCTATGATCAGTGATCTTTGATGCTACTCTTGTAATTGTTTTGAGATATCATGAACTGCGCCCATGTAATATGGCAAACTTAATGGATAGTGGTTGTGTATATTCTGACAATTCTACCAACCAGCTAATCTCCCATCTCTCTCCCTCTCTTTGGGCCACCATGTTCTCTGAGACACAAAAATATTGAAATTAGGCCAATTGATAACCCTACAATGGCCTCTAAGTGTTCAGGAGACAGGTAAGGTCATACATCTCTCACTTTAAATTAAATATTGAAAACAAGACATGATTACATTTAGCGAGGAAGGCATGTTGGAAGCCAAGATAGGCTGAAATCTAGGCTTCTTGTGACAAACAGAAAGCCAAGTTGTGAATGCAAAGAAAAGTTTTTGAAGATGGAATCTACTCCTTTTGAAGAAGCTATTTTGAAGGGAATTAAAAGTGCTACCCTAATGAATACATGATTATAAGAAAGCAAAACAGCTTGTTGCTAATATGGAGAAAGTTTGTGTGGTCTGGATAGAAGATCAAACCAGCCTCAACATTCCCTTAAGTCAAAGCCTAATCCAGAGCAAGGCCCTAATTATCTTCGATTCTATAAAGACTAACAGAGGTGGGGAAGATTCAGAGGAAAAGTTTGAAGCTAGCAGAAGTTGGTTCCTGAGGTTTAAGGAAAGAAACTGTCTTTATAACAAAAGTTCAAGGTGAAACAGCAAGTGTTGATGGAGACTAAACAACAGATTTTCAATAGAGACAAAACAGCCTTGGTCAAGAAGAACATGCCATCTAGGACTTTCATAACTATAGAAGACAAGTCAATTCCTGGCTTGAAAGCTTCAAAGGACAGGCTGCTCTCTTGTTAGTGGCTAATGGAGCTGGTGACTTAGTTGAAGTCAATGCTCATGTACCATTCCAAAAATCCTAGGGTGCTTAAGAATTATACTAAATCTCTCTGCCTACACTTTAGAAATGGAACCACAAAGGCTGTTTACAGCACATCTGTTTACAGCATGGTTTAACTGAAAGTGTTAAACCCACTGTTGAGACCTACTGCTCAGGAAAAAAAAAAAAAAAATTCTTTCAAAATATTACTGATCATTGACAATGTACCTGGTTATCCCAGATCTCTGATAGAGATGCACAAGGAGATTGATGTTGTTTTCACGCCTGCTAACACATCCATTCTGAAGCCCATGAATCAAGGAGTAATTTTGACTTTTAAGTCTTATTATTTAAGAAATGTAAGGCCAGGTGCGATGGCTCATGCCTGTAATTCTAGTACTTTGGGAGGCTGAGGTTGATGGATTGCTTGAGCTCAGGGGTTCAAGACTAGCCTGGGCAAAATGGTGAAACCCCATCTCTACAAAAAAATATATAAAAAGTTAGCTGGGCATGGTAGTGTGCACCTGTAGTCCCAGCTACCCAGGAAGCTGAAGTGGGAGGATCATCTGAGCACAGGAGTTGGATGCTGCAGTGAGCCATGATCTTGCCATGGCACTCCAGGCTGGGCAACAGATGAAGACCTTATCTCACACACACACAAAAAGAGAATAAATTTATTTTGTAAAGCTATAGCTGCCATAGTTAGTGATTCCTCTGATGGTGTGGGCTGCATATATTGAAAATCTTCTAGAAAGGCTTTGTCATCCTAGATGCCATTAAAAACATTCATGATTCATGGAAGGAGGTCAAAATATCAACATTAATAGTAGTTTGGCAAAAACTGACTTCAATCCCCATGGATGACTTTGAGGGGTTCAAGACCTCAGTGGAGGAAGGAACTATAGATGTGGTGGAAAGAACAAGAGAACTAGAATTATGAAGTGGTGCCTGAAGATGTGACTGGCTTGCTGCAATCTCACAATAAAACTTCAGTATACGAGTAGTTGCTTTTTATGGATGAGCAAATTGGTTTCTTAGGATGGAATCTACTCTTTTTGAAGATGCTATGAATGTTGTAGCAATGACATCAAAGGATTTAGAATATTCCACAAACTTAGTTAATAAAGCAGCAACAGGGTTTGAAAGGATTGACTGCACTTTTGCAAGAAGTTCTACTGTGGGTAAAATGCTATTAAACAGCATCGCATGCTACAAAGAAATCTTCTATGACAGGAAGAGCCAATTAATGTGTCAAAATTCACTGTTGTCTTAAGAAATTGCCACAATCACCCTAACTTTCATCAACCAGTGAGATCAGTCAGCAGCCATCAAAATTGAGGCAAGGCCCTCCACCAGCAAAATAATTATGACTCTATGAAGGTTCAGATGATCATTAGCAATTTTTAGCAATAAAGCATTTTTAAATTAAGGTACATATATTTTTTACACCTAATGTTATCACACACTTAATATACTACAGTATAGTGTAAACATAACTTTTATATGCACTGGGAAACCAAAAGCTTTGTGTGATTTGCTTTATTGTCATATAAGCTTTATTATGGTGGTCTGGATCTGAACCCACAATATCTCCAAGGAATGCTTGGATTAACAACCTGTGTCTCAGCTCTGAAATCTTTTCTAAAGCAGTATAAAAACCTGCAAGAATCAGAAGGCTTCGTAAGATGCAAACTATGTAAAGAGATTCTTTGTTCAAAAAAATACAAACCAGATTTAAGGGATCCAGATGTAGTATACAAAGTTATATAATCACATTCAGATCCCTAGTATATATGGTTATTGTTGGAATGCACCTGGGGTAACTCCTATTATTGCCCGGTAAAAGAAGAGGCTCAGAAAAGTTCATCTCACCCAGTGAGAAAGGGTGAAAGATACAGAGCTGAGATGCTAACCCGAAACTGCCTCCAAAAATGTATCATTTTATTAAAAGCTGAAGTTTTTATCTATTTTAAAGACAAGTCATAAAAGAAGACTGACTTAATAGTAAAACATTAATGGTAACATTAATTACCATTCCTATCACCATTGCTCACACTTATTTTCCATCTCACCTCTGCAATAAATGCGCTTACCTTTTTTTAAAACAATCAGCATCCAAAAAAAGAATTTTCACCCCCAAAAGGGGAAATGATCTGACTGAGTCCCTGAGCAAATCACTGACAATTTTGTCAATATGATTCCATCACTAAATCTCTCCTTACCTTGATATTCTAATCAGTAAGAGTGAGATAAATTATCTCCTATCCACGTATGTCAATGCCTGGGAAGGAGCCAAGAAAGAAACTCAGCATCCTCCACTCTCTGTCTAAATGTTTTATTGACAAAGCCATATTATATCCACATGCTCAAATGCAAGCAAGATGGGAATAATAACAACAAAAACCCTCAAGAATGGCAGGAGGAGCGTGGAAAAAAGCAGCTCATTCTCCCCTTCCTCAAGAAAAGGGAACAATGGCATCCATTCCTTTGGAGGTAGAACTTTGAAAGTCCAAGAACTATGGCATGGACTGTTTAACTCTGGTTCCCACTCGGACTTTTCTGCCACTGGCAATTTTGCCAGAAATTACACTATAAAACATGAACCAGGGATGGAAGGGTGGGGTGCAGAACCGTGGGAGACCCACACAACCCCTAAAATTCAATTCCACTCTTTATTTGTGGTTCATGGAAAGAAATTGGCTTGGCACGCAGGCTACTCTGGGATTTGCTGACCCTTCTGCCGGAGGTGATAGGAATCTATTCCTAATTGACCCTCCTGGACAAATCTAGATACTTCTACTTTGTTTTCCCTGTCTTAGAAGAACTGAGTACATATTGTGCCCAGAGAAAAGTAATCCTAGCAAGTTTTCATCAGTAGGTATAACTAAACTGTGGGAGTAACGATCTGGAATTGAAGAAATGCAGTGCCAAGACTCACAATGAGTGGACACTATGTGATTTTTTAAAACTCCCAATTCAGTCTTCTGTAATATGAGAGTATTAATACTGGTATCCTAAAATCATGGTGAGAATTTAATGATCCTACATGTATACATATATATACAATATCCAGCATGAAGTGAGTGCCCCTCCCCTTCCTGGAACGGCCCAATCTAGTGGCATATCCAGAGCCTCCACACTCTAGGATGCTAATATTTGAGGTGTCCTCACTTGAATAGGTTCCATGGCAGGTGGATCCAGAGATAACCACAGAATCTCATTTTGTACAACTTTCTGCTCTCAGTGTCTTTCCTTCCTGCTTGAGGGACTCATCACTTTTTTTCTTCTCTTCCAATCCCTGCTATCAAATCCATTCTCAGACATTTTCTTAACCAATGCGTCAATCATGGAATCAAGAAATTTAAAAGCAGAAACGAATCTAACAATGTAATTGAGGTTATCTCTCCTCTGGGCAATTGATTCCCAATGTGAATCTGAAGAATGGCATCCTTGCAAGCATAATTTTGTATTAGCCACGGGAATGATGAAAAGCTTGTTGTTTTATGTTTGGGGGGTATGGCAGTAAGAAAAGTGTGGGGGGGCATATGAGGGGCCTTGAAATCTCTGTTATCACTCACATCATTTCCTTAAAGTTACCATTCATTGGTTTTATGTTATAACTAATAAACTCTTTAAACTAAAATCTATCAACCCTCTGAACAACCACAGATGTAGACAGGTCCTTGTGCATCCTATCTCCCCTCACTCTCCATGACTATACTCAAACACCTCTCACTGGGGCCACCAGAGACATGGAGATGCTACTAAGAGCTCACTTTCTATTTTCTTCTCACCCCACTTCTCAGTATTTCCACTATTTTGAACATTCCCCCTTTCCTGGAACTCTCTATTCTCTAAGTTTCCTTAATCCACACTCTCTCGTTTTCTAATGCCTCTGAGAAGACTCTGGAGAGTCTTTCTTCACCCAGCCCACAATTCTTCAAAACTTTGTCATAGGTCTTTCCTCTTTTTAAAATTATGTTCTGAGTAATATCCACGTGGGCTTCTGTGACCACTTATATATAAATTATGCCTAGACCTCAGATCTCTCCTCTGATCTCCAGTTGCACATATTGAACAGCCTGCCTCCTGTCCCTGCTTGGATGTCTTAAAGAACACAACCCTCAAATGTTTATTTGAACTCTCCACCTTCTTCAAGAAGTCTTGGAGTTTAACTGTCACAGCAACTCCCAGCATCCACCAAAACAGTATTTTTGATCCTTTGATCCCATCGCCTTTACCCTCCATATCCTTACTGTAGCCAAGCTCTATAGATTTTTCTTCCAAATATCTCTTGGATCTGTCCAGTATTTCTACCTTTGATGCCACTTTGGACTACAGCAGTCAATAGCCTTTCAACCAGTCTTATTGTAGCCATTCTTGTCTAGCTCCAATTCATTCTCCAAAATAGAGCCAAAGCAATGTGCTAAAAGGCAAATAGAATTTTTCCATTCCCCACTTAAAATATTTGAATAGTACCTGGTATTCCTCGATTAAAGACCACAGACCTTACCAAGACTTTCAGGGGCAAAAGTTCTCCACTCCTGTCGACAGCTATGGTTTCATCTTCACGTGTTCCAGCAGACACCTTTCTGTTTCTAACAGCAGCAAGCTCAATCCTACCATAGAACCTATGTTTATATTCTCCCCCTTTGCCTAGATATCACTTATCATATCCCCAAACCCCCTCACCCACTCCATTAGTTTCCTAGGGATATCATAACAAATTACAACAAACATGGTGGTTTCATAAAATAGACTTTCAATCTCAGGTTCTGGAGGTCAGAAATCTGAACTCAAGGTGATGGCAGGGCCATGCCCTCCTGATGGCTCGAGTGGAGAATCTGTCCTTTGCCTTGTTCAGCTCCTGATGGCTGCTTGGCGTTTCTTGACTTGTAGCTGCATAAGTCATCTTTGCATTCATCTCTACATGGCTTCTCTCCTCTTGTGCCTGTGTTCATCTTTTCTATGACATTTCCTATTCTTAGAAGGTCAATTCTCATTGGACTTAAGGCTCACTGTGTTAATCTAGAGTGATCTCCACAAAATCCCTAACTTAAGTGTATCTGCAAAGACTCTTTTCCTGCATAAAGTTAGAACTTAGACTTTTCTTCTTGGGGGCCACATTTGAACCCTTTACGTGTACCTAAACCCTATTTATTCTTCAGATTTCAGCCCAATAAGTATTTCCTCAGGGAAGCCATTCCTTCTCTGAATAAGCTCATGCTTCTGAGGAAGTGCATACTTCTTTGTGATCTGCTGGCCACATCATATAGCAGCAAAGCAAAGTTTCTTACTCCATAATCTCACATTGGTACACAGCATCATGTACACACACATAAAAGAGAACACACACATTAATTCACTGAAACACATGTGTACGGCAGGTATGCCCAATCCCAACAGAATTTGGGGAAGTTTGATTCCCACACACCCTCTAACCCATACAACTCTAAGTCTGGCATGACTGCCTCACTGGAGATCTAGAGTGCATTTAGGTCAAACATCTCTGGTGCCATGAAATGAGTGACTGGGTATGATTGTGTTGCAGCCAGGGCTCATGACCATCTGGACTATTAAAAAGTTAACTTGGATCCAAGAAAGTCCAAAAAGTGGTTCTTTTTGTAGAATAGTTGCCAAAATGTATTTTTACTTGAATAAGTTGTTCTCTTTTCTAATATAAACAAAGAAACAGTGTCTTAGTTCATTTATGCTCCTATAGTAAAATACGGCAGAGTGGGCAATTTATAAAGAAGAGGAATTTATTCTCACAGTTCTGGAGGTTGGGAAGTCCAAAATCAAGGTCCCACTATCTGCTGTGATGTTTCCTATTGTGTTCTCTCATAGTGGAAGGAGGAAAGGCTAGAGAGAGCAAACTCACTCCTATAGGCCCTTTTCAAAGTGGCATTAATTCATTCATGAGGGCAGAGCCCTCATGACCTAAACACTTCCCAAAAGGTCCCCCCTTTCAACATTGTTACATTGGGTATTAAGGTTTCAACACACAAACTTGGGGGTCACATTCAGACCACAGCACATGATATAAGCAAGCTGTCAGTGGCACCACCCAAATATGCCCACTTCCATCCATTACCATTGCTACAACATAGATGCAAGATGCCATGAGCCCTTGCCTAAAATATTGCATCAGCCACCTAATTGTCTCTCTGCTTGTTTTCTATGTTTGCCTCCTTACAATCAGTTCTCCTGTATATGACTTTCAAAATTATATATTCTGTAACAAATCACATCACTTACAACCCCTGTCATTCCCTTGCTTGAAACACTTCAATGACTTTCCACTAGACTTAGAATATTATCCAAGCTCCTCACTATAACCTATTTGCTTGTATATTATCAGGGAACCCCATCTCTTATCACTTCCCCCATCACTCACCCTGATCCCCACCACTTCAGTGATACTTCTACCTATTCCTTGAAGATATCAAGTCAGCTCTCAGCTTAGGGTCTTTCCACAGACTGTTGCCTTTGTCTGGAATACTGCTTCCCTGGGACCTTATATGGCTGGCTCCTTATTATGTAGGTCTCAGCTAAAGATGCCTCTTTTTTAATCTAAAATAAAACTCCTCGAATCTCTATCACATCAGTTTATTTTATTTCCTTTGCATCTATGATTACTATCTGAGTTAGTCTTGTCTTATAATTATTTAATTTCTATACCCTTTCAGGGAAAGATAAGCTTCATGAGACAGAGTAGGCCCACAATAAATATTTAATGAATAAACAAATGTTTGGCTCCACCAACTCTGCTATACACACATCTTGCAGACTTAGGCAAACAGTGTGTCAGTGTTTATGATTGAACCATAAAGATGTTAATCTAGCTCTTCTTTCAAAGGTTTTTCTTTCTGTTTTTCCCTTCTTTACCTAGCAGTGACAGACCTTCCTGACAACTCAAGTTGTTTGGCATCTTGGGCTCTTGTCTTTACTCCATTCTCCAACAGCCTTGGAGTCATTTTATTTTCGTTGCTCTAAACTACATTTGCAAGGTCCAGAACAATGAGATAAACTCTCCCTTCTCCTATGGCAAAAGCATAAAGGAATTTATGGTATTAGACCCTCTCTACTGGAAAAAGTCTTTTTGTAGTCTACTTTGAGCCCAAGTTACTTACCTCCAAACACTTTAATTTGCAACCAATGCACTAATTTAATGTCATGCCTATTTTCCAGTATAGAAAAACTGTCTACTGATCTCTGTGTACCCCAATGTACCCATAGAAATGAACACATAGTAGGTATTCTGCAGTGTTTACTGAGAAAACAGAATACATTTATGTCTCGAAAAGTTATTAAACTAGGCAGAGATTAAAAAGAAAATCAAGTCCCTCCCATAGGGGGAAAAATAACTCTTTTAGATGGAATGAGATTTACTGTGTCAAAATATATAAAAACCAGTTAGACAGAAAAAGCCCTCCACAAGATCAAAATCATCTCCCAAAAGATGTAATGAATGTTTCCATATTTGAGTCACTTCAAACTATACTGAGCACTCTAAAATATGTAATTATAAAGCCCTATAAAAATAAAAATCTATGTTCCAAGGAAAAGACACTGAGCTTCTGATTTGAATTCAAGATGGACCAGTATTCACAACATGTTAATCTTCTTAAGCCAGTTTCCACATGTGAGAGCACTTACCTGTATCCCAAGGCTGTCAGGAAGCTAACGGGCTCTTGTCTGTGATACACATGAAGACCTTTACATGAAGGGTGTTACAGAAGGCCAAGACATTCATCTTGGCATTTGTTTTGACTGGAAAATTCCTTCAAATATTATAAGAAGAAATCCCGTAAAAGACTCATCGGGTTTTGGCCCTTCCTAAATTTTAAAATCAAATGACCTTTCAGCTTTAAAATTGTAGATAAAGGTTACAGAAAATTCTGCAGTACTATATACGGCCAACAGCTCTGATAATGGCCAGTCTTAGACATATACATGTATTGCCTCTGATGGCTGTGAAAGGGAGATTACCTGTTTATTTTCTGCAGTGGTTTGCAGGGACAGGGACCAAGGTTCACCTTATGGCATAATAGTCACCAGCCAGCATGCAGTCTGATATTCCCAAGCAGATGAACTTGATTAACTCTGTCATTTATATTCCCCAATTGAGAATGGTTGCATAAAAGTTTCATTAATTACAAAAAGAGGTAATGTAAAGGAAAAAGCCAGAATCACATCAAAAAGATTTGGGTATTGTGATTCTCTCCCTGCTACACCCAAGTCATATGATTTTGGCCAAGTTATAACATCCTCCAGTTTTCTCATCTGTTAAAAGAAAGAATATATTTGAGCTACCCATTTAACAAAATTGTTGTGAAGATTAATTCATGTACTGCATTTGGAGAAATATAATGTAAAATATTAAATAAAACATTACAGATATCATTAATACTGCTAACATTTAGATTGCATTGTTGAAAAATGTTAAGTCTTAGTATATTAGTCAGAAAAATTTTATCCGTTTTTTTTTTTTCTTTTTTTTTTAAATAGAGACAAGACCTCACTATGTTGCCTAGGCAGGTCCCAAACTGCTGAGCTTAAGCAGTTCTCATGCCTTGGCCTCACAAAGTGCTGGCATTTCAGGCATGAGCCCCCACACCCGGCCATATTTTATCTAATTTCTCTCCTTCTTAAAGAAGGGGACATTTTAACTGCAATCACACCCATCATATCTTACTTTTTGTGTTGTTCAATAATTTACCTCGATCTTATTTTTATCCCTGAGTTTGATATTACTATGTTTTTACTCAGTCAACATTGGTTTAGGTTAACCTGAAGTTTACTAAATAATTTAGTCAGGATCCCATTTTACATCTCAGACCTTCCCTCTGAAACCATTTGTCTTCTGCCTCATATATTTTGTGTAGAGCTACAGTTCTTCAACAGGAGCAGCACTGGAAGCTCTGGAGAGCTTGACATAGCACAGCTTGCTGGGCTTGCCACAGTGTCTGGTGCAGGGTGGGCCTGAAGATACACATTTCTTACATATTCCCGAGAGGTGCTGCTGCTGCTGGGGACCACACCTTGAGAATCACTAGAAGACCCTTGCCTAGGTTGTCTGTTTACTCTATTGATAGTTTCTTTTGCTGTGCAGCACCTCTTTAGTTTAATTAGATCCCGTTTGTCAATTTTTGCTTTTGTTGCAATTGCTTTTGGCATCTTTTTCATGAAATTTTTGCCCATTCCTATGTCCAGAATGGTATTGCCTAGGTTGTCTTCCAGAGTTTTTATAGTTTTGGGTTTTAGATTTATGTCTTTAATCCATCTTTGTGTTGGTCACAAACTCTCAGTCTTTACTTGTCTGAAAAATGACTTAATTTGTCTTTCTTCCTGAAGGATAGTTTAGATAGACACACAAATCTAGGTTGATTTGTTTCTTAAGCTTCTCAACAGTACAAATGCATGTGGAATAATATTTTCTTCTAAGACAGACAAAGAGGGAAAGAAAATAAACCCAGATTTTACTATATTATTATCAATATTAATATTATTCCACATTTATTTGTACTGTTGAGAAGTATAATATCAATGTAATCTTTTTATTTTTGTGGGTAAACATTTTTTCTCTTCTTTGGTCAATTTTATCGTCTTCCTTTTCTTGAAAACGCAATTGTCTGCGGTGAAAATCTCTCTCTCTCCACCCCTGCCCTCCACTTCTTTTCTTTCATTTTTTCTTCCTTGAGTGTGGTTTCCTTAATCTGCAGTCTCATGTCTTTCATTAGTCCAAAAAATTCTTTGCCATTATCTCTTCAAATACAGCCTCAACCCTATTCTTTCTGTTCTTATTCTCTCTTATTCAAAGAGATATTTTCTATCTTTGTGTCCCTGGGACAAAATTTTGAAATGTACCTTCTAGTGCCTTTCGCCTCAGACTGTGGATCTCACTTGACAGCTTATTAGAAACGGCAACTTTTGGACCTCACACCAAACCTACAGAATCAGAATCTGCATTTTACCACACTCCCTAGGTGATTGCCATATACGTTCAAGGCTGAGAAGGATGGCTTCTTAATTCATTTATTAGTATTTCATTGTAATGATTATACTTTTAATTTCTAAAATTTCTGTTTGATCTTTTTCAAAATTTCTTGATTATAGTATTTTTTCTTTTATCTCCTTTTTTAGTCCGTTTTTTATTTTTATACAGTTTTTAAATTCTAAATTATCTGTGCAAATATTCCGGTATCTAAAGTCCTTGGCAGTCACCAGGGCTCATTTCCTTGTGTTCTCAATGACTTTGGATTGTGCATTTATGTTTAACTGATGTGAGTCTGTGGGATTAGAGAACACAAACTTGTTCCTCCATGTGAATTTGGGTTTTGCTGAGTGCTCCCCAGCATATCAACTGAGGTCCTCTTGAAATTTGTTTTCCTGTCTTGAGATTTTTATGACACCAAAGAGGATGATTTAATCTCTAAATTTGTGTGAGGAGCTCGTACCTGATTGTAAGTCCTTTGGGAAAGACAAGTGTCATCTTCCTTTGTCAGGAGGTAAATTTTCCTAACTAACCCCTCAATGAGGATGTGCCCTATGAGTTTTCTAGCTTTGTGCAAATGTCTGTTTTCTAACTTCCTGCCTTGCAAAAGCCCAAAACCTTATCTCCTGGCCTCACCAGGTGGCAGTAACTTTTAAGTTTCTCATGCAGACAAACGTGCTCACAGCATCTGTAGCTTTGCTTGTCATTTTGGTCTTCAGTTCATTCCATTTTTGTCCTGGGATTTATCTTGCCTTCTTCTGAACTCAGCTTTATTGGGAGAGGAAAGAAAAGATGAAGAAGAGAGAGACAGAGGGAGAGAGAAGAAAAGAGAGAAGAGGAAGAAGAAGAAGGAGGAGGGAAGAAGATAAGAAAGATGAGTGGGGGAAAAGGTAGAAAAGAGAGAAAGAAGAAGAAGGAAAGAAGAAGAGGATATTTATCCAGCATCAGTTTTTTTTAACTTCTAATTTTAAGTTCAGGTACATGCTCAGGTTTGTTGCATAGGTAAACTTGTGTCAAGGGGTTTGTTGTTCAGATTACTTTGTCTCCCAGGTATTAAGCCTAGTGCCCATTAGTTATTTTTCCCAGTCCTCTCCCTCTTCCCACCCCCCCACTCTCCAGTAGACCCCAATGTGTGTTGTTGTCTCCTATGTGATCGTGTGTTCTCATCATTTAGCTATCACTTATAAGTGAGAACTTGTGGTATTTGGTTTTCTTTTTCTCCATTATTTTGCTAAAGGTAATAGCTTTCAGTTCCATTCATGCACGTGCAAAGGACATTATCTCATTCTTTTTTATGGCTGCATAGTATTCCATGGTGTATATGTACCACATTTTCTTTATCTAGTCTACCATTGATGGGTATTTAGGTTGATTCCATGTCTTTACTATTGTGAATAGTGCTATGATGATAGAATGATTTATATTCCTTAGGGTATATACCCAGTAATGGGATTGCTGGGTCAAATGGTAGTTCTGTTTTTAGCTCTTTGAAGAATTGTCACACTGCTTTCCACAATTGTTGAACTAATTTACAATCCCACCAACAGTATATAAGCATTTCTTTTTCTCTGCAACCCCCAGTATCTGCTACTTTTTGACTTTTCAATAATAGCCATGACTGGTGTGATAGGGTATTTCCTTGTGGTTTTGATTTGCATTTCTCTAATGATCAGTGATGTTGAGCTTGTTTTCATATGTTTGTTCACCACATGTATGTCTTCTTTTTAAAAGTGTCTGTTCATGTCCTTTGTCTACTTTTTAATGGGATTGCTTGTTTCCTTCTTCTAAATTTATTTAAGTTCCTTACAGATGTGAGATATTAGTCCCTTATCAGCTGTATACATTGCAAAAATTTTCTCCCATTCTATAGATTGTCTGTTTACCTGTTGATAGTTTCTTTTGCTGTGCAGAAGCTTTTTAGTTTAATAAGATCCCATTTGTCAATTTTTGCTTTTGTTGTGATTGTTTTTAGTGTCTTCATCATGAATTTTTTTGCTCATTCCTATGTCCATAATTACTGGTATTGCCTAAATTGTCTTCCATGGTTTTTATAGTTTTGGGTTTTACTTTTGGGTCTTTAATTCGTCTAAAGTTGATTTTTGTATATGGTGTAAGGAAGGGGTCCAGTTTCAGTCTTCTGCATATGACTAGCCAGTTATCCCAGCACCATTTATTGAATGGGGAGTCCTTTCACCATTACTTGTTTTTGTCAGCTTTTTCGAAGATTAGATAGTTGTAGGTGTGTGATCTTATTTCTGGGCTCTCTAGTTTGTTCCATTGGTCTATGTGCATGTTTTTATACCAGTAACATGCTGTTTTGGTTACAGCAGTCCTGTAGTATAGTTTGAAGTTGGGTAGCAAGATGCCTCCAGCTTTATTCATTTTGCTTAGGATTGCCTTGGCCATTCAGGCCCATTTTTTGGTTCCATATGAATTTTAAACTAGATTTTTCTAAGTTTTTGTGAAGAATGGTAGTTTGATAGGAATAGCATTGAATCTATAAATTGCTTTGGGCAGTATCGTCTTTTTAATGATATCAATTCTTCCTATCCCTGAGCATGAAATGTTTTTCCATTTGTTTGTATCATCTATGATTTCTTTGAGCATTGTTTTGTAGTTCTCATTGTAGAGACCTTTCACTCCTATAGTTAGCTGTCTTCGCAGGTATTTTATTCTTTTTGTGGCAATTGTGAATGGGATTGCATTCTTGATATGGCTCTCAGCTTGACTGTTACTAGTGTATAAGAATGATTCTTCTTTTTTTACATTGATTTTGTATCCTGAGACTTTGCTGAAGTTGTTTATCTGCTTAAGGAACTTTTGGGATGAGACTATGGGGTTTTCTAGATAAAGAATTATGTTGTCTACAAACAGATAGTTTGACTTTCTCATTTCCTATTTGGATGCCCTTTATTTGTTTCTCCTACCTGATTGCTCTGGCCAGGACTTCCAATAATATGTTGAATAGGAGTGATAAGAGAGAGCATTCTTGTCTTTTGCCAGTTTTCGAGGGGAATGCTTCTAGCTTTTGCCCATTCAGTATGCATTAATTATTTTGAAGCAGGCAGGATTTTCAATTTTTACATATAGCCAGATACTCTCCAGACCCCCTGTAGGATATAGATTTTACTTTTTTTTTTTTTTTTTTTTTTTTGAGACGGAGTCTCGCTCTGTCACCCAGGCTGGAGCGCAGTGGCCGGATCTCGGCTCACTGCAAGCTCTGCCTCCCGGGTTTACGCCATTATCCTGCCTCAGCCTCCCGAGTAGCTGGGACTACAGGCGCCTGCCACCTCGCCAGGCTAGTTTTTTGTATTTTTTTTAGTAGAGACGGGGTTTCACCGAGTTAGCCAGGATGGTCTCAATCTCCTGACCTCGTGATCTGCCCATCTCAGCCTCCCAAAGTGCTGGGATTACAGGCGTGAGCCACCGTATAGATTTTACTTCTATGGTTAGACTACGTTCTCTTTCACCTGTTGGCATTTGTTCATGTATGCTTGGAACTGTCTGTCACTGTTTAATTACCTCCACTTCTTTTACCTGTTTTATAAATGCTTTCAAGCACAAATAAGAAAGGACCAAAACAACTGTGGCTTTATGAACAAATATATTTTATTAGTTCACCTGACAGTCTCCTTATCTAGAGATAGAGCATCCAGCATTCCAGTAATGGCAGGAAATGTGGCCCTTCCTGGCCACTGGCCACTGGAGCAGTGCCTGTCACAACACCTCACACCAGTGTCCCAAGCAAGAAGGACAGACAGGCAAACACTTCTCTTTTATATTTGTCCCCACCAGCAGATTTATCTTTCTGTCTTATCAATCAGAATCTTTTTACTATCTTATCCCTGGCTTTGGGGAAATGATGATGTGGCCTAGAGAGTGTGGGTCACCATGACTGACTTACACTAAGTATGCAAATCAAGGTATCTCCATCTACCACTTAAGCAAATGCAGAAAGAATCATGTAGAAAGGTATTTGTCAAGCACAAAACAGTGTCTTTCTCACCGAGGAAGTTCATCTAGGTCTTAGCTAAATTATTATTATCCTCAAATATGCCAGGCCTCCTGTAACACTCTCTATTCATAGCACTAATTAGGCTCCCTTGGGACTTCCTTATGGGACCTTATACTCACCTATTGTAATATTTCCCATACTTCACATTATTTGTGTGATGTCTACCTTTCTTGCTATAATGTTAAGTCTACGAGGGCAAAGATCATGACTGTTTTTGTTCAGTACTTAATCCATATAATAAATACTAACATATATTTACAGAAAAAAGGAGTAACAACAATAAAAGCAAACTATAATATGTCCTGACCTATACTTTTCTTCCCAAACTCTCCTCTGAGAATCATACACACATGTATGATAGTCTACTAGTTATCTCCATTTAGATATTTTAATATAGTCCTAAAATAAAGCTCTTACAGTGGATTACCACTCTGTGATGAGGTTAACATCTAACGTAAGCACAAAAGCCACAATCAAATATAATCACAAGTACCCTTAGGAATACATAAAGCACAGTGATATTCAGAAACACATTGCTCGAGTAGGAACAGCATGACACCTAGTACCTGTGATACTTTCCACATAGCAGGTATCATAAATAATCATTGTTTATTGAATATATGAAGTTATTGGTTTGGATGTGGTCAGGTCAGCAGGGCAAACCAGCAAAAATTATTGTATTGTCCAAAGGAAGCACTCTAAATTCCTCATGCCTTCTAATTATGCCAGTCTAGAAAAAGCTGTCATCAGATCTGAAATACCTATTTAAATCCTAATTATGTATTTACTAAACCCAACAACACAACATGGGTATTTCTTGTTTTTTATTTGGACATAAGCAATACATTCCCCATTAAACAATTAGAAATGCAAACCACTACAGTGAAACTGCTTCCAGGCAAACAAATACCCAGAGACAACCCGTCAATTTTGGAGACTTGTATTTAACTGTGAATGTTGCCTTCTATTGCTGGAAACCACATAAGGATTATCTAAAGTGGTCACTTAAGAAGAGGGTACTTCCTCTTAGAGACACTCTGTGATTCCTAACTTCTCAAGGTTGTCTTGAAAGGATTTGACCAGATATCTAGTATTTTACTGGTTATGTTATTAGAAGGGTAGGAGATACTGGCAATGCATTTTTCACCTGGCCTTAGAAGTAGAAACATCAGGAAGAGTACATGGTATTTATTCAAAAGGACTAATTTGACCTCGTTTTCTTTGTACCATAGATTTATGGGTCTTTTATTTAATCAATCTTTGCACCAGTACTCTTCCAGGCATTGAGCCTATGGAGATAAAAAAAGGAGACATGAATACAAGGGGCTATTATTCTCTAGTGGGGAAAAAAGAAAATTACCTTATTTTATAACAGAGTACAAGGATTATGCGCAGAGATATGCACATTAGAATGTGGTAGCAAAAAGGAGAGGCAAACATGGCATAATGTTTGTCTGAAGACTTTTCTTCCACACACACACAAAAATCTACTCTGGATCGTAGCTAAGATATGAATGGGGACCACTTTCAGGCCTGCTATGTAACAATGCTGAGATTGCATATTGCACTAGAGAGACCATTCTCCTTGTGGACATGTCCTAACACACCAAGTATGGAGGATGAGTTGCAACTGTATTCAGATGTGCCCTGAGTCACTTATTTCCTATGCCTTTGCTTGACAAGTCCAATCCCTCTCATCAGTCAGACTCAAAACCTAATATGGTTTTTCACCTAGAGTAAGCCTGCCCCACTTCCTCAGTGCCACGCCCCAGGAGTGTCTTCCTCCTGCTCTTGACCTTATAGAGCATTTGGCTGTGTGTAAGCAGGTAAGCATTTAGGCATGTGTGTGCCCAGCTAATGTCATTGTCTGCTAGGGCGCAGGAAAATTCCCGCAGGGCACAGGTATTCAGGTTATGCCAACGTTTTTTGTTTTCTTTTCTTAGAGATAGAGTCTTGCTCTGTCACCCAGGCTGGAGTGCAGTGGCACCATCTCAACTCACTGCAGCCTCCACCTGCCAGGTTCAAGCGATTCTCCTGCCTCAGACTCTCGAGTAAGTGGGATTACATGTGCATGCCACCATGCCCGGCTAAATTTTTTTTTTTTTTTTTTTTTTTTGTATTTTTAGTAGAAACAGGGTTTTGCCGTGTTGGCCAGACTAGCCTCAAACTCCTGACCTCAAGTGATCTGCCCGCCTCAGCCTCCCAAACTGCTGGGATTACAGACCTGAGCCACCAGGCCCAGCCTAACATTTTTTTTTTTTTCAATCTTGTGGACCAGACAACTTCTTATTATTCTCAGAAAGGCATTGGCTGCAGCCATCATACACTTTCACTTTCACACACAAAACTAAAACGAAAACCACACAAATACTTTTTCTTGTTCTTTGCATATGCTCATCTGAAAGAAGACAATGACATGATGGCAAAGGATTCCCACACCTAAGCAGCAATGCTTTTGGCTGTACACATGTAAAACTCCTTTGATCTGCAGCTGCAGCTGCTGTTTGCAGAGCCTGGCACTGTACTAAGAAATTCCTGGTCAGCCCAGAACGTTCACTCTTGGGAAGCCATGTCCTTGCTGACTGCAGCCGACCAGGCTGGCTCAGCAGCTTCTGTGGCTTCCTGGCTGCCCACAACTGTATTTGAAGCTGGGCTGCCCTGGGCCTTCCCAGGATTCATCTTTCCTTCCTGCTTGCTGCTGCTTTTGTGCAATTCACCATAAAGCTCTTTCTTGCTTTTTATCCCGCTAAGGATGAGTTAAACTAGCACAGGTAAAAATGTGAGTTTCGTTTTACAAGCACCTTTCTGGAATACACAATCTTTCTGTCTCTCAAATCACCTCCCTGAACTCAGTAAAATTCTAAAAACACCAAGAAAAACAAAAAAGGAAACAATGGGGTTCGATTTTATTAACCCCCTAAAAATCACATAATAAAAAGATCAGAAACAGATGACCTTTGTCACCTGAAGCGAGAATAATTTTAATGGCTCCGGTGACTCCCTCATCCTGGATCCTGACTGGATCCAGAGTTAGAAATCCCAAAGCCATATGCATTACACAGCACTGGGAGACGAGAAAGGAATCAATTATCCACAACCTGGATTTGGAAGACCTTAAAGCACCTTGCTTCTCTGATTTCAGGATAGCTACGGCTGCATGATCCCTCCTGCAAGAGCAAAACCATTTGAAAAACTATCCCTTTAAGGTGCAATTGATTTAGCCATAAATAAATCCTGGAGGAAACAGCCTGCTCTTTGCCAGGAGGGCCATCGTGCACGATGTGCATGTTCACACAGCGATATTTGATAGGACCCAGCGTTGGCTGGAAAATGTAATTTGCTCAGTGAAGCATGCCCATCCCTGGCCCCTGATTACTCACTGCTCCCTTTATAAATGCCCCAGCCCCTTGCCACTCGGTACTCATCAAGGTTTCTCTTACGCTGATAGCAAATATTTATCAGATAGGTGATTATTCTTATTATAAAGAAAATGCACCGGCCAAACAGCCAGGTTGGTTCAATTATCAAAATTATGTCTTCCCCCTAGGTAATTTCTAATTGAGTAATTATGAGGACTACAAGGCTCATTGAGACTTTACTGGATACCAATGATGCATTAGTCTTTTCTTCAGTGAACCTTTTCTCTTGATATTTCTGCTACAGGAAAAGGTTACTCTATATCAGCAAGGTTTCAACTGAAAGGACATTTGTGCTCATCAGCGTTATCACTTCTGGTGAGCCTTGTTTTCATCAAGAGCTTTAAAATGAGCAGCCTCTGGGTTTTCTATAAACATCCAAAAGGCACTAACACGAAAAGTCTTTTGGCGCGGCCTCTGAGTGGGTCGGAGATAGAAGTGGGTTTCCATTTCTGCCATCTACCACTGTTCTTTCAATTACTGCTCCTACCTCAGGTTCAAGTTCTCGGGTTTGTGCCCTGTAGGCAAAGGGAACGGCTATTCTTATCTCCATGGGAGTGCAGTGCAGCTTGGCTCCTTCAAATAGATAACGAGAGCAAATGATTATAATTTCTCTAGATTCAAATTTAATCTTGGCTATGCATCTAAGTGCATGATGAACACAATTCTTTATTGCTCAACCAGAGAAAACAGTATCTTGATAAAGCCCTTGCAAAATGTGAATAATAAATAATGATCTATAAGGGACATCTGTTTGTGAAAAGAAGAGAGGTAAAAAAAGATACACACTGGGACGTAAATTGCCTCCTTATAATCCTCAGAAATTAAGTGCATCAGAGTAGTCGATCTTTATTACTGTCTTCTGCTAGGAAATATAGTTGTCCTTCAATATCCCCTGGGGACTGGTTCCAGGAACCCCAATGGTACCAATTCCACAGATGTTCAAGTCCCTGACACAAATCGACATAGTATTTTTATAGAACCCACACACATCCTCTGTATACTTTAATCATCTCTAGATTACTCATGATACCTAATTAAAATATAAATACTATGTTAAAAGTTGTTATACTATATATTGTTTAGGGAATGATGATAAGAAGAAAGTGTGCACATGCTCTGCATACATGCAGGCATCCATTTTTTCCCCAAATGCTTTCCAGCCATGGTTTGTTGAATCCAGGGGCCTGTGAATAAGAAGTGCCAACTGCATTAATAAAAGAAAGTTTGGATGGTGCCTGAGTAGCAAACAAAGGGATTGTTTGGGAGGCAGCATGTTGTGGAAAGGACGTGATGTAAATTCCTGGATACAAACTCGATGACAAGGTCTCCTTGGCCATTCCCTCTATTTCCATATTAGTTTCTTCAATTAATTTTTTTTTAAAAAAGATGGTGCCTTCATTTACTAGGGCCACTTTCACAAAGAACCATAAACAGGGTGACTTAAACAGCACAAACGTATTTTCTTCCTTTCTGGAAGATAGAAGGTAAGTCAAGGTGTCAGCAGGCTGGCTCTTCCTGAGGGCTATGAGGAAAGAATCTGTTCCGGGCCTCTCTCTTTGGCTGTCAAATGGCCATCTTTTCCTGGCTCTCTTCACATTATCTTCCCTCTGTGGATGTCTGTCTCTCTGTCCAAATATCCACTTTTTATAAGACACTAGTCCTTTCGGATTAAGGCCTGCCTTACAGACCTCATTTTAACTAACTACATCTGTAATGACCCTATTTTCAAATAAGGTATTTAGGTTGGTGCAAAAGTAATTGCAGTTTTTGCCATTACTTTCAATGACAAAAACCACAAATTACTTTTGCACCAACCCAATACTAGGGTTTAGAACTTCAACAGATGAATTTGACACAATTCGATACGTAACACGTGGACTGGCAAAAATCTCTAAGTTCCCACTTGGCTCCAAAACTATGTGAGTTTTTCTCGTAATCATTCAGAAAAAACAACTCACAATTTTTTTTAAAGTCAAAAATAAGGGTGGGTTTGTCTAAATTCCATTATTTATTCTCAATCATGAAATTATCCAGCTAATTCCTTACTCTTTGCTGTTCTCTTTAAGACAGATGAAGTACTGGCAGATTCCCTCTCTGGCCTGAGTTGCCACTTTTGGCTGTTGCAGGAGCAGTTGTTACATGTGGCTGCCGCCCTGACCTTTCTCTGTCACCCATGCCCAAGGTCAGATCCTGCCACTGCAGCTCGGAAAGACCAGAGACTTCATTTTATTTCATTTATTTTTTATTAGACCTAAATCACTTTCATAGGTGTTTTTATTGTGTGTGCACTTTTTTTCTTGAAATTCAGGAACTGAAGCAGGCTTCCAAAGCACACAGGGGATGGTCTAACACCATATGGTGCTGACGTTAAGCTTTATATTGTGCGACTAATGGCTTAACTCGGGGCTTCAGTGCAGTTTAACGTTTTTAATATTCATGCATTGCACTAATGTGTGCAAAGTATTATATATCTAATATGTAGATATATGCACTAAATATTCTCAGTTGTTGATATGGTCAGACAGGGCGGGGTGGAAGGTGCTTTGCTCTGTAGATAGAGGTCCTGGCGAGGGAGAGCTGTTGTAATTATCTTAGAACTCACCTTTGGTTCACCTCACTTAAAACCAAAAATGTGTCTGCCCTAAGTGGTGAACTGTTTTTTTGTTTTTTTGTTTTTTTGAGACAGAGTTTTACTCTTCTCGCCCAGGCTGGAGTGCAATGGTGCGTTCTCGGCTCACTGCAACCTCCGCCTCTCGGGTTCAAGTGATTCTCCTGCCTCAGCCTCCCCAAGTTGCTGTGACTATAGGCGCCAGCCACCAAGCCCGGCTAATTATTTTTGTATTTTTAGTAGAGACGGGGTTTCGCCATGTTGGCCAGGCTGATCTCGAACTCCTGACCTCAGGGGATCCATCCACCTTGGCCTCCCAAAGTACTGGGATTACAGGCATGAGCCACCGTGCCTGGCCTCAAAGTGTCCTTTTTTTTAAGAGAGATTTTTGGTATTATTAAAAGGATTTTTTCTTTATTATTATTATTATTTTTTCCAAGATGGAGGAGTCTTGCTCTGTCCCCGAGACTGGAGTGCAGTGGCACGATCTCGGCTCACTGCAACCTCTGCCTTCTGGGTTCAAGAGGTTCGCCTGCTTCTGCCTCCCGAGTATCGCTGGGACTATAGGCACACGCCACCATGCTTGGCTAATTTTTGTATTCTTAGTAGAGACAGGGTTTCACCACATTATCCAGGCTGGTCTCAAACTCTCAACCTCATGATCCCCCCGCCTTGGCCTCCCAAAGTGCTGGGATTACAGGCGTGAGCCACCGCGCCCAGCCCAAGGATTTATTTTTAAATGGAATTTGGTAGTATATGTAAGTCTCTCAACAAGAAAAATAAGGCTTCCTTATATAGGCTGAGCCAAAGACTCCACGTCTCCAACATATATTCATTTTGTTCAGAGTCTACGGCAAAAAAGATTTAAGGAAGGAAATGATGTACAAAACCAGTGTTTGAAATGTTCACTTTTTTTAACTTTGGGAAATAGGTTTTACTCAATCAGATAGAACAGTTATAGTGACCCAGCAAGAATTGGATATTCATTTTATTTTTGGATGAAAAATGAAGTACCGAGACATTTCATTATGGCCAAGGGTCCTACACTCATTCTTAACCTGAACGCTCTGGTTTCTCTTCACGCACAAGGCCCTGGTGCCCGCCTCAGCACACACCTGATAGATAGACTCTGCTCTTTCCCGGAGAAAATTCTTCAAGTTGTCCTTGGTGACTCCTGATCTGGGGATGGTTATTACTGAGTCATACCTTTAAAGTGTCTGAGAAAGAAGCAATTTGTAGTCATGAAAAATTGGGGGCCGTCTTTTAAATCTACAGGTATTGCTAATTTGGAGTGGAGCTGAACAGATTGGTAAGTAAATCCTGTAGTGACGAGGAGAGTCAAAGTATAGGAAAGGGGATGATGGGATTGTCTTCCCCTCCTAAACAAGGAAGTATAATTATGTGAACACTGCCTGTCAGACCTTCTTTGAAAGAGGCTATGTAGAGTTACATTTAGTATGTTTAGCGTGAAAGCCTATGAATGTTGAAGATGGGTGAGCTAAAAGTGGAAAGAAAATAAATGACATATTAATATATAATGCAGTAAATTCCGAATGTGGGTAAATTTATTTTTTAATTTGCCCACCTAAAGCTCCAGAAAAATACTTTTCCAGGTACTCATTAAAAATTAAAACATAATGGTGAAAAATAAAATCCTACCCAATTGTCACATTTGTTTATGAAATGATGAAAAAATAATGCTTTTCAGAATTTAATAAATATGTAGAGAAGCATCAACTTTTTATTTAAAAAGGCCTTAGCAGTCCTACTCTGTTATTTTCTAGGTAACCAAGAGTTCATTAATTTACATTTTTAACTTAAGTATTACATGAATGCACAAAAGCATTTAGCAAAATGAATTATGAACTTTTTTGAACATGTAATTAATCTTTAAATAAGCATGAATTAAACTAAATGAATCTTAGTTTTATCTTCAAGTCAACCATCTTGTTATTTAAATAAGTTTCTTGTTTAAAAGAAATTAAAGAGTAAACAGGCAACCTACAGAATGGGAGAAAATATTTGCAAACTATGACTCCAACCGAAAGACTAATATCCAAAATCCATAAGAAACTTAAGTCAATGAGAAAAAAAAAACCATTAAAAAGTGAGCATAGTACATGAAGAGACACTTCTCAAAAGAAGATATACAAGCAGTCAAAACAATATGAAAAAATGCTCACCATCACTAATCATCAGAGAAATGTAAATTAAAACCGCAATGAGACACCAACTGATACCAATCACAGTGGCTACTATTAAAAAGTCAAAAAATAACACATGTTGGTGAGAATGTAAAGGGAATACTTACCCACCATTGGTGGGAATGTAAATTTGTTCAACCCCTATGGAAAACAGTAGGAAGATTTCTCAAAGAACTAAAAATAGAATCACCATTTGACTCAGTAATGTCACTGCTGGGTATCTACCAAAAAGAAAAGAAACTGTGTATCAAAAGACACCCACACTTGTATGATTATTACATCACTATTCACTATTCCATAGCAAAGCCATGGAATCAACCTGTGTCCATCAATGGTGGATTGGATTTCTTTTTAATGTGGTACTCATATACCATGGAATACATACCACCATAAAAATGAATGAAAGCATGACCTTTACAGTAACATGGATGAAGCTAGAGGCCATTATCCTAAGTGAATTAAGAGCAGGAACATAAAATCCAATAGTGCATATTCTCACTTATAAGTGGGAGCTAAACAATGGGTACATATGGACGTAAAGATGGAAGCAATAGACACTGGGGGCTCCAAAAGAGGGGGAGGCAGGAAGAAGGGGAAGCGTTGAAAAACTACTTATTGGGTACTATGCTCACTGTTTGAGTGATGGGTTCACTAGAAGCTCAAACCCCAGCGTTACCCAATATACCCATGTAAGAAACCTGCGTATGTATCCCCCATATCTACAATTTTTCAAAAAATAAAGAAATAGAAGACATGATAATGATTACCGTGGCACATGAGGCAAAGATGGTGATTTTGAAATAATATTAGAGATTAATTATGCATGTTTTTGAATTTTGTATAGATTGATATTATATATCCTTTTTGTCTACATTTTTCATTCAACATTTATATAATTTACTTACATTGTTGTATTTAGCATTAATTTATTCTGACTTTATGTAGTATTCTATTGCAGAATTTATCATTCATTTTTCTATTCTACAATTGACAGATTGTTTTCTATTTACGACAATTAAAAATAATTCCAAAAATGAAATATGTATTATTGTGCATGTATTTTTGCACATATGTATATATTTCTGCTGTGTATGTACCTAGGATTGAAAGCACTGATTTGTGAAGAATATATCCATTCAATTTTGATAGAAAATGCTAGTTTTCCATTATTAATGTATGAGAGTTCCACTGGCTTTAGGTCTTCAGCAGACTTCGGGAATGCAGCAAAAGTCATATTTATAGGCAAATTTGTAGTCTCTTATGCATTAATTTAAAAAAAGGTTGAAAATTAATTATCTAAGCATTCATTTTATGCAGTAAGAGAATTAAACTCACATGTTTAAAGATTAAACTCTCCGTGTTAATCCTAAAGAAAATGGAATGAAAGAAATAATAAGAGGAGAAAGTTGTGAAAAGAAAAACAAAATGCAACACGGAGAATCAGGATAATAAAAAGTTTGCAAAATCAATCAAGAAAGAAGAGAGGGGTCCAACATCAGAAATGAAAAGGGAGTCCTCATTACAGAACCTGTTGCACCTTCATTAAAAATATCTTAGGAGTAGGAGCTAAGCTATGAGGACGGAAAGCCGTAAGAATGATAAAATGGACTTTGGGGATTTGGGGAAAGGGTGGAAGGGAGTGAGGGATAAAAGACTACGCATTAGAAACAGTGTACACTGCTTGGGTGATGGGTATACCAAAATCTCAGAAATCATCGCTAACGAACTATTCATGTAACCAAACACAACCTCTTTCCCAAAAACCTATTGAAATAAGTAAATAAAAATAAAAAGACCTAAGAGACATGACAACCACATTTTATACATGATTGGTGATTCAACCCAGGATCATGGAAAATTATTATAAAGAATATTGTTGAAACAATTAATAAAATTTGAGGATGAATTGCATTTTAAATAATAGCATATAAGTGTATCAATGCTTAGTTTCCCAAATTTGATAATCAAGTAATGGTTATGTAATGGAATGTCTGTTCTTAGGAAATACATCTTGAATCATTTAAGAGTAATTGATTATGATAGATGCGACTTTTACCCAAATGAGTTAGAAAAAACATATGTATACATGCTTGCGTGTGTGTATTTTTTCTGAATCATTTACATGTATACATAAGTGTATATGATGTGTATATATACAAAATAAATATATGTTTGTATGTATGCATAAAATAAATATATAGAAAATGAAGTAAAAATAATAAATAGGCTGGGTGCAGTGGCTCATGCCTGTAATCCTAGCACTTTGGGAGGCCAAGACTAGTGGAGCACATGGCCAGGAGTTCAAGACCAGTCCGGCCAACATAGTGAAACCCCATCTCTACTTAAAAAAAAAAAAAAAAAAATTAGCTGGCGTGGTGATGTATACCTGTAATCCTATCTACTCTGGAGGCTGAGGCAGGAGAATCGCGTGAACCCGGGAGGTGGAGGTTGCAGTGAGCAGAGACTGCACCACTGCACTCCAGTCTGGGTGACAGAATGAGACTCTGTCTCAAAAAATAAATAATAATAATAATAAAATACATATAAAGTATATACACGTAGAATATTGAATATATTCATATGAATCTGAATAAGGGCTCTATGGGAGTTCTCTGTATTATTCTTACAGCCTTCCTATGAATATGAAATTATTTTACAAGAAAACATTTTTGAAAATGTTAAAAACATAAGATAGCATGAATAACTTTATGCCAATACATTAAAAATTATCAAAATATTAGCAATTATTTTTGTTGTTATTTAAGAGCAATTAAGGAAAAACATATGACCTATCTCTTACCCTTAGTCAGTTTTAAATAAAGTCATGCCTTCTGTAGTCCCGCAGTGTCGTTGCTTTTTGGCTGTGTGACATGTCAAGAAGGGTGAGAAGTTTCTGTTAGGACAGTAGAGTTCATATGACATGGTATACTGCAGTTTTGTTCTCGAATTCAGTTCCGTCTCTGACAATTGTAATTGCAGTTTCATTAAATGAATGGTTTTCTGTGGCTCTATAGTAAAATGGTGAGACAGCATATTGTAGTGAAAAAGACAGGGTTGCTGATGGTAGTCAAATCTATATTCAAATGCAAGTCCTCTGTATCCCAGTTGTATAATGTCTTGGATGAGTTGTTAACACTCCGAACCTCAGATTTTTCATGAGTGAAATGAGGATAATACAACCAACCTCACATGCTTGTCCAGAGATATAAAAACAGTTCTGATATTTATATTTTACTCTGTTTCACTAGCATCTATTTTTCTACTAAAACTAACCTAGAAAAGGCCTAAAACAAAAAAGGAAAATTTATAAAACTATCATTTGGAAACTGTGTTTTTCTTGACGGTTATACAGAGTGGAACTTTTCTTATTTCTTTATGAACACCAAACTGCTATTCTTTCAAAATATGTAGATAATAAGAATGGTCTTCCTCACCTAATTTTATTTCCGAGTTTTTGGCAACACTGATTACTTTTTCTAGAGTAGGCTTTGTAAGAGAATATAATGTGCCTCTGTGTTTTGTGGGGCTTTGCTTTGTTTTGGTTTATCTTTAGTTACTAGCACAGTGCCTGAGTGAAAGGCCCTCAAATAAACTCTCCTTGGAAAAACTGAATTAAAGGAAACATGTTCAAAGCAGTTATATGTTATGGAAATTGTTCATAAGAATTTCTATCACTCTAGAAATTATATATTACACTTCAGAATTCCAGAATCTTCGAAAACCAAATTTATTAGTAAACACTGTATTTTCTAAAAATACATTGTAATAAAGACAAGTCCCTAAAATAGAGATTCCACATGCATTATTCATATAGAAGATAGTAGGCCATCATTCTAGGGTTTTTAAGATTTCTTCTTGATCTAAAATCCTTACCTTGACCAATAAATTTTAGATGTCTAAGCTGATGTCTTAAAAATGTAGGTTTTTTAAATTAGATTTCACTATGATTTACTTAGGTATCTATAAAGGCATTAAGCAAATACTGGGTCACATGTCTCTGTATCCAGAATTTCCCATAAATTGGGGTGTGGGCACCCCGGTAATCAAGTGTAGCATTAAAAACTTTGTCAATTTTCTACTCTCCTTTTGTTTGGTTTTTGAAGGGACTTATTTCTATGAGTAAATATGCCATATTTGTTTTAGTCAAGGTAGCATAGGAGGGATGGTCAACTGAGAATGAAAAAATCATTGTAAATATTAGCGCAGACCATATAAATTCATAGGTCAACTATTTTGTGCTATTCTCTTAACCCTTGAAAACGACTACATCTATAGATGAAGTAGTCGTTTACCACATTCATGATACATATTTAATTCCTGAAGTCTGTGATCTTAGTAGGAACTGTGAGAATGCTCAAAGGAGGATTCTAATGGGCGGCGGAAAGGCATTGGACCAAAAAATGCAAATACAATCTGTGATCTTACAATAATCAGCAAATCATTTTTAATGCAGTAAAGACCTCTAAATTTTATAGAGGCTTTTAAATTAACATATAATTACAATGAAAAACTACATATGTTAGCTTATTATTGATGGGATATATAAAAATCATAGTCACAAAATGATGTATATGTATACTGTCACTAGAAAAATGAGCAGTTTGGTGTTTCTAAAGACATACTGTCAGTGCCAATCTTTATGGCACAAAAGAAAAATTTAGTATTAGTTTTCAAATGATCACTTTATTATTTTTCTCTATCAAGAAAAGTCTCTAGGAATTATAGTATTATTTTTAATATACATGGTGAGTGGTCACAACTTTTCTTTCGGAGAGTCATAGTTCTGTTTCATGATGCTCTTAACATAATGTTGGCAGCAGAAAAGTCTTCCAGGTGCACCTGCAGAGACCAGATGGCTTTCCGCTCCTCTGCTTGGGAGTGGGTCTCAGTTCCCAGCATGTTATCACCCTTTCCTGGGAGCAAAGCACCAGGTGTTTCCCAGGCTTCGTTTGCATTCCATATACACACTTCGTGCTCTTTTGCTTCCAAACATGCACAAAACTATTCCTTACTCCTTTTGTATTGCTAACGTTTGTTTATTCTTCTTCAGATTAATTTTGTGACTCTGAGAAAAGTTAGTGGGCAAGGGTGAATTAAAGGGTGTGAGATTGCTCAAAGGACAGCACTAGCTGGAAGGGGAATGGAGAAATTTCCACCAGTTTACACAATAGCTGAGAGAGTTATGGGAGAAGTTTTAAAGTGAAAACATATCAAAGAAGAAAAGGTTTATTATTTCTGTTATTATTCTTCTCAGTGATCTTTCTATAAGCTAAGTTCATACAAACTTTCAAACATACAATCTAACCATAATCCATTTTATTCAATCAACACCCTCCTGACCATCACTGAAATTAAATAGTGTAGGGGTGGTAATGACTAACCCTTAACCAAACAGTCAACATGATGAGGAGTGCTGTTCTTTGGAGGAAACTTTACCTCTCTTAGTACCATGATTTCAGGAATCATTTCATGTAAGGATGCTATCCTTGGTAGTTAAGCTGAAATAAAATAACTCAGGCAAAATGCATGACTTAAAACTCAACTTGGCTTAGCTTCTTGGGAAGCTTCACTATGACCTTTCTTATTGACTCTGGCAACTCCCCAGATTTCAAAGTATCATTAAAAACTCTAAGGCATGTCAGGCATAACTTTGTCAAAATTAAGCTGAAAGCCCATCTGGCTCCAGTGTCTTATTGAATTTGTCACATTTTATAGGTAGTTGAGTTTCTTTCCTAATAATCAATCTCTCCAAGGATTGACAAGAATTACTTCATTGTATAAGCAAATTGCTACAGTTGGTTACCTCAACATGACATTCTCTCTCCCAGAACTTCATTGCTTACATAAATTTCTAAATTTTTATTTGGAAGATCCAAATTTTAACTTTCCAGTGGCCCTCAAGTGGATCCATCCTATGTTTACCATCACCCAATTCCAAGCATGTATTAAACAACCTCCTAACTCATCGCCTCACATAAACTGTACCCACTTCAATCCGTTCTCATACTGGAGCCACAGTGATACTTTCAGAACACAATTTGGATCACACTTTCCTCACCATAACCTCTACTTTCTACCCTTCCCTATTTCTTTCCTCTTAAAACACCTCTGTGACCTCCTGTTAGTGTGGCTTCCGAGTTATTGCCTGGTCTCACTTCCACCTGTCTCTCCCTTCATCTCATCCTGCCCTCACTGTTCTTGGTGCTTCGCTCATACTGACCTTTCATTTTCTCTAGTGATGATTAGGTATCCTCCCTACCTGACAACCCACCCAATATCATGGATGTTGCTGCTGCTACTCATCCTTTGTCAGAATGTTTACCTTCCTACAACCCCTCACTGAGTTAACTCTGCTTACCCTTCCAATCTCAGGTCAAGAAAGCCGTTCCCATCCCTTCAGAATATGTCAGATCTACTATTCTACTTTCAATCAACATCCTCTACCTTTCCTTGTGCTTATCACCAGTTTATATATTTGTGTACTTATTTGAATAATGTCTTCTTCCCCCCAACTTCTAAGCATCAACTACAAGAGACCATATTCTATCTTCTCATCATTATATCCTCAGCAATCAGCAGAGTTCTGCTCATAGACTGTGCACTCAAGACATGAATGAATGAATGAATGCCAAGAAATGATTATATTTTCTCTATTCCTTTACCTTTCTGGTGTTTACCCCTAAAACTAAAATATTCTTATTCACCTGACAGATTTTAAAGCTTGCGGTGCTCATACTTAAAGTGATGGATATTGGCATTGTTTGCAAAAATAAAATGCTTGACTACATGGTAGGCATAAAAAAGTCCTTTGATGAGTAACAAACTTCTCTATGTATCTGGCCAGGAAACCATTTGCCTACATTTGTGGTCAGGGGTAAAATATAAACATATTAATTCCCTTTATATCATGAGAGACAAGGTCTAGAAAACCAGAAAATGTCCCTTTGCTTTTTACCTTACAAGTGTTCTTTTAAGCCGAGTTTGTCCCAGACAATACATGACTAAGATACACAGATGAAATAAGCACCATCCCTGCTCTCAAGGAGTTCCCTCTCTTACAAAGTTCCCTCTCTTACCTAGCTCTACAACACCTCTATAGGACTGAAGCAACCTTCCAAAATTTGAAGTTTCACACCAAAATTTCAAATGTGAAGCTCTTTATCTGCCAATATATTGTATCATAAATATATTCATGTTTTATAAACAGAAAATGTTTGTTTCCATATTGGGAAGTTTTAAATATATATTTAATGGTTGCTCAATCAACATGAGCTGAACGGACTGATTGATTAGGTCTTATGGTGACTTTAAAGTGAAATTTTACCACCATTTCCCTTTATCTTCCTCAGCTCACACAAATACTCTTTTAAAAGTAATGGCATGCAACTGTAGTGGATATCATTCAACTACATGCGAGTCCACTTAACGGTTACAAGAAACATATTGCACAGATCAGAATATCTTAGTTGAACATTCCCCCTCCCCTCATTGCATACATAACCTTCAGAAAATTCAATATTTCTTTATATTCCTTTTAAATATTTCAAAATTTCTTTTTCAGAAAAGAGATTGGCAACTTCAGGTTGGAAGTGGATCATAGCAGGAGTCCAAGCCTATAAATCAGGTATTTAATAGATCAAGGTATTCAGAAGTCCAAGAATGAGCAATTCTATTGAGAGATGGTTTTTCAGCTATAAAATGGAGTAATAATGATTGTGCTTTCTTCAAGTGTCTTTGTTAATATTTGGAAAGTGTTTTAATCTGATATTAAAAAGGTGTTTTGGGACCTGGCACGTGGCTCATGCCTGTAATCCCAGCACTTTGGGAGGCCGAGGCTGAGGTGGGCAGATCACTTGAGGTAAGGAGTTCGAGACCAGCCTGGCCAACATAGTGAAATCCTGTCTCTACTGAAAATACAAAAATTGGCCAGGTGTGGTGGTGCACACCTATGGTCCCAGCTACTTGGGAGGCTGAGGCAGGGGGATTGGTTGAACCCAGGAGGCAGAGGTTGCAATGAGCTGAGATCGTGTCACTGCACTGCAGCCTGGGTGACAGAGTGAGACTCTGTCTCAAAAAAACAAACGAAAGCAAAAACCTGTTTTGGAAGAAAAAAATGTGATGGGTGTTGTCGGTGTGGGAGTAGGAGAATGCAGTTTATTATCAACAAACATCCAATCACAGCTTTTCAAGAAAGTGGAAATTCAAAGGGATTTTATTTTCAAAGCTTATTTAAAAAGTGAAAAGAGGCTTACATGATTATGTCTTTTATATAGCATTCCTGAGCTATTTATCAAGGCATATAATTGAAGAAACATGATAACAGCTGGTACTGGATAGGAATTACTGTACTTAATTAAAAAGTAGATGTAGATACCGGCAGCTTTGGTTTCACAAGATACCTGTTCTACCCACCGAGGGGAATTTAAATTCCACTTAGTACGATCAGTACATCAATGTACAAAAGCGTGTTGTCAGCAGATACTCCCCAGGAAGGTAGAAGACCGTCTACAGCTGAAGGGAAAATGGACAAAGAGCAGTCATCATTTTTATTCAAATTAGTTTTTTAAATTATTTAAGTTGTGTTAGTTTTGACTATCAAAATATATGTTCATTTTTATATTTAGAGAATTAGTAAATGCCTAGGAAATAAATGATATTTACCCATGGAGCTACAACAGTACAACAAACCACTGTTAAAACACCATTGCCTTTCCTTCCATTTTTGTATATATGCATTTTAATTCTTGAAAAACTTGATTATGTTATATATTCAGTTTTTGGGTAAGAGTTAAGTTTTGGTTTGAATTTGACCTTCAAAGTCAAGGTCATATGTAGAAAAACTTTATCTTATTTCCTGAACTATTTTTATAAAACATGCTTTTAAAAGCTATATAACATTTAATTATATAGTTTTATTATTTTTTTTTTTTTTGAGATGGAGTCTCACTCTGTTGCCCAAGCTGGAGTGCAGTAGTGCAATGTCAGCTCACTGCAACTTCCACCTCCCAGGTTCAAGCAGTTCTCTGTCTCAGCCTCCCAAGTAGCTGGAATTGCAGGCGCCCACCACCACACCCAACTAATTTTTTGTATTTTTAGTAGAGATGGGATTTCACCATCTTGGCCAGGAAGGTCTTGAACTCCTGAACTCATGATATGCCCGCCTTGGCCTCCCAAAGTGCTGGGATTACAGGTCTGAGCCACCGTGCCCAGCCGAGTTATGTTTTTTTAACCCTTTTCTTCATTGTAAATACTTAGATGACTTTTAAGATTTTTTTCTTTTCCTACATTGCTAGGTGTCTCTAATTATTAAAAGAAATCTCTAAAAGTTTCTAAAAGGTCTAAAAGTAGACCTTAGGGGTTAAAACATTTATATATCACAAAAGCATTTTTACATTATTACAAAATTGTTCTCCAGACCATTAGTACTCCCATCAATAGTGCTTGAAAGTGTCTATTTCACTAAAAATTAACATAATTTAATATTAAAATTTTTCTCTCTATCCATTTCTTGGAAAATTATAAAATTTTATTATTTTAATGTGTATTTTTAATACTAATGAGATTGCACAGTTTTGTACACGTACCTTTTTTTTGCAAATTATTTTTATATTCAATTTGCTTATTTTTCAATAGGGGATGTTAGTTTTTTTCATATTAATCTATAAACACACAAGATACGAAACATATTAAGTGATAATTTTTGAAATATCTCCTCAATTTTTATTCCTATTTTAATTTTATTCAGAGTGCTTTTTGACATTAGTTCGTGCAGTGCAGTCATGCAATGAGAACATATTCTGGGAAATGCTTCATTAGATGACTTTGTCTTTGTGTGAACATCAACAGAGTATACTTACACACACCTAAATGGTCTAGCCGACTACACACCTAGGCTATAGGGTATAGCCTATTACTCCTGTGCTGCAAACCTGTCATGGTATATGACTGTACTGAATAGTGTAGGCAATTTTGGAACAACAGTATGTATTTTTCTAACTAAACGTATCTAAACATAGAAAAGGTCGAGTAAAAATATTGTATTATAACCTTAAAGGGCCACCATTGTGTATGTGGTCTCTTGTTGACTAAAATGTTGTTATGGAGCAAATGACTGTAGCAACTGAAAGCTTGCTACAGACTTCACACTATTCTGAGCCCGGTAATCTAGAAATGAACAAAAAGTCAAAACTCTGGACTTTGTAAAACTTGAACAAAATAGTAAATAGTGGGTGTCACATGAGCTCAGGAGTTCGAGACCAGCCTGGGCAACATGATGAAACTCCATCTCTACAAAAAAATAAAAAATAAAAAATTAGCCAGGCATGGTGGAATATACCTGTAGTCCCAGGTATTTGGGAGGCTAAAGTGGGAGGCTTGCTTGAGCCCAGGAGAGGTGGAAGTTGCAGTAAACTAGGCCACTGCACTCCAGCCTGAGAGACAGAGCCACAGCCTGGCTCAGAAAGAAAGAAATATGTTTATGGGCATCTTCAGTGTTCTACAAAGTAACCAGCATAAAATGAACTTAATACCTCTAAAGTTATGTGTTTAACTTTATATCTCTATCAGAATCTTTGTTATTTCCGTTATCAGAAATATCATTCTTTGTAAGGGGGAAAGAAGGAATTCCATGTATCTTTTCTGAAGGTAAAAAGACATAACAACAGTCCCTTAAATTCACACTCTAATTGTACCTGTTTTAATGAGCCTTCCTGAATACAGCAATGTCAGCATGCCATTTTATAAAGGATAAAATTATACTTTCTACTTGCTGAATTATTAATGGTATTTAATTTCTCCAGCATTCACCTTTGATTTAAGGGTCATAATCAGAAATACATTTGCTAATTCACAGTAACAGAAACGGAAGAATTAGCCAACCACGTTCTTCAATATGTATACCCAACCTCTGCACTACCCTAAGCACCTGTTTCAAACCAAGCATATTATTCAGAAAAATGTGGGGAAATGAGAAAAGTAGCCTTGAAGTTTAACTTCAGAGCGTAAAGAAGCAATGTTGTTTTGAGGATACCGAAGAAATGGGGCAAAACCCTTTCAAGTGCAAACAATCCTGTTTTATGCATATATTTGTCACTCTAGAGTTCACCAGAAAGGATAATCAGGATTTTACACCAGATATCAATGTAGACACTTAAAATGAGTATCAGAGTATTTTTCTCAAGGCCGCCAAAGGCAATCCTTCCATTTCTGGCACTGGAGTTGGTTTAACTCAAGGAATAAAAGGATAGAGTGACTACATTTTTAAAAAACAAAGATAACTGGAGACATCTCTGAACAATAGAATTATCTCTTTAAAGGTAATTTCTATAAAAATTTCAGTGGTTGTGTGACTTTATATAACCTCTCTAATCCTGCAAGATTACATATGCAAAATTGTTCTTCTCTTTAAAAGAATAGGATCTGACTAATTTATGCCAGAAAAAGGGGATTTATTGTAATCTACAGGGACTCCGAGGGTCAAAAGAAAAGGAAGCAATCAGACCTTGAGAAGGTCAAGTGCGAGGGTAGCTTTGGAGGGCTCAATAAGCAGGAAGCACAGACCACCCTTGAGCTTCCTTGTTGAGACCATTTAGCTTTAGTTCTTCATTCCCTTGGGGACTACTGCTCAAAATTCGTGTTATTGGAAGATAATTCATCAGCACTAGCTTGGGACATGAGTATTTCCCTGTGGTAAGCTTGCAGAGCTGGGATTGAGGGGTGGGGACAGGAATGGAAAGGGCTAGTAGAGGGGAGGAGAGTAGTTGTATTCAGAATACAAGTGAGAGTCACACCAGATCCCAGACATGGAGGCAGGGTGGGACATCAAATGAGAGGCGAATGCTTGCATCAGCAGAAGGAAGGGGATACCTGTGTGTATGTCTGGGGACCCTGCCATCCCCTAACACACCCACAAAAAAAGGACAAAATTCAAATAAGCTACTTTGCAGAGTGACAAAAACATAGTCCTCAATAAACGTTAATCATAATGATGTATTTGTATAGGACTAGAATAAATAAACTCAAGAACACATTTGATTTGGAAAGTGTGTCTTATTCATGCCCTTAAAAAATTGTTTCAAGTATTTTCACCTAAACTATTTTTCAGTTTCTCTATACTTTCCGGAAAAAGAATCATCTTCTACCTTAGCAGGAAGTACGAGCAGGTTCAAAGTCAAGCGGAAATGTCCCACATGTCATTCCTCTGCAGTGCACAAGCTCCACAAAATTCTCCACAAAATTTCCACCTTCAGAGGGAAGTTGTCTTAGTAATTCCACCCCCAAGCCAGGAGCCACTGATCTCATTCAGCTTCTATCAAAACCTCTCTCGGGTGCTTTCTCTGTGCTGTTTACATTTTAATGGAAATAAGAATATAAGGGGTCGGGGGGAAGCTCTGACCTTGGTATTCCAACAGTTCTGAAGGGACAGGATTTGATAGGTGAAGAGTCTTCCCCGTCCTCTATTGGGTTGTTGCCACTTGGGAGAAGGAATTCCTAGGGAACAAACACATAGGGAACAAACACATTGCCACTAATAACAACCTGCTCTAATAGAAGCCATTCTTCTTGCCTGCAAAGTCAGTGTGGAATTAAAATTCTCCCAAGTCATTCTCTTTCGAGTTGCTCATCTACCAGCTCCTCCAGTCTTTGTTTTCAGGGCCCAATCATTGCATGACAGCACTGAAATACCTTATGCAACCTGCATTCTGCTACCAGCCTACTCTGGGTCATGCCCTCTGTGTTTGTTCCCTTGTATTTTGGTGATTGTGTTTCCTTCCTTCCTTCCTTCCTTCCTTCCTTCCTTCCTTCCTTCCTTCCTTCCTTCCTTCCCTCCCTCCCTCCCTTCCTTCCCTGTCTCCCTCCCTCCCTTCTTATCCTCCCTTCCTGCTTCCTTTCATCCCTTCTTGTTTTTCTACCCTCCTTTCTTCTTGCTTTCTTTCTCATTTTTAACTAGGCACAGAAAAATTCTATACAAAATCCGGATTTGTGGAAGATGTAGTAGAGTGTAATAAAATTATTTAAGGAGGTAAGATTTACAGTATCTGAGGCTGAGTCAGTCACTGACTGTCTGGGGAATGAGAAGAAAAATCTCTTAAGTTTTCTGAGCCTCAGTTTTCTCATAACTAAATGAAGACGGTTGTTTAAAAACATTAACTCAGCCAATGCCCTCCCGCCCCAGCCAGCTCTGTGCCAGACACAAATAGAATTTCCTGTTTCGCATTGGTGGTAGGTGGGCTTTTAAAATTACAAGCCCCCTGTTTTCCTGCCAAGATGCTATAAGGTCCCTCCCTGTGCTCTGCTGTGAAGAATCCCTGCACTAGTATCACTGGATATTACCGATGGAGTGAAGTGTTCCTTTCTTCAGGGGCTTCTGGGCAAAATCAAGGTTGGGAACCCCTGGTCTAGACTAGCTCCAAAGTCCTTTCCAGCTCTGACATGGATTCTCAGTAGGTTTGAGCTGGTCACATTCTTTCAGGATTAATCAAAGACTCCTCTCATTCTAAGAGAAGATTATATGTCAAGAACATACACTTGGGTTATCACAGCTTTTAGAGGAGAAAATAAATAATAAATAGCACAGGACTAGGATAACTCATGCAAAACTGCTTTCTTCATAGGGCTCTCTTCTCTTCTCTTTCTTGTCTCCCATGTGTAACTACTATAGTAGGACCTCTCTCTGCTTTTAGAAAGCAGAGTGGGACCAGGGAAGGCTTCAGAGAAATGAAGGCATGGGCTAGTCTACTCATGGACCCTTGTACCACAGTCATGGAATAACACAGTTCAGTAGCATAGGATGAGGAGAAGACAACCAGGGATTCAGGGCTGAAACCCAGGTGAGTATGAAGATCATGCGTCTAAGGACAGACATGATGGCTCTCGCCTGTAATCCTAGCACTTTGGGAGGCTGAGGCAGGTAGATCACCTGAGTTCGAGACCAGCATGGCCAACATGGCAAAACCCTGTCTCTACTAAAACTACAAAAATTAGCCAGGCTATTATATTACTCAGTTACTCAGGATATTATAGCCAGACTATATTATCCCGGCTACTCAGGAGGCTGAGGCAGGAGAATTGCTTGAACCCGGGGAGCAGAGGTTGCAGTGAGCCAAGATCACGCCACTTCACTTCAACCTGGGCAAAAGAGTGAAACTCTGTCTCAAAATCAATCAATCAATCAATCAATCATGGATGTATATCATGTGCATTTGCTGCATTTATTCCCTGGGAATCTAAGAAGTGGCCCAACAGCTAAATTAGTGTCTGGGTCAAGATTTGAGCATCCCAGATTACCTAAGGGATTCAACTTAAAATAGATTAGCTGGTCCTGATTTTTAACTGTTTGAATCATGATTGATTCAAAATAAGAGTTTTCAAATCCTAAAAGAGGGAGCTGCATCATTTAAAGTGTCTGAAAACATTTAGGTATTAGAATTCTTTATTAAAAAGCCTGTAGTGGATAAAAGAATTTAGGGTGGTTTTATCCCTGGATGATGTGTAAACATGCCACCAAACATTCCATTGAAAAGGAAATGAATAATAGCAAACTATTAATTTTTATTACTTATGCTAATTGTTATTCACTAGTAGTTTTAGAATTATAGGGAATGCTTATTCTTGCAATTGAGGTTGTATCTGCAGCAACAATTGGTTTAGAGAAAAAAACATGTCTGAGTATGGCAAATACCTACTTATTTTGAAAACAACTGCTTCAGAAGTAGTTGGCTGCATTAAACATGTGTTTTCCTCCAAAATAATTTGTGTTAATAAACACTTAAGTTTAAAGATGCCTTTACTGAACAACCACAATGAGCAAAGTATGGAAAGATACATGGATTACCTCAAAGGAACTTAGAATATAACAAAAGAAACTGAGTTAGAACAGATCTTATGTAATATACATCTTATGACAGGCATATGGATGAATATTCTGGAGTCACTCTAATGCTAACAATGATCTATCTTACATAAAAAACAGAATAATTTCATGATAAAGTTCATGTCCTTTGCACGACATTCAAGGTTCTCTCTCAACTGGTCCATACATATGTTTCCAATCAATTCCTCTTGTTTCTTGGGAGAGATGGCATGATTTAAAGTTTCTGAAAACATTTAAGTATTAGAATTCCTTATAAAAATTTTAAATTACATGTAGTTTCTAAAGATGGTCCATGATGTCTCGTGCCCCATTTATGACTATTCACTTGTTTATCCGTCCATTTCCTATTTGACTCTGAGCACCTTGCTGAAGGCTCTATTGACCCTCACAGTCCAACAGTTAGCACAGAGTCTGGCACACAATTGCATACGTAAAGATTTATGAAATTAGAGTTAATAGTTTATTTTCGAAGACAGCTTGCAAGCAGAAAGTATTGCTTCTCTTTAGTGTTCTCACAGTTTCACTATTTTATTCTTTCTTCTCTTTATCACCTAACTGTGGAGACTAAGGTGGATCTTCTTTACCTTTTTTTCCTTTCATTATCTTCTTGCACAAGTGCCACCACATACTGGTGTCAAATATATTAATTGCATTAATGACAACAAACTAGGGGCAGATCAAACACCTAGGCCAGTGATATCCATAGATGGCATTCTAATCATTTTTCTTTATTATTATTTTTTAGTGCTTCCAAGATTTTAGACACTACATTTGACATCATAATAAGGTCTTATGTCCAGGATTGCTAAAGGTTACTCTGGTGAGAAAAGCAGCAAAAGTTAAAGCAGTTAAATATATAAAGGGTTAAGTAATAAAATGAAAGTGTACAATAAGTATTCAGGGGAAAAAAAAAACATGTCTTAACCAAGTGATGTCTCAGAAATACGCCCCTTAGGGTTTTAGTTTTCTAGAATTTACTTGTTGCTATGAGATGATTCCAGGCATGGGGATCAGTGATACATAAGCACCATCACCAGATTCCTCCCTTGAGTCTGGCAGCCTGTCTTCCTATGCTGCAGCTCCTCTTCCCTGTGTCAGCCTTTCCTCATGGAGCCAGACTCCATTTAAGCTTATCAACCAGCAGTAATAGCAGGCTGGCAATGCCTCCCCTGGCCCTTGGTCTAAGCTAACCTCTTAAGGACTCCAGATGACAACAATGGGTTAAGATTTTCTTCGTCAGTTCCACAGAAATAACACCAAAATGACTCAATTCTAGATCAATCCTTTGCAACTGAGAAACTAATGTGTAATTTATGATAGAAATAAATATATTTAACATTCTAGAGTTGTGTAAAGTTATAAACAAAATATTCAAACATAGAAAGCTCAAAGTATAATCTAAACTAATCTAATTCTAACATGATCTATTGTAATCCTTTACGTAGGTTACTTTGGAACCAGTCTTCCCTGGTATTGAATAGTTAAAGGAAAGGGGAAATGGAGGCCAAAGATAAAAAAAGCATTGGAGTGGAGGATTGGAGTTACTGGGGGCAGAAGGAGCAACAAGGCAAACTGGGAGATAGGAAGGCAAAGAAGCTCTTTCCATTTTTTTATTTGTTACTGAAAATAACTTTTGCTTTAAAGAAGTTACTGCATATTCTCTTCCCCTTGCCACCTCCATTTTCACTACCAGCATAATCACTACCAAATTTATAAAGATCTAAAAATGAACAATAGACAGAAACATTGTAACGTGACCTACTACTTTCTACTGTTTTAAAAAGCAAACCATCTTCTTGGTTAAATTAGTAAGTATTTTATTCTTTTTGATGCTATCATAAATGGGATATTTTTCTTGATTTGTTTTTTGGACAGATTATTATTGGTACACAGAAATGTAACTTTTTTCATGTTGATTTTGTATACTATAAATTTGTATCCTATGAATAGTTGAATTCATTTATTAGTTCTTAAGAGTTTTTTGGTAGAGTCTTTAAGGTTTTCTACACATAGGATCATGTTGTCTGCAAATAGGAATAATTTTAGTTTTTCATTTCTGGTGTGAGTGCTTTTTATTTCTTTTCCTTGTCTGATTGCTTTTGATAGTACTTCCAGTACTATGTTGAGTAGAACTGGTGAGAGTAGGCAACCTTTCCTTGTAGCATATCTTAGAAGAAAAGCTATTGGTTTTCCCCCATCAATTATAATGTTATATGTGGACTTTTCATAAATGACCATTATTATGTAGACAAAATTTCATTCTATACTCAAATTGGTGAGAGGTTTTCTAATCAAGGAAGAATGTTGAACTTTGTCAAATGCTTTTTCTGCATCAGTTGAGATGGTGATGTGGTTTTTATTTTTCACTTTGTTAATGTAATGTATCACACGAGTTTGCATATGTTAAATCAACTTTGCATCTCAGAGGTAAATTCATCTTAGTCACAATGCATAATCTTTTTGATGTGTTGTTGAATTCAGTTTGCAGCTATTCCACTGAAGAATTTTGCATCTATGTTCATCAGAGACATTGGCCTACAGGTTTCTTTTCTTGTGATACCTTTGTCAGGCTTTGCAACCAGGGTGATACCGACTTCATAAACTGGGTCTGAAAGTATTTCTTCTGGTTCTGTTCTTTGGAAGAGTTTAAGGGGGTTTGTTTGATTCTTGTGTGAATGTTTCACAGAATTTAGCCATGAAGCCCTCTGGTCCTGGCCTTTTTTGTTGTTTTTGGAGATTTTTAGTTACTACTTCAAAGAAAACTATAGAATATTGGTGAAAGAAGTTGAAGAAGATACTAATAAAAAATATATCCCATATTCATGGACTGGGATAATTAATATTATTAAAATTTTTATACTACCTAAAGCAATATTCAGATTCAACATTATCTCTATAAAAATTCCAAAGGTATGCTTCACAAAAATAGGAAAAAAATTTCTAAAATTTGTATTGAACCACGAACAACCCCAAATAGAGAAATCTTGAAAAAGAAAAACACAGCTGGAGGCACCACACTTCTTGATTTCAAAATATACTACAAACCTATAGTAACCAAAATATTATGGTATTTGTATAATAACAGACAAATGGACGCATGGAACAGAATAGAGAACCCAAAAATAAACCCAAGCATATACAGTCAGCTAATTTTCAACAAGCCCATCAAGAAGACACAGTTGGGGAAGAATAGTCTTCAATAAGTGATGTATGGAAAGCCAGATATCCACAAGCAAAGAATAAAATTGAAATCTTGTTTTACACCATACACAAAAATCAACTCAAAATGGATTAAAGACCTAAATTCAAGACCCGAAACCATAAAAATCCTAGAAGAAAACATGGGAAAACCTCTTCAACATTGTTCTGGGCAACCATTTTTTGGCTATCACACCAAAAACTGGAGCAACAAAAGCAAACATAAACAAGTAGGACTACAAACTGAAAAAGTTTCTGTGCAGCAAAGGAAACAATCAAAAAAATGAAAAGGCAGCCTAAAGATGCTTGCAAATCCTACATCTGATAAGGGGTGGGTATCCAAAATATATAAGGAATACACACAACTCAATAGCAAAAAATTTTAAAAATTTAATATTATTCTAAAAATTAGATAAAAATGGGCAAAAGATATGAATAGACATTTCTCCAAAGAAGACGTAAAAATGGCCAATATGTATCTGAAAAGGTACTCAACCTCACTAATCATCAGGAAAATGCAAATCAAAACCATTATAAGATATCACCACACATCTGTCAATATGACTATTATAAAAAATAAAGAGATAAGTGTTGGTAACAGTGTGGAGAAAAGAGAATCTTTATATACTGTTGGTGGAAATATGAATCGGTTTAACTGTTATGGAAAGCAGTAGAGAGGTTCTTCAAAAAATTGAAAATAGAACTACCTTAAGATCTATCAAGTTCTCTACTGGGTATATACCCAAAGAAGATGAAATTAGCATCTTGTAGAGATACTTGCATTGTCATGTTCACCGCAGCTTTATTGACAATAGCTGAGATAGAGAAACAACCTAGGTGTACAGGAACAGATGAATGGATTAAAAAATATGGGGAATGTGCATGTATGTATATGTATATACATATATGAATATTATTCAGCCTAAAAACAAGATCCAGACATTTGTGACAAGATGGATGACTCTATATTACATTATGCTAAGTAAAATGGGCCAGACACAGAAAGAAAAATATTGCATGATCTCCTCTTTATGTGAAATTTAAAAAACAAAACTGTCAAGTATATAGAAACAGAGAATAGTCAGTGGTTACCAGGGGTGGAGGGGTGGAGAGAAAATAAGGTGATGTAAGTCAAAGGATACAAAGTTACAGTTATGTAGGATGACTAAGTCTAGAGATCTAATGTACAACATGAAGACTAGAGTAATAATATTGTATACTGAAAATTTGCTCCCAGAATAGATTTTAGGTGCTCTTACTACACACATGCACACACATGCCTACACACATACAAATGAACTATGTGAGGTACTGGACACGTCCATTTGCTAGGCTATGGTAACCATTACACTGTCTATAAGCAAAGCATTATGTTATACATCTTATTTATATAAAGTTACAAAAGACACTGGTAAAGGGAGCTTCCTGCTACATAGAAAATCTAGAATTTCTACATCTTTGGCTTATTCCTTTTTTCCTGTATATTTTAAAAGACAGTGCTTAAAACAATAATTATAAGTCATAATTTGCATAAAAAGAGTAAAAAATAAAATAAACACAGGAAATGTAATTATCTGGCTGTCTGTGATAGGCTTCTTGAAAGGTGGTTTTTAACTGCCATTTAATAGACATGACATATTTGAAGCTTTGCTGATTGGTGAAAACTTCACAATATTTCCTTCCACATTCTAACTTGCTATTTTACTCCAGTGATTATCAACTTTTTTAAGGAAACCTAAGAATTTTTTTAAGGGAACCTAAGAATTACAAAGAATCTTCCTTTTTGCAACAGAGTTGATAATGGCAAGTCAAGGGTCTATCTCATTTTGTCGTTGTTTATTTGTTTGTGTTGTCTTCATGTGTGAAGTTTTATCTAGTATCTGACAATATGACAGGTACTTGGGCACAAAGAGTCACATCTTGCCTCTGAGTAGCTCACAAGCTATTTAGCCCTAAAGCCCAAGTTGTGATTCTGTGACAAAAATACATTTTTAAAGTCTGCCATCTTTCCTAGTTGGAAAATTCCAAGCTGAACTACTGGGTTTTACAATGATTATATTGTGCTCTTCAGTAAATTACTTGTATTGAAGACATCATGATTAAATTAAGCAGAGAACATTCACTATTCATCCACTTTTCAGTGTAGAGGGAAAGATTCATTAGATCATATCTATATCATGCTTTAAACAATTCAGTAGCCAAGAAATATGTTATTACAATTTCATTAATCATTCATCTCTGTTCACATTGCAATGTCCACACAAACTTGACGTCCAAATATAACTTGATGTCAACACCATTCTGGCCTCATTCTGGTACAAACATCAAGTCACATACACTGTCGTGTACATTTATTCTGAGGCAAATTCTGTTGGATATTCTGAAGCAAAGTAACTTCTGCTGATCACAGCAATGTAACTTAAAATATACAGAATTTCACTATAGTTTTTCCTCTCTCAAGTTTGTTTTTGAGCCCAAACTAAGCAAGATAAATTATATAACCAAATTTATTTTTCTGGAGAAATGATTAGAGAATGAAAAATAGAGGTTAGTTCACCGTGGCCTCAGCAACCTTAGCTGGAGCATCGCTATAGCTGTCCTATAAATTAGATTTTCAGTGAGATCTGCTACTGCTATTCAGGGCTTAGCCTTGGTCTATTCCACGTCCCAGAACTGCAGACAACAGAACAAGCAATTAGGTCAGCTCAGGTTGACGCATGATTCGGCTCTAAATTTGTTAAGGGTTCATGCTGCAAATAATATTAAATAGTAGATCATAGCTTGATCCTAAGTTTGGCTTCTTTAAGGTACTCTTTTCCTGTGATTGCAAGGGACTATCACATCTAAGGAGAGGCTTCTGGGAGATTGGGAATTGGGTCAAATAAAAATCACCTAGGGAGTTTTTAAAGTATATTAATACTCATATTTTTGAGTCAGTCCCCCAGTCCAATTCTTTAACTTTCTCTACTGTTAGGTATGTATAATTGGAAAAATGATCTGATATTCTTGGTACGCAGCACCTTCTAATATCGCAGATTACAGAGATGTTTGGGCAGGGTGTTATGTTGTCAAGTTTGGAGCTAAATAGGGGCTTTCTTACTCAGCCAAAACAAACAAGAAAGGAAAGTGTTTTTGCTCCTAACTATAGAAGAGAAAATCAAAGGGATATCGGGCACCAAGAGTCCTAGCAATTAGAGTTGCTCTCCATAGCAGAATTCACACTCCAGATATTAGCCTGGAGATGAATATACTTTCAAGGGTGGAAGGTATTATTGGCTTCCCATATATGCAGTTCTGTCTTGGTATCCGTGGAGGATTGGTTCCAGGAACACCCGAGGATATGAAAATCCAGGGATGCTCAAGTTCTTGATATAAAATGATGTGGTATATTTGCATATAACCTACACACATCCTCCCAAGTACTTTAAATCATCTCTAGATTACTTATAATACCTAATACAATATAAATGCTATGTAAATTGTTATACTCATGTATATGCTATGTAAATATGTTGTTTAGGGAATAATGCCAAGAAAAACAGTTTGTACATGTTCAGTCCAGACACAATTTTTTTCTGAATATTTTCAGTTCAAGTTGGTTGAATCCATGGATGCGGAATCTGTGGCTACCAAGGGCCTACTGTGTTCTCTGTTCTCTTAAACTACATCATCACTGTTCTCTCAAACTACATCCAAGAAAACCTGGCCAGTAAATGTTACCTACAAACGTTTTTCTTTATGTTATTTTATCATTGGATTCCAGGAAAATGTGAGCCAGTATGGATGTATTCTCGTGTTCTTAAAAGATTGTTTACTAAAATAGAGAAAGACCTAGAAAATGATCAGACCTGAAACGCTAATCTAAAACCGAGATGCAGCCATCTAGTTACCAGCATCTGGCCTTTAGTTTTATTTATTTAACTTCATGAATACATGATGATCATTCTTTCACTGATATTTTGTATTATACCTGCATATTTAGGATACAGTTTAGTGATGGAAAGTGGAGAAGACACAAGGAGAATATTGAACATTGAGGACAAGAAATACAAGAGAAAGAAGGTGCTGATGGAAGGTTCTGTCAATGCCCTCCAGCCAAAGACCACCAGGAATACTCCTGTAGTTGAACATATTAAGTTTATGGTGTGTTGCAGTAAAGGATTATAGGGTATGATGGACATTATGGGGGTGAGGAGCAGGGGGATGTGGTCAAGGACATCTCAGTAAAATGGCATTAGAAAGGATTAGAGTTCAGCCGGGAGTGGTGGCTCACACCTGTACTCCCAGCACTTTGGGAGGCCAAGGCAGACAGATCATGAGGTCAAGAGATTGAGACCATCCTGGCCAACACGGTTTTCTCCCCGTCTCTACTAAAAATACAAAAATTAGCTAGGTATGGTGGTGCACACCTGTAGTCCCAGCTACTCAGGAGGCTGAGGCAGAAGAATCACTTGAACCTGGGAGGTGGAGGTTGCAGTGAGCCTAGATCTTGCCACTGCACTTCAGCCTGGGAACAGAGTGAGACTCCGTCTCAAAGAAAAGAAAAAAGGATTAGGGTTCATGTTTGGGGGAGATATCAAGGACTCAGATCTTTGCTCCAAACTGGAGACTATTAGAAAGTGGGGTTGATATGCTTGGGCAACTTAATGTCTTCCCCAGAAAGAGGGGAAACTGGAGTGAGGTTGTAATTTGTAAGAAAGGAATGAATACTCGTTCATATGAACCAGGATAGAATGGCGTTAGGTCATTTCTGATGTTTTTTAATATTCGTGTTTTGGTCTGCATTCAGGTATGGTTATGGGGCAGTCTTATTTTTGTCTTGATTCATCATGGTCACAGAGTGGCTCTGATCTTGGTGCTCTGTCAAATTGTTTGTACTCAGCAGGGGAAGGTCTAGCTATGAGTGCCAAGCTAGCTTCTAGATGCCAGGAACTGCTTTCCTCTTAAGACAAAATCATACATGATTATTACACCTCAACAGTAGTAGTTGATAAGAGTAAATCTATAATATAGAGAGCACTTGTTATATAGCAAGCACTGCTAATCACTTTATGAGTATTATTTCATTTAATATTTCAAACAACTCTATACAGTATTACTCTACTTGTCCTCATTTGTCACATAAGAAACTGAGTCATCGAGAGCTTGAGATCCTTGTCCAGAGTCATAGTGCCCCTAGGTTGTAGAATTGACCTGTCTGACTTCAAATCCCAGGTTCTCAAAGTTGTCACTCTCCCCCAAACAAACAAGTGAATAAATACTTCTGATCTCATATTGTGAACAGATAATTTGTTGTGGTTAATTATTATTCAAGGGCACCTTATTCTCCTCCCTGATGCTTTTCTGAGTTCTTACCTATTTATCTGCATGTCTAAAGCATTTTACAACTTGTCCCATCTTCACAGTGTGCAAGGTGCGAAATGAGAAACCAATTTGAACAATTCTGCTATGTAAAAAGTGGCCTAAAAAGTAGGGTTGCCAAATTTAGTGAGCACACATATACACAAATACAGGATGACTAGTTCAATTTGAAATTCAGATAGACAATTCATACCATATTGGGATAGGTATGCTCCAAATACTGCATGGGCTATACTTATCTTTAAAAATTACTTATTGCTTATCTGAAATTCAAATTTAAATAAGTATTTTACCTGGCAAACCTACTCTAAAAGTTTAGTGAAACTTTTAGTTTTCAACCATGAAATTAATTTCTTTTTGCTATCTTCCTGGCCATTAGAAGAAAGAGATCAGTTACCTACTCTTTGAAAACTGAATATTCTACCATATTTATTTCTGTATCCCACACAGTTAGCATAGGCAGTTGGTAGATATTTTGGAACTAAAGGAATGGCTATATTTAGTCTTCATACACATACACATCAACATACCTGTTTCACAGCTAAAGATGGGCACGAGTATAATAAATTACAAAAAAAAATCCCAGCTTTATATTTTTTATGAGTAAGGATGTGCTGTCCCTCATTAACTCAATGGTCCTTTATGGAGCCTCTACTATGTCCTATACTCTACTAAACACAGGGGATACAAGGAGATTCTCACAATTTAATGAAAAACTAAAGTAAAGAGAAAAATGATAAGATAATCTGGTGAATATTTTCCAATCCTCTTATCTTTATTTATCTTAAATAGTCTTGGAACATTTATTCTTTGGTTTTGTGAAATAAATACACTTTAGCAGTTTGTTATAGACAACCTGTGATTAATTGTCTCCTTGGCCTCTGCTAAACTCATCAGATGTCTGGACTATTGACTGATGCCTGTTGTGAGAATTTAGTACTAATTTAGCAAGCCAGCTTTTCCTAATTATTACTGCATCTCACACAGACTTGAGTCACAGTTTGGATTTATAAAGTTTTGACTTTTCTCTATCACCAGAACCATTTACTATAACAAATAATACTTTAAGGTTTGGTCATCGCAGAATAGACTAAGAAACTTAATGTTGAGAAAGTAGATGATTTGAAATCATTGATCAACAAAGAGAATAGATGCGTTCTGTAAGGAATAATTTCATTAGCAACCTTATGCTTAAAATAAAAGCTAGAATCTACTGTTAAAAAGAAACAAAACAAAAATAATCCTACATATAACCCACTGATTATTTTCCAAGAAAGCACTAACTGCATGTAATAAAGTCTATAACTAAGATTTATTTTCCTAGTTTATGGCACATATGTGCAATATCATTCTATGAATCCTGAATACTGTTTGATTGCCTGGAACGTCTTTGATTAATTGAAGAACAAAAACTTCTAACAATTGCTTTTTGTGGAGTTTAAGGAATACCTAAAAGATTATCCCGAGCAACAAAAGCACGTGAGATAATGATCTGAAATTTGAGGGAAATTGCAGCCCATGGTGAGAAACTCATATGGAACTATCTAGTACCCCACATTCTTTCTAGCAGGTGGGAAAAGAACAATAAACACGGACTGAACAATATAATTATATAAGAACCCACAGATATTCCGCAGTGTTTGACAAGAAGGAATGCAACAGGAGGAAAAAGTTAGAGTCGGTATGCTCAAATATCTGCAGGCTGGTTCCAAGATCTGCTATGCCATTTGGTGATTGGGCAATCTGCTCATAGCGACTTCACTGGGAAAGGAAAGATGTATCCAAGGACACAGAACAGTTTTGCTGTCCTCAAAACTTGCACAGTCAGTTTTATGTCTTCATTTTGTAATCTCGTTTGCTCATCTTCCTAGCCTGGAATTGTTGTATGGGCCCTCCTGATGATGTTTACAAACACAGTCACACCCTGTGACTCGCTTGAAAGGCTATCTCACTTGAAAGACTCATAATGACTGTATGCCTTTGACTTTGTGCCCTTTGGTAAATAAACTTAACCAGGATTTTGAAATATGGTCAGCTTAAAAAGCTAGTGCTTGTCCATATGGTCAAATCACATGGGGGAACTAGAAATACTAGTGTCACCATTTGTTGTGGCTCTTTTACCAACAGGTTCGTGAAATAACTTGGCCAAATGTTTTCTTGTCTATTCACCATCTTCTTATGGCAGAACTTTTAAGGTCTCCCCAGGCTCAAACACTACTAGAATTCAAAGTATAAAAGCAATCTATGAATACTCAATGTGTCCTGTAATGATTTTGTCAATATTTTTCCATTATTTATCATGACTTCCCCTCACAATAATTTTAAGGCAGGGTGAATGAACAATTCCAGTTTGCAATATAATAAATTAAGGTACAGAAAATAGAAGTGAAGATTATAATTTATATGCTAGGCACCATGCTTTGCATTTAAATATATGCAATAGTTTAATATTCCTAACAGTCAAGAAAGTTAGGAATTATTATACCCACTTTAAAGGTAAAGAAACTCAGTCTCCAAAAGATGATACAACTTGCCCCAATAACACAGTTAGGAGTTGTACTTTGAAATTATTATTATTATTATTTTTATAATACTTTATGTTCTAGGGTACATGTGCACAATGTGCAGGTTTGTTACATATGTATACTTGTGCCATGTTGGTGTGCTGCACCCATTAACTTGTCATTTACATTAGGTATATCTCCTGATGCTAACCCTTCCCCCCTCCCCCCACACAACAGGCCCCGGTGTGTGATATTCCTCGTACTGTGTGTCCAAGCGTTCTCATTGTTCAATTCCCACCTATGAGTGAGAGCATACGGCGTTTGGTTTTCTGTTCTTGAGATAGTTTGCTGAGAATGATGGTTTACAGCTGCATCCATGTCCCTACAAAGGACATGAACTCATCCTTTTTTATGGCTGCATAGTATTCCATGGTGTATATGTGCCAGATTTTCTTAATCCAGTCTGTCATTGATGGACATTTGGGTTGGTTCCGAGTCTTTGCTATTGTGAATAGTGCCACAATAAACATACGTGTGCATGTGTCTTTATAGCAGCATGATTTATAATCCTTTGGGTATATATACAGTAATGGGATGGCTGAGTCAAATGGTATTTCTAGTTCTAGATGCTTGAGGAATCGCCACACTGTCTTCCACAATGGTTGAACTAGTTTACAGTCCCACCAACAGTGGAAAAGTGGAAAAGTCTCACCAACAGTGGAAAACAAACTCCAGCATCTGTTGTTTCCTGACTTTTTAATGATTGCCATTCTAACTGGTGTAAGATGGTATCTCATTGTGGTTTTGATTTGCATTTCTCTGATGGCTAGTGATGATGAGCATTTTTTCATGTGTCTATTGGCTGCATAAGTGTCTTCTTTTGAGAAGCATCTGTTCATATCCTTTGCCCACTTTTTGATGGGGTTGTTTGTTTTTTTTCTTGTAAATTTGTCTGAGTTATTTGTAGGTTCTGGATATTAGCCCTTTGTCAGATGAGTACATTGCAAAAATTTTATCCCACTCTGTAGGTTGCCTGTTCACTCTGATAGTAGTTTCTTTTGCTGTGCAGAAGCTCTTTAGTTTAATTAGATCCCATTTGTCAATTTTGCCTTTCCTTGCCATTGCTTTTGGTGTTTTAGACATGAAGTCCTTGCCTATGCCTATGTCCTGAATGGTATTGCCTAGGTTTTCTTCTAGGGTTTTAATGGTTTTAGGTCTAACATTTAAGTCTCTAATCCATCTTGAATTAATTTTTGTATAAGGTATAAGGAAGGGATCCAGTTTCAGCTTTCTACATGTGGCTAGCCAGTTTTCCCAGCACCATTTATTAAATCGTGAATCTTTTCCCCATTTCTTGTTTTTGTCAGGTTTGTCAAAGATCAGATGGTTGTAGATGTGTGGTATTATTTCTGAGGGCTCTGTTCTGTTCCATTGATCTATATCTCTGTTTTGGTACCAGTACCATGCTGTTTTGGTTACTGTAGCCTTGTAGTATAGTTTGAAGTCAGGTAGTATGATGCCTCCAGCTTTGTTCTTTTGGCTTAGGATTGTCTTGGCAATGCAGGTTCTTTTTTGGTTCCATATGAACTTTAAAGTAGTTTTTTCCAATTCTGTGAAGAAAGTCATTGGTAGCTTAATGGGGATGGCATTGAATCTATAAATTACCTTGAACAGTATGGCCATTTTCACAATATTGATTCTTCCTATCCATGAGCATGGAATGTTCTTCCATTTGTTTGTGTTCTCTTTTATTTCATTGAGCAGTGGTTTGTAGTTCTCCTTGAAGAGGTCCTTCACATCCCTTGTAAGTTGGATTCCTAGGTATTTCACTCTCTTTGAAGCAATTGTGTATGGGAGTTCACTCATGATTTGGCTCTCTGTTTGTCTGTTACTGGTGTATAAGAATGCTTGTGGTTTTTGCACATCAATTTTGTATCCTGAGACTTTGCTGAAGTTGCTTATCAGCTTAAGGAGATTTTGGGCTGAGACAATGGGGTTTTCTAAATATACAATCATGTCATCTGCAAACAGGGATAATTTGTCTTCCTCTTTTCCTAATTTATTTCTTTCTCTTGCTTGATTTCCCAGGCCAGAACTTCCAACACTGTGTTGAATAGGAGTGGTGAGAGAGGGCATCCGTGTCTTGTGCCAGTTTTCAAGGGGAATGCCAGTTTTTGCCCATTCAGTATGATATTGGCTGTGGGTTTGTCATAAATAGCTCTTACTAATTTGAGATACTTTCCATCAGTACCAAATTTATTGAGAGATTTTAGCATGAAGGACTGTTGAACTTTGTCAAAGGCCTTTTTGGCATCTATTGAGACAATCATGTGTTTTTTGTCTTTGGTTCTGTTTATATGCTGTATTACATTTATTGATTTGCATATGTTGAACCAGCCTTGCATCCCAGGGATGAAGCCCACTTGATCATGGAGGATAAGCTTTTTGATGTGCTGCTGGATTTGGTTTGCCAGTATTTTATTGAGGATTTTTGCATCGATGTTCAGCAGGGATATTGGTCTAAAACTCTCTTTTTTTGTTATGTCTCTGCCAGGCTTTGGTATCAGGATGATGTTGGCCTCATAAAATGAGTTAGGGAGGATTCCGTCTTTTTCTATTAATTGGTATAGTTTCAGAAGGAATGGTACCAGCTCCTCCTTGTACCTCTGGTAGAATTCACCTGTGAATCCGTCTGGTCTTGGACTTTTTTGTTTGGTAGGCTACTAATTATTGCCTTGATTTCAGAGCCTGTTATCGGTCTATTCAGGGATTCAACTTCTTCCTGGTTTAGTCTTGGGAAAGTGTATGCGTCCAGGAATTTATCCATTTCTTCTAGGTTTTCTAGTTTATTTGCGTAGAGGTATTTATAGTATTCTTTGATGGTAGTTTGTATTTCTGTGGGATCAGTGGTAATATCCCCTTTATCATTTTTTATTGTGTCTATTTGATTCTTCTCTCTTTTCTTCTTTATTAGTCTTGCTAGCAGTCTATCAATTTTGTTGATCCTTTCAAAAAACCAGCTCCTGGATTCATTGATTTTTTGGAGGGTTTTTTATGTCTCTATCTCCTTCATTATTGCTCTGATCTTAGTTATTTCTTGCCTTCTGCTAGCTTTTGAATTTGTTTGCTCTTGCTTCTCTAGTTCTTTTAATTGTGATGTTAGGGTGTCAATTTTATATCTTTCCTGGTTTCTGTTGTGGGCATTTAGTGTTATAAATTTCCCTCTACACACTGCTTTAAATGTGTCCCAGAGATTCTGATACGTTGTGTCTTTGTTCTCATTGGTTTCAAAGAACATCTTCATTTCTGCCTTCATTTCGTTATGTACCCAGTAGTCATTCAGGAGCAGGCTGTTTAGTTTCCATGTAGTTGAGGGGTTTTGAGTGAGTTTCTTAATCCCTGAGTTCTAGTTTGATTGCACTGTGGTCTGAGAGACATTCTGTTATAATTTCTGTTCTTTTACATTTGCAGAGGAATGATTTACTTCCAACTATGTGGTGAGTTTTGGAATAAGTGTGATGTGGCACTGAGAAGAATGTATATTCTGTTGATTTTGGGTGGAGAGTTCTGTAGATGTCTATTAAATCTGCTTGGTGCAGAGCTGAGTTCAATTCCTTGATATCCTTGTTAACTTTCTGTCTCATGGATCTGTCTAATGTTGACAGTGGGGTGTTAAAGTCTCCGATTATTATTGTGTGGGATTCTAAGTCTCTTTGTAAGTCTCTAAGGACTTGCTTTTTGAATCTGGGTGCTCCTGTATTGGGCGCATATATATTTAGGATAGTTAGCTCTTCTTGTTGATTTGATTTCTTTACCATTATGTAATGGCCTTCTTTGTCTCTTTAGATCTTTGATGGTTTAAAGTCTGTTTTATCAGAGACTAGGATTGCAAACCCTGCCTTTTTTTGCTTTCCATTTGCTTGGTAGATCTTCCTCCATCCCTTTATTTTGAGCCTATGTGTGTCTCTGCACCTGAGATGGGTCTCCTGAATACAGCAAACTGATGGGTCTTGACTCTATCCAATTTGCCAGTCTGTGTCTTTTAATTGGAACATTTAGCCCTTTTACTTTTAAGGTTAATACTGTTATGTGTGAACGTGATCCTGTCGTTATGATTTTAGTTGGTTATTTTGCTCATTAGTTGATTCAGTTTCTTCCTAGCATTGATGGTCTTTACATTTTGGCATGTTTTTGCAGTGGCTGGTACCGGCTGTTCCTTTCCATGTTTAGTGCTTCCTTCAGGAGCTCTTTTAGGGCAGGCCTGGTGGTGACAAAATCTCTCAGCATTTGCTTGTCTGTAAAGGATTTTATTTCTCCTTCACTTATGAAACTTCATTTGGCTGGATATGAAATTCTGGGTTGAGAATTCTTTTCTTCAAGAATGTTGAATACTGGCCCCCACTCTCTTCTGGCTTGTAGAGTTTCTGCCAAGAGATCTGCTGTTAGTCTGATGGGCTTCCCTTTGTGGGTAACCCGACCTTTCTCTCTGGCTACCCTTAACATCTTTTCCTTCATTTCAACTTTGGTGAATGTGACAGTTATGTGTTGTGTAGTTGCTCCTTTAGAGGAGTATCTTTGTGGTGTTCTCTGTATTTCCTGAATTTGAATGTTGGCCTGCCTTGCTAGGTTGGGGAAGTTCTCGTGGATAAAAATCCTGCAGAGTGTTTTCCAACTTGGTTCCATTCTCCCTGTCACTTTCAGGTACACCAATCTGACGTAGATTTGGTCTTTTCACATAGTTCCATGTTTCTTGGAGGCTTTGTTCGTTTCTTTTTACTCTTTTTTCTCTAAACTTCTCTTCTCACTTCATTTCATCCATTTGATCTTCAATCACTGATACTCTTTCTTCCAGTTGATTGAGTCGGTTACTGAAGCTAGTGCATTTGTCACGTAGTTCTTGTGTCATGGTTTTCAGCTCTATCAGGTCATTTAAGGACTTCTCTACATTGGTTATTCTAGTTAGCCATTCGTCTAATCTCTTTTCAAGGTTTTTAGCTTTTTTGCAATGGGTTCAAACTTCCTCCTTTCGCTCAGAGAAGTTTGATCATCTGACGCCTTCTTCTCTCAACTTGTCAAAGTCATTCTCCGTTCAGCTTTGTTCCATTGCTGGTGAGGGGCTGTGTTCCTTTGGAGGGGGAGAGGCACTCTGATTTTTAGAATTTTCAGCTCTTCTGCACTGCTTTTTCCCTATCTTTGTGGTTTTATCTACCTTTGGTCTTTGATGATGGTGATGTACAGATGGGATTTTGGTGTGGATGTCCTTTCTGTTTGTTAGTTTTCCTTCTAACAGTCAGGACCCTCAGCTGCAGGTCTGTTGGAGTTTGTTCAAGGTCCACTCCAGACCCTATTTGCCTGGGTATCAGCAGTGGAGGCTGCAGAAGAGTGAATATTGCAGAGCAGCAATTTTTGCTGCCTGATCATTCCTCTGGAAGCTTCGTCTCAGAGGGGTACCCAGCCGTGTGAGGTGTGAGGTGTCAGTCTGCCCCTAGTGGGGAGTGTCTCCCAGTTAAGCTACTCAGGGGTCATGGACCCACTTGAGCAGGCAGTCTGTCCATTCTCAGATCTCAGACGCCGTGCTGGGAGAACCACTACTCTCTTCAAAGCTGTCAGACAGGGACATTTAAATCTGCAGAGGTTTCTGCTGCCTTTTGTTTGGCTATGCCCTGTCCCCAGAGGTGGAGTGTACAGAGGCAGGCAGGCCTCCTTGAGCTGTGGTGAGCTCTACCCAGTTCAAGCTTCCCAGCTGCTTTGTTTACCTACTCAAGCCTCAGCAGTGGCGGGTGCCCCTCCCCCAGCCTCGCTGTTGCCTTGCAGTTTGATCTCAGACTGCTGTGCTAGCAATGAATGAGGCTCCGTGGGCATGGGACCCTCCAAGCCAGGCAAGGGATATAATCTCCTGATGTTCCATTTGCTAAGACCCTTGGTAAAGCATAGTAATAGGGTGGGAGTGACCTGATTTTCCAGGTGTTGTGTGTCACGGTTTCCCTTGACTAGGAAAGGGAATTCCCTTCCCCCTTATGCTTCCTGGGTGAGGCAATGCCTTGCCCTGCTTCGGCTCTCACTCAATGGGCTGCACCCCCTGTCCTGCAGCCATTGTCTGACACACCCCAGTGAGATGAACCCAGTACCTCAGTTGGAAATGCAGAAATCACCCATCTTCTGTGTCACTCACGCTGGGAGCTGGAGGCTGGAGCTGTTCCAATTTGGCCATCTTGGAACCGCCTCCTGAAATTATTAAAAATTAGGGCCCAAATAATATTGCTCTATGCAATTCTCTTTGAAATTGTGACATTTTGTGTTTTGTTCATTTTGTTTGGCATTGACTTCATGCTACATAATTTACCTACCTTACATTTTTTAAGTACATTTCACTAAAATTGTCTATCTTCAAAAATCCCATGAAAGCAAATCTAAGGATTATATCACGAATCAATTTGTTTTAAAAATGCAAGAGAAGTGTGTTTTCTGGATAAAGTACAAGATTTTGGCTTCACATCTGTGGGTCCAGGGGCATGGCCAGGATGTATAATCTTAGGTTTTAAGGTCTGCACTATTGGTAAGATTTACACATTAGCTCTAAAGGGGGAGATAAAATGAATGAATCAAGTTGCTTGCAGCCTGAGGACAGTCTTTTTATCTACACATCAATGCTACTGAATCATTTAAGGAAGTTTACAGTTCTTCCTTTTTTTCTTGTAGGAACTGCTCTCCTAAGTGTAACTCCTTGATTGAACCCAGTACTCTGTCCATGCCATTTCTTTTTTCTACTGTTAAAAGAAAGAAGAAGAAAATCTTCCATTCCCGTTCTTCTGTGAACGTAACAGAACCTAACAGGGTTTATCTGTGCAGGCCATTAGAAGTATGGCAAGCAGTCCTATGCATCAGCCATTTGGACAGTGGCTCACTGTCCCCTAAGGAAAAAATTACCAATATCATAAGAATCTCTTTGCCCTTTGTCCCTTTTGTCTGAATGAAATAAATCAATTTGAATGTAATCATTTCAGTTAATCTTTCTTGCATAACTTGCTTTGTTGGATGGCTATAAACCATATCAGGTCAACCCCAAATGCTTCACGGGTACTTGTACTGTAATGCCAAACTACCAGAAATGATTTGCTCAGCCAGGGTTACACAGAGTGGGACAGTAAACCTGGGATGAGTTTCCTCATTCCTAAAGCAGTATTCTCTCTCACTGTCTTTCTTTCTCTCCTTAATAAAATTGTTCTAGCTAATTACTGGATTAGAGAACATAAATCCACATGAAAACTGCTCCAATGGCAACAAAGGTTAAAGCAACAGTGCATTTGTGTGCTGATTACCAGTGGAGGAAAAAAGTCTTTTTGAAAATCATGTCCTTTTCAAGCAATAAACCCTCAACAATAGATACCCACCCTTGGAGAGTAAAAGGCTCAGGGCTGTACAAATGACAATAATCACATGAGAAACTGTTGAAAGCATAAGACAAATAAACCCAACGAGAAACCTTCAGAGGGAAGTAGATAAGCATTGCATCAAAGGGAAATTGTCAGTGAAGCTATTCCAGTCTGGAAGCTATGTTTTTTTCTCCTGAGAGGAAAAAGCACTGATTAGAAACAGAAAATGTGTGTGCATTTTAAACAGAGAGATGAGTCCCGTCGAACACCTATCTTCCTTGTAGCCTCTTGTCTTCTTTGCGTCTAACTCTGTGCTGTGATGGTTTGCCCTTATCTTTTTTTTAAAAAGTTGGGCCAAAATATATTTGTCAGTCAGGTAGAAAAGTAAATGTTAAATGCACATGCAAATTAAAAATGAGAGAAAATGCATGGTTGAAACACACTCAGATTCAAAGTTGGGCTGTTAAACGCAACAGATACAATGCTGATTTATTCACATTGCCACATGCAGATGAAAGAAGTTACCAAATAGAAAACGCATAGTGATGTCAAGAATTTCTACTCAGTAAGCCACCTGTCCCAGAACCTCGCAAGGACTTGGCCTCTGTTTTTAATTCACCTCTTGAGAGTCATGATTGCTTAGGAAAATATGAATGATTCCTTGATGTAGATAAATATTTTTCTACCTGATACCAGCACTTACTTTTAATGCTTCTCAGAGTCACTCACTCATTTGTTAAGCAGCTTTATTGAGGTAGAATTTACATAACATAAATGCACTCATTTTAATTAGACAATTCAATGGTATCTAGTAAATTAATAGAGTCTTACAACAATCACCACCATATTTTCTCTTTCTCTTTGGCTTTCTGCAGTTTGAATGTCATGTGCGTAGGTGTGTTTTATTTCTTATTTATCCTGCCTGATGTTCTGAGTTTCCTGGATCTGTGACTTCTTGTGTCTCATTAATTTTGGAATTCTTTTTGCCTTTATTGCTTCAAATATTTATTCCACTCCATTCTCTCTTTCTTATTCTGATATTCCAATTCTGCATGTAGTACACCTTTTGCAACTGTTCCAATAGTTGTTGGATGTTCTGCTCTGTTGTTGTTGTCATTTTCCTTCTTCTATCTGCATTGACGTTTGGGACATTTCTGTTGACCTTCTTCAAGCTCATGGGTTCTCTCTTCAGCAGTGTCAAGTCCACTCATGAGCCTTTTAAAGGCACTCTTCATTTCTTTTACTAGGGTTTTGCTTGCTAGAATTTCCTTCTGGTTCTCTTTTAAAGTTTCAAAATCTTACCCATCTTTTTGCATGTTGTGTTATTTCTTCATTAAAGACTTTAACATGTTAATTATAGTTATTTTAACTCTGTCTGATAATTCCAATATCAATGCCACATTCCAATCTTATTCTTAATGATTGCTTTGTCTCTTCAAATTTTTCATTCGTTTCGTTTTGTTTTTGCCTTTTGGCATGCCTTGTAATTTATTTTTTTAAGCAGGACATGTTGTACTGGGTAATAAAAGCTGAGGTTAAATAGGCTTTTAGTGTGAGAACTTACAGTAACCTGGCTACAATACTCACTATGTTTAATAATTTCTGTAACTATAGGTGACAGAGTGTTCTGATTCTTCTAGCACCCTCTTTTTTGTCTTTTTCTTGACCTTGGGCTCCCCAACATATTAATATTCAGAGAGAAACCATTTCCTGCAGCTCTTTCAGCTGTCTTCTGTGATTTTCCTGGAGGCTTGTTGGTGTAATGACCAGGGGTTGGGGAAGGAAAGCATTCTACAATCCTATGATTTAATCTCAGTCTTTTAGTGAGTTTATGCCTTGGAAAACTTTTTCGTCATTCTCCACTTCTTTTTCTGGCCACAGCATTCCCAATCTATTTCTTTGAAGCCCTTACTTCTGTTGACTGTGTTTTTTGTTTTTTCCATGAAATAAAACAGGAGGGCAAATGGGGGTTGCAGTAGGAGAATAACCCTTACCCAACTGGGGTAAGACTCTTAGCTTCTAGAGCATAAGCCTTTTTATGAAGGTTCTGAGCCTATTTCACAACGATTACTGGGTCAGTCTGCTCAAGCTGATATAACAAAATACCCACAGACTGGGTGGCTTAAAAAGCAGATATTTATTTCTTATGGTTCTGGAGGCTAAAAAACCCAAGATCGAGATGATGCCAGCTGATTCCATTCCTGGTAAGTGCTCTCTTCCTGTCCTGCAGAGAGCTGTCTTCTTGCTGTGTCCTCCCATGGCACAGTCAGAGCTATCTCTCCCTTTCTCTTCTTAGAATTTCCCTGATTCATCATAAGGTCTCCACCTTCATGATATCATCTAATCCTGGTGATCTCCCAAAGGCCTCATCTCCAAATAGCACCACCCTGGGGTTAGGGCTTCAACATACACATTTGGTGGCAGTGGAGTAGGAGGGACAGAATGCAGTCCATAGCAATTATTCTTCTCCTATTTTTGTCAGAACCATGAGGCAACGTTTTCAGATCTTCACCATGAGAATCTGGTGGAGTTCCTGGAGGGAAAGCCAACAAAAGTGTGGAGCACCCCCTAAAACAGTGATCCCCAGGAGTTTCTCACCATCATAATACTTCACATTCAGTGTGATGGTTAATTTTATGTGTCAACTTGACTAGGCTGTGACACCCAGTTGTTTGTTCAAATAGCAGTTGAAATGTTGCTATAAAGGTATACTTTTAGATGTGATTAACATTTAAATCAGTAAACTGTAAACAAAACAGGTCACTCTTCACTGTGTGTGAACCTCTTTCAACCAGTTGAAAGCTTTAGGAGGAATGATTGAGGTCCGCCAAGGAGAAAGGAATCCTGTCTCCAGATTACCTTTTGATTCAAGGATGTATCAACTCTTACCTGAATTTCTAGCTTGCTGGATACATATATGTGTGTGTGGAGGGGTGGGTGGGTTCTGTTTCTCTGGGGAATCATGACTATTACAACTGCCAGCAATTTATCGAAATCATAGTTTTTTTTAGTGGTCTTACCCGTTTATGGCAGCTCCAGCAGCTTTCTGTTAGATAAGAAGGCCTTGACTGTATGTCTCTGGATGAGACTGTCTTTCCAAATGTCAAAGTGGAGGTTTTCTCTGCAATGTCAGTTTTCCAATAAGTCTAGGAAAAGTCATCTTTTTTGTTCAGTTTTTTATTTTTATTTTTTCTGTTGTAAGGGAAGTGTGATGACTTCCAAGGTCTTTACATGTTGGAAGTGAAACCTAAGGTCTCATTTGTATAAATGGAATCATAAAATATTGTATTAGTCAGTTTTCATGCTGCTGATAAAGACATACCCAAGACTGGAAAGAAAAAGAGATTTAATTGGACTTACAGTTCCACATGTCTAGGGAGGTCTCAGTATCATGGCGGGAGGCAAAAGGCACTTCCTACATGGCAGCAGCAAGAGAAAAATGAAGAAGCAGCAAACGCGAAAAACCCTGATAAACCCATCACATCTCATGAGACTTACTCACTATTAGGAGAATAGCACGAGAAAGACTGGCCCCCATGATTTAATTACCAACCTCTGGGTCCCTCCCACAACATGTGGGAATTATGGGAGTACAATTCAAGTTGAGATTTGGGTGGGAACACGGCCAAACCATATCATTTCACCCTGGCCCCTCCACATCTTATATCCTCACATTTCAAAAGCAATCATGCCTTCCCTACAGTCCCCCAAAGTCAACTCATTTCGGCATTAACCCAAAAGCCCACAGTCCTAAGTCTCATCTGAGACACAGCAAGTCCCTTCTACCTATGAGCCTGTCAAATCAAAAGCATGCTAGTTACTTCCTAGATGCAGTGGGGGTACAGGTATTGGAAAAATATAGCTGTTCCAAATGGGAGAAATTGGCCAAAACAAAGGGATTACGAGGCCCATGTAAGTCTGAAATACAGGAGGGCCATCAAATTTTTAAGCTCCAAAATGATCTCCTTTGACTCCAGGTCTCACATGCAGGTCATACTGATGCAAGAGATGGGTTCCCATGGTCTTGGGCAGCTCTGCCCCTGTGGCTTTGCAGGGTACAGCCTCCCTCCCAGCTGCTTTCACAGGCTGGCATTTAGTATCTGTGGCTTTTCCAAGTGCACAGTGCAAGCTGTCGGTGGAACTATCATTCTGGGATCTGGAGGAGGATGGCCCTCTTCTCACAGCTCCACTAGGCAGTGCCTCAGTAGGGACTCTGTGTGGGGGCTCCAACCCCACATTTCCCTTCCTCACTACCCTAGAAGAGGTTCTTAATGAGCACCATGCCCCTGCAGCAGACTTTTGCCTGGGCATCGAGGTGTTTCTATACATCTTCTGAAATCTAGGTGGAGGTTCCCAAACCTCATTTCTTGACTTCTGTGCACCCTCAGGCTCAATATCACGTGGAAGCCGCCAAGGCTTGGAGCTTCCACCCTCTGAAGCCACAACCCAAGCTGTACATTGGCCTGTTTCAGCTATGGCCAGAGTAGCTGGGAAACAGGGCACAAGTCTCTAGGCTGCACACAACACAGTGACCCTGGACCCAACCCACAAAACCAATATTTCCTCCTGGGCCTACAGGCCTGTGATGGGAGGGGCTGCTGTGAACGTCTCTGATGTGGCCTGGAGACATTTTCCCCATGGTCTTGGGGATTAACATTAGGCTCCTTGCTACTGCATATGCAGATTTCTGCAGCTGGCTTGAATGTCTCTTCAAAAAATAGGTTTTTCTTTTCTACTGCATCATCAGGCTGCAAATTTTCCAAACTTTTATGCTCTGTTTCCTTTTTACAATGGAATGCCTTTAACAGTACCCAAGTCCTCTCTTGAATGCTTTTCTGCCTAGAAATTTCTTCTGCCAGATACCCTAAATCATCTCTCTCAAGTTCAAAGTTCCACAAATCTCTAAGGCAGGGGCAAAATGCCACCAGTCTCTTTGCCATAACATAACAAAAGTCACCTTTTCTCCAGTTCCCAACAAGTTCCTCATCTCTATCTGAGACCACCTCAGCCTGGATCTTATTGTTCATATGACTATCAGCATTTTTTTTGAAGCCATTCAACAAATCTCTAGGAGGTTCCAAACCTTCCCACATTTTCCTGTCTTCTTCTAAGCCCTCTAAACTGTCCCAACCTCTGGCTGTTACCCAGTTCCAAAGTCAGTTCCACATTTTTGGCTATCTTTTCAGCAACATCCCGCTCTACTGGTACCAATTTACTGTATTAGTTTTCATGCTGCTGATAAAGACATACCTGAGACTGGGAAGAAAAAGAGGTTTAATTGGACTTATAGTTACACATGGCTTGGAAGGGCTCAGAATCATGGTGGGAGGTGAAAGGCACTTCTTACATGGTAGCAGCAAGAGAAAACTGAGGAAGAAGCAAAAGCGGAAACCCCCGATAAACCCATCAGATCTCATGAGACTTATTCACTATAATGAGAATAGCACAGGAAGGACCTGCCCCCATGATTAAACTACCTCCCCCTCGGTCCCTCCCACAACACGTGGGAATTATGGCAGTACAATTCAAGTTGAGATTTGGGTGGGGACCATCTGTTTGGCATCTTGCTTGTTTCACATAGTGTCATGTTTTTGAGGTTCATTCGTGTTGTAGTATGTTTTAGTAGATTCTTGCTTTTTACTGCTAAATAGCATTTTATGTATTGTTATATCACATTTCATTTATACCTTCACCAGTTGATGAATACTTGGATTCCAATTTGGGGGTATATAAATCTAATCTTCTAAACAACAGAAAAGAAAGTATACTATTTTCCTTTTGATATACAGTTGTACTTTAACATATGTATAGATTCATGTTATTCTTAAAACAAACAAGATACAAGACAGCTCCATCACCACAAAAACTCCCTTTGGATGTCCCTTTCTATTCTTTCTATATCTACTCCTAACTTTTAACCCTGCCAACTTCTCATCTATTCTCCAGCACTATAGTTTTGTCTTTTCAAGAAGGTCATACAAATGGAATCATATGATATAAAACCTTTTGAAACTGGCTTTTAAATTCAGCATAATGCTCTTGAAATTCATTCAAGTTGTGGGCATCAATTGTGAGTTCCTATGTTATTGCTGACCAATATGCCATTGTATAAGGATATAGGAAAAACCAAAATGTTTTTCCAACTCTATACTCACACAATTTAGCGCAATAAATACTCCTGACACTGATATGTTGAAATTTCTTCCTACACTCTGAGCAATTCATCAGCAAGCACCAGCTGATTGTCCTTCAATTCAATGCTGACATTCTGTACCTGGAGATAGTGTCAGATCCCACAGGTTGAGGGCTCAGTTCCACAAGACTACCTCCCACTTCAAATACCAGTTGCAAGTAGTGGATTATCACTTAGAGTTGTAACCAACCAGCTTTAAATCCGGGTTCCCATGATCCCCTCTTTGGTTCAATTAGTTTGCTATAGCAGCTCACAGAACCTAGGGAAACACGTTTGCCCAGTTATTATAAAGGGTGTTATAAATTATATAGATAAATGGCTAGATGGAAGAGATACTTAGGGTGTGGAAGAAAGGGTATGGAGTTTCCATGCTTTCTCTGAGCATGCCACCCCCTGGCCCATCTCCATGTTCAGCTATCTGGAAGCTCCATGAACCCAGTACTTTTGGGATTTTATGAAGGCTCCATTATAGAGGCATGATTGACTCAAGCAGTGGCTATTGGTAATCAATCCAACCTTCAGTCCATCTCCCTTCCCCAGAGGTTGGGAAATAAAAATCTAAGTGCCAACGCGCTAATCATATTGTGGTCTTTCTGGCAACCAGCCCAATCCTGAAGCAATGAAGGGACCTCCAGTCATCAGTCATCTTATTTAGCATACAGAAGATACTCATCACTTTAGAGATTCCAAGAATTTTAGGAGCTGTATGCCAGGAAATGGGAAGAAAGAACAAATACATATTTCACACTATGATACATTATATGACTACAGAACAATTTGTTGACCCATTTTTCCGAGGAAAATGGATCTTATTGTTAATTCTAGCTATGGGAAATTATTAACAGAGCTGGTATAAACATTTGTGTGAACATCCGTTCACTTTTCTCAAGTAAAAACCCAAGAATAGGATAATGTAAGTGTATATTTAACTATAAAAATCTTCCAAAGTATTTTTCAAAGTTGTTACACCGTTTTTCATTTTCACCAGTAAGGTATGAGAGTTTTAATTGCTCTGTACCTTTACCAATACTTGACATTGTCAGGATTGTTTATTTTAGCTACTATAATAAACTAAATTACTTAGTTTAGTTTAAGCTACTAAACTTAGCTACTTAAGTGTGTAATTGTATCCCATCATAGTTTTAATTTGCATGTCTGTAGTGGCTAATGATGTTGAACACCTTTTCATGTGCTTGTTTCTCAAACTCATACCTCTTTTCAAGTTCTTTCTCCATTTTTAACTTGGTTGTCTTTTTGTTTAATTTTTCTTGCTTTCTTATTGTTGAGTTTAGCAGTTCTTTTTATATTCTGGATACAAGCTTTTTGTTAAATATGTGATTTGCAAATATTATCTCCCATTTGTAACTTGTTTTGCATTCTCTAATAGACTTTATAAAACTCACTTATTAGCTCTAATACTATTTTTCTATGAAGACTCCTTGAGATTTTCTGTGAAGACCATTATGCCATCTGTAAATAGAGATAGTATTATTTCTCTCCTTGCAACCCTCTGTATGATATTAATTTTTTCTTCTTCTCTTATTTCATTGGTGAGGATTTCCATTATTATGCTGATTAGTAGTGGTATGAACATTCTTGCCTTGTCCCAATTATAGGAAGAGCACATTTAGACTTTCACCATTAAAAATAAAGAGATTGGCCAGGCACGGTGGATCACACCTGTAATCTCAGCACTTTGGGAGGTTGAGGTGAGCAGATCAGGAGGTCAGGAGTTTGAGACCAGTCTGGCCAACATAGTGAAATGCCACCTCTACTAAAAATACAAAAAATTAGTTGGGCATAGTAGTGTGTGCCTGTAATCCCAGCTACTTGGGAGGCTAAAGCAGGAGAATTGCAAGATCCCAGGAGGCAGAGATTGCAGTGAGCCGAGATCACACCATTGCACTTCAGCCTGGAAGACAGTGCAAAACTCTGTTTCAAATAAATAAAAATAAAAATAAAAATAAGCAGATCAGGCACAGTGACTCACACCTGTTAATCCCAAGACTTTGGGAGGCTGGCGCAGGAGGATTGCTTGAAGCCAGGGGTTTAAGACCAGCCTGGCAACAAAGCAAGACCATCTCTACAAAACATTTAAAAAAAAATAACCTACAGTGGAGGCATGCCTATAATCCTAACTTCACAGGATACTAGGGCAGGAGGAATGCCCACCAAGTTCAAGGCTGCTGTGAGCTATGATCATGCCATTGCATGACAGAGTAAGATAATAATAAAAAGAATCTGTAAAGAAATTTATTTCTCACAGTTTTGGAGGTAGGGAAGTCCAAGATAAAGATGCCAACATCCGGTGAGGGTCTTTTTGCTATGTCCTCACATAGCAGAAGGCAGAAGGGCTGAATGTTGCACAAAACCTCTTTTATAAGCATCTTAATCCCATGAATAAGGGAGGAGCACTCATGGTGTAATCACTTCTTAAAGACTCCACTTCTTGAAGTATCACATTGGTCACAACTGGATTTTGGAAGGGACCAATACTGAATGTGAATTTTGGAGGCAACAAAAATAATCAAACTATAGCACCTTCCCTTTGTTTTTTGTTGAGAGTTGTTATCATGGGTGGGTGCTGAATTTTGTCTAATAGCTTTTGTGTATTATTTGATATGATAACATGGTGTTTCTTCTTTAGGCTGCTAATATAGTACATTGCATTGGTTCATTTTTAAATATTGAACCAGCCTTGCATTCCTGGAATAATCCTCATTTGTCCATAGTGTATTATTATTTCTATATATTTCTGTTATTAAAGTTACAAATGTTTTTGAGGATTTTTGCATCTATGTTCATGAGGAATATTTTCTTTATTTGTACTATCTTTGTCTGGTTTGGTACTAGGGTAAAGTTAACCTTGTAAAATGCATTGAGAAGTGTTTCCTCTCCTAGTATTTTCTGGAAGAGATGTCTTCCTTTTTTTTTTTTTCTTTTGGTATAATTTGCCTGTGAAACCATCTAGGACATAGGACTTCTTTTTCAGAAAGTTTTCAACTGTGGCTTCAATTTTCTTAAGAGTCAAAGGACTGTTCAGTTTATTTAGGTTGTCTTTCATCTACAAGGAGTTTTGGTAGCTTATGGTTTTCAAGAAATGAATCCAGTTCATCTAAGTTGTTAAATTTATGTATGTAGATTTGTTATAGTATACTTTTATTTTCCTTTTAAAGTTGTGGGATGTACGGTGATATGCCTACTTTAATACTGGTATTGGTAATTTATATCTTCTCTCTCTCTTCTAATTTATTGGAAGTTTGTCAATTTTTCCCCTAAAGAAAAGATTACATACAGATTTTTAATTCATTTTGTTCCATGTCACTTTTAATCATTATGTTTCATTTTTGTACCACTAATATATGTAACTTATGCCACCCATAACTTAATTTTATGACAGTAAAGGATGCACATAATGTTATAAAAGAAAGCATTACACCTAAGGTTAAGAATCACTAATAGAAATCATGGTGCACTGTGGAATGCAGCCACTTAGAGAATCACAGGGACTACCACAACTACTGACCTTTCCTGAGAGCAAGCATCTGAAGTAGGCTTGGGCCAAGGTCCTTAATAAAGACCCACAAAGGTGATGTGTGACTCAGCATGCTCTGCTATTTATTGATCTTTTCAAAGAACTAACTTTTGGTTTCATCGATTTGATCTATTGTTTTTCTGGGTCCAATTTCATTGATATCTATTCTTTATCTACTCTAATAGATAACTATTTCTTCCTTTTTCTGCTTGACTTGGATTTGTTTTGTTCTTCCTTTTCTACTTCCTTAAGGTGTAAACCTAAATTATATGTTTTAGTTCATTTTCTTCTCTAATCTAAACATATAATGCTACACATTTCTTTCTAAACACAGCTTTAGCTATATTCCACAAATTTGCATATGTTGCATTTTTATTTTCATTCAGTTCAAGATAGTTTTAAATTCTTTTTGAGACTTTCACTTGACCTGTGGATTATTTAGCTATATATTGTTTACTTGATACATTTTAGAGATTTTCCTCTTATCCTTCTGTTATTTATTTTTAATTTTATTTTATTATGATCAGAGAACATGCTTTGCATGATTTGAATTCTTCTAAAAATGTAAAGATTTAATTTATGACCCAGCTTATGGTTCATCTTGGTGAATATTCTATATAAAATTGAAAAGTTTATTTTTCTGCTATTAAGTGGAGTGTTCTATTTTTTTCTATCCTCTTTCGATATCTTTTTCTTTGTGTTTAGCTTTCAGAAATTTGGTTATGGTGCATCTGGGAATTATTATTTCAGTTTTATTATTTTGGGGGCTATTAACTCACGTACATATAAAAATATGTATATTCAATGTATGATAAAGGTGGCATCTCAAATCACTGAGACAAAGATTGACTTTATAATAAATGGTGCTGAGACAACCATTTAGCCACTTGGAAAAAGGTGAAGGTAGATCTATATTTCACACCATACACGAAAGTAAACTTAGTAGTTTAGGGATTTGCACATAAAATAAACACTTTAAATACTAGTAGGAAACATGGGTAAACTACTCTAATTTCTGTGTAGATAAAGGCTTTTTAACTACGACTCCAAATCTAGAGGCAATAAAAATGATAAATTTGGCCATAAAAAATTATGATTTTGTATGGCACAAAATACCAGAAACGAAGTCAACAAACAACTGATAACTGGGAGAAAATATTTGCAACATATACTACAAACCGAGGGCTAAATCCCTAATACAGTCACGTGCCACATAATGACATATCAGTCAACAATGGTGGTCCCATATGATTATAGGAACTAAAAAATTGCCATTTCCTAGTGACACGGTAGCCATCATAACCTTGTAGCACAGTGCATTACCTTTTGTTTGTGGTGAGGCTAGTGTAATCAGTATGTGTGCATTACTCATTTGTTTACATTGATGCTAATGTGTGTGCATTACTGTTTTGTTTGTGATGATGCTACTGAAAGCAAACATACTGTGCAGTTAGCTGTAAAAAAGTATAGCACATACAATTATGTGCAGTATATAATACTAGATAAAGATAAATAATTGTGTTATTGATTTATGTATTTATTATAATTTACTATCATTATTTTAGAGTGTATACCATCTACTTATTTAAAAAAAAAAGTTAAACTGTAATACGGGCTCAGGCAGGTCCTTTAGGAGGTATTACAGAAGAAGGCACAGTTATCATAGGAGACTACAGCTCCGTATGTATTCCTGCCGCTGAAGACTCCAGTGGGACAAGATGTGGAGATGAAAAACAGTGATATTAATGATCCTGACCCTGGGTGGGCCTAGGCTAATGTGTGTTTCGGTCTTAGTTTTTAACCAAAAGGTTTACAAAGTTAAAAAAAAAAACATACACACAATAGAAAAGAGCTTATAGAATATGGATATAAAAGAAATATTTTTGTATAGCTATACAATGTGCTTGTGTTTTAAGCTAAATGTTATGTCAACAGAGGCAAAAAATAAATTAAGCATATAAATTTTAAAAGTTACAGTAAGCTAAGGTTAATTTATTATTGAAAACAGAAAAATATTTTATATAAATTTAGTGTAGCCTAAGTGTACAGTGTTTATAAATCTACAGTAGTCTACAGTAATGTCCTAGGCCTTCACATTCACTCACCACTAACTCACTGACTCAACCAGAGCAACTTCCAGTCCTGCAAGTTTTATTCCTGATAAGTGAATATATGGATGTACCATTTTTTGTCTTTTACACCATATTTTTAAGGTACATTTTCTATGTTTAGGTATGTTTAGATAAATTCATATTTACCGTTGTATTACAATTGCCTACAGTATTCATAACAGTAACACGCTATACAGGTTTGCAGCCTAAGAACAATAGGTTATACTATATACCCTAGGTTTGTAGTAGGCTATATGTATCATCTAGGTTTGTGTAAGTACACTCTGATGTTCACATAATGACAAAATCTCCTAAAGATGCATTACTTAGAATGTATTCCTGTTGTTAAATGATGCATGACTATAATTTAAGAACTCTTACAAATTGAGGGACAAAGGATTAAAATCCTGATAGAAAACTCTGAAAAAGACATAAATAAACAATTCACATACAAAACAATATTAAAAAGCCCTGAAACATATGGGAAAATGTTCAAATTTGATCATAATGATATGCAAATTAGACAACACTGAGCTACCATATTTCACTTAACAAATTGGCAAAAATTAAAAGTAAGGCAACACATTCTGTTGACTAGCTGTGGATAAACACGCACTCTCATACATTGCTGATGGAAATACAAACTGCTACAGTCCGTCTGGTGGTGAATTTGGCAACCTACATATACACTTACCTTTCAACCAGCAATCACTTTCTAGCAATCTGCCCTGAAGATACACCTCTAACACTACAAAAATACATATGCACAAGGTTATTGATTGCAGCATTGTTTATAATTGCAACATATTAGAAACAGTCTAAATGTACATGCTTAAGTGTATGGTTGAATAAACTACATACATCCACTCAATGGAATAATATACAGTGGTAAAAGGGATGCAAATGATCACTGAGTATTGCTAGTAAGTGATTTGCAGATTATACTGCTAAGTGTAAACAGCAAAGTACAAAACAAACAAACAAACACGTCTATACTATCCTTCAAATGTAAAAACAGGCTATAAGAAAAGATATATGAATCCGCTCATATGTGTAAAAGAAAATTACCTACAGGGAATGAATGAGAAAGATGTTGAAAGAAGTGGAAATGGAACTGGACTAGCATGAGAAAGATGTAATACTTCTCTAAGTCCCCGTCTTTGTGTAGCTCTGACTCTAAGCTTCAAAGTCATGTTTCAAATGCCCTAATAACAAATAGATAATGAAAATCATACAGCATTTGGGAAACCCAACAGGAATACAAACAGTAACCAATATTCCAAACTGTATTACAAATAAATAACTCACTGAAAGGAGCAAAGAAGACAATTGATCTAAGTAACTTGTAAAAACTGTATTTTGATTGTATACTGTCAGGCTAATGACAAATGGAATTGTACACAAATACTTTACTTTTGTTGATAGATTCACTTCTCACGCATGTATGGTTTGGCAATTAATAAATTATGTTTATACTAGGATTAAACAAATAGGTAAACACATTATAAATAGTGAGAGTCAGGTTTTTCATTTTTAGAGAGATTAGCTACTAATAAAGAAATGAGGGAAGACTAGAATGAACCCTGTCATGTTGGGCTGGAATCAGAAGTATCAGTATGAGCTAATGGTTGTGTGTGTGTGTGTGTGTGTGCACGCACACGTGTTTGTTGGGTCTATTGCCTAGAAGTAATACCAGTTGAAAGCAATGAACACATCTAGTATCTGGAGTTTAGTTTCCAAAATCCAAATATCATTCCTTAGTAGAAGGAACCAAAGCTCCTTGGATAAATGGTTACTTCCACGACTGAGCAAGAAACATACAAGATAGCAACCTGGACCATCCTGCTGTGCCAGAAGGTAAGAAGTTGCTGAAAAGGAGTTGGGAGCTTGTTAAAAGAACACAGAAGCCGTCCTGAAGAAACTCTTAATAACCAAAACTGGAACAATTTGAAGAAAATAACGGAACAATGCACTGAAATATATAGAATAAAATACATATTCAGAGCAAATACTAATATAAATAATTAAATACATATATAAAAGGAGAAGAAAGGATTTACAGAAGAATTCTGATTAGTAAATGTAGAAGAACAAAGGGAATAGAAAGTATCATTTGTCAACCACCACATTGAATAGTTGTTATTGCATGCAAGATTAACCAATGGATGCAAAAACTAGTGGGTAAAAGTTTGAGGAGAACGAGATATTCTAAGTCTCAAAATGCCTTACCAAAGAGATTTACTAATTACAAAGGAAAAACAGTAACTTTATATTAATACTAGAGAACCCGACAGATACCACCTTACCAAGTAAGTAGGTTATTGGCATCATACACCCTGAGATATAATGAACAAATTTACTTCTGTGGCGTTCTTACCAAGTAATCTCAATCTAATGATAAGTAAATATTTAAACATCAAAATGAAAAGATATCCTACAAAATAACTGACCAGTACTCTTCAAAAGAAATTCATGCCTCTGAATTGGAATCAGGAACAGAACTAAAAAGTGCACCGCTCAAAAAAATGATGAAATTCAGAAAGGTCTGTAGTTCAGTTTACTAGAATTTCTCTAATGTTATTTTCCTGGTTTTGGCAACTGTACTATACAAAATGGTAACTTTAGGGGAAGCTAGGTTAAGATCCTACTACATACAGGATCTCCTTGTATTATTTTTGTAACATCACTCTAAGTCTAAAATCATTTCTAAACAAAAAGCTTTAAAAAGAATATATTTAGGGTCACAACATTTTCGTAACACTGTTAGATACCATGAAGGAATAATAAGCATAAAATATAGGCTGGTGGTGACATTTGAGAGTGACAGCATGGGAACTGGATTGGGGAGGGGCACTCAGGAGGCTTCAAAGGTAATTTTAATATAACTGTTTTTAGAATGGTGGTGAATACATGAATGTTTGTTGTAACATGATTATTTTATATCTTCCATATATTTGATCATTTTTTAATCAATGGAATAGATTTAATAAATACAAATATATGATATTCTGACATAAAGAGTTTACATTAGAAATAAGCTCATTTGGCCAGGCGCGGTGGCTCAAGCCTGTAATCCCAGCACTTTGGGAGGCCGAGACGGGCGGATCACGAGGTCAGGAGATCGAGACCATCCTGGCTAACATGGTGAAACCCCGTCTCTACTAAAAGATACAAAAAACTAGCCAGGCGAGGTGGCGGGCGCCTGTAGTCCCAGCTACTCGGGAGGCTGAGGCAGGAGAATGGCGTAAACCTGGGAGGCGGAGCTTGCAGTGAGCTGCGATCTGGCCACTGTACTCCAGCCCGGGAGACAGAGTGAGACTCCATCTCAAAAAAAAAAAAAAAAGAAAAAAAAAAAAAGAAATAAGCTCATTTGTAGCTATTTGACATTGCATTGTATTAAATCAGAATACTCCTAAAAAGACCTTTCGATGTTACAATTTAAAGTGTTAGGTTTACTTCCTCCTCCCTTTGGAAATTCCTAATGTGAGTTGGCTTGCATTTGAGTAAGGGGAGAAGTTGGACTTTTTTTTTTTTTTTTTTTTTTTTTTGCCTGTGGATACAATCTTAAGAAGAACAAATGGGAAAGAGTACTTATTGGCACATATTGAGAAAAAAAAAAAAAAAAACCTGCCGTGAATCTCAAGATACCCAATTAAGATAAAATTAAATCATGCAAATATTGATCCAGTTAAATTTGCCATGGGTACGTCTTATTATCAATCAAAATTTTTATATCAAATAGCAAATAACTATAGAAAAGCTAAAATTATATATATATAAACGAATGATATATATATATATATCAGAGAAACAGTAATAATAAAGAAAAATATATTTTATTTCACTTTTATCACTTGCATTGGGAATTGACTCATAGTTTTGCTTAATTATGCTTAAAATTTCAGACTCCTTCACAGATGATTAGCACTCATAGATAATGCTGTGCTCTCAAAAAACCTAACATACTGCTTAAATAAGATGCACACAATTTTAGTCAATGTGCATATAACTAAACGCACAAAATGGACCACAGAATATCCATGAGCAACACAATCGCCCGTGGCTCTGGATGTCCCTAGAAAATGACTACACATGAGTTCATGGATCAAAGTAATTGATGAGAGTTTTATCACTGTTTGAAGTTATTCCTTGAGGAATTTCATTCCGATTGATGTAGACAAACGTTTAATTCCACAAGTATGTTTGAATGAATGCAAGCCTGAATTTTCTTTGCAAGTTTTTTTTCTTCAATAATATGGTTTCCAAAAGCAAAGTCTCCATTAAAAAGTTTGTATTAAAGCAAACTCACAAAAAAAAAACTCTTCCACAAGAAAAGTACAATTAGCCATGAATTTGCTTTATATTGTTTTCATTATTTAGGACATTATTCCAAGAGAGTTGCCTGCTTTTAAGTCTACCAAATTACACATGCCTGTGTGAGCAGAGACTGCATTAAAGCAGTCCTCTTCAGAGGTCACGTTTCCCATTGATGCTGACCCTTCAGCAAATGCTTTTGGAGTTCCTCTTTTGGAATTGTGCTCAGTGCTTACAACACATTCAGCAAAATCCTCAGAGAAGAACCTTAGTTCTTTGACAGTGGGTTTGATTTTCATAAAGAAAGCTACGTAGCACTTGGTATAGTGATTAAAATAGGTGCTGAATCTGGTTAATGGAATTCTGAGCTAAACATGAGGCGTAATTACAAATGATTGCTACTGCTCCACAGGACATTTTAAAAGGACTTTGCACCAATGGGACCTTTGTTAAAATGAGCATGTAAACTTCCAAAGAACCTATCTTGGAGGACAATATTCATTTGTCTGCATACGTTATGGCATTGACATTTTAACAAACAACACTTTATAATTCCTTGCAGTACAACGTTGAAGGCTGGTTAAGGTTTGTTGTCCCGAATGTGTCTCTGAAAGCCATTCTGTTTCTGCTAGGCCAGGGCTCTTTTGTGAGTACTCTCAGCCACAGGGTGGGGCCGAGCTTCATGGTAGGCCCCCCTCCTTCAGCACCATCTCCCAAAAACTGCCCTGAGTTCCCACCTTTCTTCTAGCCTTGGTGGAAGGCTTCCTATGAAAGCTTCCCCTTTCTTTACACAGCCAGCAGCCTAGAGGCAGCAGGAAATCAAGACTGCTTCAAACAGGTGAAGCAGATGGCCTCGAAGGCCACAAGGTCATCCTCCTGAAGGTACTGAAATTTGACTGAAATGAAATGGCTAACAAGCTCACTAAAGGAAGACTACAGCTGAGAGTCAACGGGAGCAGAGCCAGTGCTACTTTCACCCAAATAAATGAACGATATGCACACACCCCTCGGTTTCAGTAAACAATCAGTTGGCAGAAACTTCTCCTCTCCTGCCCTGACGGCGAGTTTTCTCCCTAACTTGCTGCCGGGGTCCTCCTCCAGGTGTTCTCTCCCATCCAGACTGGCCGGCCATTCCCTGGACCAGACGGTGCTTAGGGCGATCGCGAGCTCTCATCTGGCGTGACTTTTCTGATCGTCAGCTTCCTTTCTTTTTCACTCTCTGATTCTAAAGAGAAAGATAGAGCCAGTTTCTCCCCCTTTAGTGTTTCAAATTCCTTCCTCATTACTCTTCAGGCAGCACAGTGAGGAGATTAAGTGCACGACGTGGAATTCCAGCCTGTCTCCTTAATAGCCTTCCGATCTACCTCCCGGAGGTGTTGTGAGGGTGGAATGAGTGAGTGCACAGAGGGCCTGTAGCGTGGTGCTTGGCCCAGAATAGGCCCTCAGCGAATGTTAGTTATGATGATGATGATTAATACTTCGGTTTCTCTGTGCTCAGCAAACACCACCTCCCTGTGCTGGCGCTGTATAATCCCCTCGCCACACATATTCAGGGTCCTACCCCTGTCTGCTTATGCTGTGGCCTGTGAGGAGGAGGAATGGGGGATGCCTGTCACCTTCCAAGACTTTTATCTGAAACAGGCTTTATCTCTTTCTCTGTGGGGATTTTTCCCCAAGTCTCTTTTGTCCCCTCTTTCAGAGCTTATTTTGCCTCCCTTTTGTGTTACATTTGCTTCTATAGGGGGGTAGAATTGCCCTATTTACAAGAGTAGCTATCACCATGGTAACTTGGTATTTTGATACCGGCATGAAGCATTTCTGAGGGAAAAATAGGTCCCTTATTTTTCAGCTTTGGCATGTAGATGTATGGGAATCAAAATACTTGCCCAACGTTATACAGCTGGTTCAAATGTCAAAGCAAAGAAGCAAGTTTTGTGGATATTTTAAATACGTATTGAGCAACCACAGCATGGTATCAATTGGGCAGAACGTTCTCACAATTAATTCCTGCCGCTTAGGCACTAATGCCTGAAGGCAACGTGACATATACGTTGGTGAACTCGTTCTCTGAATGAAAAAAATAATGGTACACATGGTTGGACAATAAAACATAGTGTTCACTCACATTGCAAAAAGTGTCAAAGATGCCAGGTTGGAGTTTCTGAAATATTTTGATTTTGAGAACAAACAAGACAGAACATTCTAAAGTCAGCCTGTTGTTTAATCATCAGGGGGATGTGATTACTGTATGTGTCACTTTAACTTAAACATCGGGCATTAAGGAGAAGGATGGTATTGGGTGTTGAATGCCTACTGTGGGCCAGGTTCCCTGCTATGAGCGGCTAACATAGGTGAATGAACTGTAATTCCTACCTTTGAGACTTTGCATTTGGTGAAGAAACAAGTAATTATAATACAATGTAATGTGTCTTGATAAAGATAGCTACAGAAATGGTATGAGGGACAAGGAGGATAAAAGGCCTCATAAAGATGAACTTTGAACTGTTTTAAGGGTGACCAGATGGTGAAAGTAGAGGGTGTGGGCTCTACCCCAGACTACCATAGAGTATCTTTCCAGAGCATGGATTTATTTTATTCCTTCTGCCAAACAAGGGCAAGAGTAGTCTCTACTTTGGCATGTTGCGACAACCTAGGGATTCCTGGGACTGGGCTTGGAACTATTTTCAGTTCTCTAAATGGGCCATATTTTTCTTACCTTTGCTCATCTTGTTCCACCTACCTGCAATTTTCCTGTACTCCCATGCCTCCTCCCTATCCATCCTGAAGGTACATATCCTCTTACCGGCTTTGTGTCCTTCAGGCTTTGGCTGTGGTGTTTCTTCCTGGGGTAACCTTTGCAGACCCTCTTAAAGGGCTTCATTACTCCTATTTGCTCCTACAATATCCTCTACTTACCTATATATTAGTGCTTATAAATGGTTTTTTTTTTTCATTGCCTGTTTTCTGACTTGGCTCATTCAATTCACTCACCCCCTTCACTAGGAAACAATGCATATCATTCACTTTTGTATTCCCAGAGCCTAACTTCGTGCTTGTTAAATAGATGTGTAAATGAATCAGAGTAGACAGTATTATAACTGCCCTTGAAGGGAAATAACTACCTTGTCGCATAATGTTGTTCTCTTGGATTTGTTTGTTAGAGTCAGTCTTCTGCAAAGTATGGATGGCTCAACAAGATACATGAAAATCTGTGTTTATTTCATTTTGGGGGTAACATTTTATAATTTCATACTTGTAGAAAATGTGCAAGTTTAGTACACACAAAACCATAAATGTTTGTGTGGATTTTAAAAATGGTTTTTATTTTATCCCATTTGCTTTACCATTCTCTTTGTTCTCCTATTTCTCTGTACATATATGAACTTTTTTTTTAACCATTTGAGAGTAAATTAGAGACATCATGCTTTTTAACTTCTACATATTTCAGGGTAAATTTCCCATCAAAAAGACATTCTTTTACTTTAAATCGCAGTAAAATGGTCAAAATCTAGAAATCTAATATTGATACAATATGAATAATTAACAGTTTATACTTCAGTTTCATCAACTGTACCAATAATGTTCTTGATAGCTGTTTTAGCCCGTCCAGAATCCTATCAAGGATCACATGTTGAACATAGTTATCATGTTGTTTTGAGTGTCCTTTAACATGGAGCTATTTCTCAGCATTTCTTTGTCCTTCTTGATCTTGATAGTTTGAAGAATACAGGAAAGTTATTTTGCAAAATATCTTTCCACAGTTGGCTTAGTCTAATGTTTTCTCATAGTTAAATACAGGTTATGCTTTTTTTTTTTTTTTTTGCCAGGAATGCTACAAAAATAAGGTTGCTATATCTTTTCTGGTGCATCATGTCAGGAAGGATTCGACTTCAGGTTGTCCCAATATTGCTGATGTTAATTTTGACCACATGGTTAAGGTGGTGTCTGTAAGCTTTCTCCACTGTAAAGTTTCTATATTTTCTTTGTAGTTAACAAGTTATCATACACACATATTTATGTAATGATGTTGTTAGATAGCAAGGTAGGAAGATAGATGATAAACAGATAGATAGCCAGCCATGAACATAGAAGTGGATGTAGAGATGGAGACAAACATAGACATAGAAGTATAGTTTCTGGATTTTATGTTAAAATGAATGTTTAGGTTTATGAGAAATTGCCACAGCGTTTTCCAAAGTAGCTGCATCATTTTGTATTCCCACAAGCAATGTATTAGACTTTGAGTTACTCCACATCCTCACCAACATTTTCAGTATTTTGTTTTATTATTGTTAGCTATTTTAAAAGAAATGTAACAGTATCTCATTATTGTTTTCATTTTCATTTGCCTGAAGACTAATGAAATTAAATACAAAACTCCTTTATTACTTTTATTTTTTTCACATTTGGCTGTCCTCTTTCTCTTTTTCTTTAAGTTCTGGGTACATGTGCAGAAAGTGCAGGTTTGTTACATAAGTATACACATGCCATGGTGGTTTGCTGCACCCATCAACCCATCATATATATTAGGTATTTCTTCTAATGCTGTTCCTCCCCTAACCCTCCACCCCACAACAGGCCCCAGTAGGTGATGTTCCCCTCCCTGTGTCCATGTGTTCTCATTGTTCAACTCCCACTTATGAGTGAGAACATGCAGTGTTTGGTTTTCTGTTCCTGTGTTAGTTTGCTGAGAATGATGGTTTCCAGTTTCATCCATGCAAAGGATATTAACTCATCCTTTTTTATGGTTGCATACTATTCCATGGTGTATATGTGCCACATTTTCTTTATCCAGTCTATCATTGATGGGCATTTTGGTTGGTTCCAATTCTGCTATTTTGAACAGTGCTGCAATAAACATACGTGTGCATGTGTCCGTATAGTAGAATGATTTATAATCCTTTGGGTATATACTCAGTAATGGAATTGCTGGGTCAAATGGTATTTCTAGTTCTAGATCCTTGAGGAGTCATCACACTGTCTTCCACAATGGTTGAACTAATGTACACTCCCACCAACTGTGTAAAAGCCTTCCTATTTCTCCACATCCTCTCCAGCATGTTTTTTCCTGACTTTTTAATGATTGCCATTCTAACTGGTGTGAGATGGTATCTCACTGTGGTTTTGATTTGCATTTCTCTAATGACCAGTGATGATAAGCTTTTTTTCATGTTTGTTGACTGCATAAATGGTCTTCTTTTGAGAAGTGTCTGTTCATATCCTTTACCCACTTTTTGGTGGGGTTGTCTTTTTCTTGTAAATTAGATTAAGTTCCTTGTAGATTCTGGATATTAGCCCTTCATCAGATGGATAGATGGTAAAAATTTTCTCCCATTCTGTAGGTTGCCTGTTTATGCCTATGATAGTTTCTTTTGCTGTGCAGAAGCTTGTTAGTTTAATTAGACCCCATTTGTCAGTTTTGGCTTTTGTTGCCATTGCTTTCGGTGTTTTAGTCATGAAGTCTTTGCACATGCCTATGTCCCGAATGGTATTGCCTAGGTTTTCTTCTAGCGTTTTTGTTTTTGGTTTTAGGTTTTACATTGAAGTTTTTAATCCATCTTGAGTTAATTTTTGTATAAGGTGTAAGGAAGGGGTCCAGTTTCAGTTATCTGCATATGGCTAGCCAGGGCTGTCCTCTTTTGTGAAGTGTCTATTCATAATTTTTGCCCATTTGGATTTTTTTTTTTTTTGGTCATTTAATTATTGATTTCTGAGAGTTATCTACTGTGTGTACAAGTTGTTTGTTTATATATTTTGAAAATATTTTCTTCTGGGCTGGTATGCCCATTCATTTTCTTTACAATCTTCTGATGAGTAGAAAATTTTAATTTTGATGTAGTCTGCTTATCATTTATTTTACTTTTGTGGTTATTGCTTTCTGCATCTAAGAAGTATTTTCCTGCCTACTGTAAAGCTATTCGCGTATGTTGCTTTCTAGAATATGTATAGTTTTATCTTTTCCATTTAACTCTATGATCAATATAGTGTTTACATTATGCTGTAGCCTGTTAAGTGTGTGGTAGCATGACATCTAAAAATCAATGTACATACTTTAATTTTAAAATACTTAATTGCAAAAAATGCTAATGATATCTAAGCCTTCAGAAAGTAATACTTTTTCTGTAGGTAGAGGGTCTTTTGTTTAACTTGAAATGGAGACCTCCATTTTTAAAGAATATTTCATCTGGATATAGAATTCTGGATTGCCAGATTGCAGTTTTCTGCAGTTTGAAGATGTTCCTTTGTCTTTGGCTCACATTGTTTCTGAAGGAAAGTTGACCTTAATATATATCTTTGTACACAATGTGTCATTTTAATCTACCTGTTTTCAAAATGTTTCTCTTTATTGTTGGTTTTCAAAAGTTTTATTACAATGTGTCTAGGTACATTTTATGTTCTTAAACTTCTTAGGGTTCACTGAATTTCTTGGATCTACAAGTTACATTTTTCACCAAACTTGGATAATATCCTGACCCTTTCTGTCTCTCCTCTCTTTCTAGGACTTCAGTTACATACATGTTAGACCACTTGATGTCCCATATGCCACGGAGAATCTTCTTAATTAAATTTTTTTCTCTCTGTTCTTCAAATTATATACTCCCTTTTGATTTATATTTAAGCTTATTGACTCTTCTACCACTTCTAATATGCTATTAAGCCAATCAGGACATTTTTTATTTCAGATACTGTATCTTTAATTCTAAAATTTCTATCTGGTTCTTTCTCATACTTTCCATCTGTTAATGTATTACTCCACACTTTTCCTTAAAAACATTAACATATTTATAATAGCTGCTTTAAGCTCCTTGCTCAATAATTCCAATATCTCATTTATGTGAGAGTTGAGTACTATTAATTGCTTTTCTCTGGGCTATGTGACACATTTTTTCTGTTTTGGGGGCATGTCTAGTATTTTTTTTATTATATACTGAATATTGTGGATGATATGCAGTAGAGATTCTGGATTTTGTTATAATCTTCTGAATATTAACGTTTTTTCTAGCAAGCAATTAATTACACTCTAAATTCCTTTCTTCCTGTGATGAACAATAGCTGAAACAAAACTTTCTCTCATTCTTCCAGTTCTTAATTCTAGTTAGTCTTTTAGAGACTTTCTGTGTATGCTTAGTTCAGCAAAGTTTATTCATACATTTTTGTGACATATTCCTCCGATCTGGGACTTCTCGGTATCCCACCTCTCTGGCAGTCCTGATTCCTAACTCTGACTTCTTGAATAAGACCAAGGCTTCCTGCTTACGCTTAAGTGGCTTGGACATGGGGACTGGATGTATCCTCAAGCAAAATGCTATGTAAACAAAATCTCACCCAGTGCTCTTCTTTTTCAAAGACCACTCCTTCTCCAGTTTTTGCTTGCTTTTGATTTCTCTCCAGTACTAATAGTTGCCTGCAGTTTAGAATCATTATATAAAGGAAAGTTAGTTCTATATTAACTACTTTGCAGTTACCAAAAGTGAAACCTGCCAAAATGAACCTTATTATGCACTCAGGTCTTCTGCATAAAATAAGACAAAGATCCATTCATCAATTTACACCAGATATTAGGGATTCTGTCTAGATTTATTCTTTGTTTTGTAATATATCTTTGGGTAATTTTATCTGTAGCCATGACCTCTACTGACCCCTATTATCTCCTCTATTAATATATTTGTAAATCTTTAGCTTTAGACTTTATCATTCTTCTGTAATCCACGTCTTGATTTCCAATTATCTTCCGATTCATATCCGTAAGACAGCATTTTCTTTGTAAAATTTTGTCCATCCATGATGAGTAGAAACTGATACCCCAACTCTAGGTTCCTGAAGCAATGTATTTCTACTTCGATCTAATCACTTGTCAATATCTAATTTTGATTTTAGGTACATTCATGCACTTGTTTTCCCCAAATATACTGTGAACTCCTTGATGCCATATGCCATGCCTTATTTATCTTCCTATCATTAGTGCCCAGCTCAGTTATTTTATTCAAAAATGTTTGTTGAAACCAGATTTCAAAAGAAGCAAATATTTGCATCATTTTTGGCATTATAATTATGGAAGCTATTGTCCCAAAAAAAAGCCCTTTGTTTCCTACAAAGTTAAAATGCTTAGATTTTCAGTAGGCCTCTCAAAGAGGCTTTGAGGAATATGAGAGAAGGGACACACTATGACCCGCTGCTTGTAAGGACAAATATTTTAAAGACAAATATTTAAAGAGAAATATTTAATTTTGAATTTGATTAGATATTGATATTTACCTAACTGCTAGTAAAGGGGAAGTAAGCCTTTCTTTAAAAAAAGAAGTAATTCAATAAGTTCAAATTGTGAGTCGTATACACTCTTGGAAGTGTTGTATAATATATTATCACTTTTGATATAATTATAAGGGGATCATCACATGAAAAACGGTCATTTTCCAAGCTCTCTCTTTCTCATGAAGAAGTAGTATAATAATAAAAAAAAATAGCACATGCTATATTTATTGAATTCTTACTGTATATTTGAGGCATTGTTCAAAGTGCTTCACCTATATTAACTCATCTGATATTCAGAACAATGCTACAGAAATGTATGGTTATTATTTTTATCTCCTCAGTTGAAGAAATTGTGACTTAAGCAGTAGTAAGCTGAAGATATTTTACAGTCTTAGCTTTTGTGATCAAGAACAAACTCTATGGGTATATAATATAATCCCTCTCTGCATACTTATTTCTGATACCTTTATTTTACCAACTCATTGCTCCTTCAATATCTTGTCTTTGCCTTTCATGCATATCATACACCATCATTTTACTAGTGACAAGTTACCTAAAATCCAATTTTTCTTTATGCTTACAAATACTCCCCCGTTTCTGCAAATATTTTCTTTTCTCCGTCACTGCAGTAAGCTTCTGTTTTGTCATTTTAACTGTTGCACTTGCCTATCATTAATACTCCTTTTGACTTAAAGAAATCATATTTTTCAATCATAAGAACCTGATAAGCAATTTGTCCCCAAAACAACAATCCTCAACTTGTTTTTAGTTGGCTGTTCTTCATGTGAATTATGTGTAATGGTATATTGATGTTAGTTGATATCTAATAGGGATTGATTTGACACTACCAATCTCATTTCTTCTAGGTAGTTAGGTGCTTAGGTCCTAAGACCTGAGTGAAGATGATAGTCCCTTTGTTTTTTTAGGTTTATCATGTCACTAAGTGCTTAATATTTGAGGTTTACTTTTTATAAAAAATACAGTAAAATTTTTTGCAGCTTATATGATATTCTTTACCTGGTTATAGGGAAGTGGTACTATTGCTGAGCTCATGAAGAGCAATTAAATAACAATAATTCACTAACATTTCAGAATTAGGCATCGTTATTTTTCTCACATTAAAACTATTATAGTTAGTCTTAAGTATCTCATCATTTTGTTATGGGGAGATTTAGTACACATTTAAATCGGTGTTTTAGTTAAATGTAAATTAGTATTTTTGTTTTAAACTGCAAAGAGCTGGCACTCACTCAGAAATATGGAAATGGTAACCAATAAAAGGAAAATGGTTTTCTTCTCTAAGATGCCTATATGAGAAAATATTATTAACAATAATGGGAGTGAGTTGTTCACATTGAGAGGGCACTATGCCCACAAGTACCCTTGAAGCAACATGGCAAACTTGCCTGTTTCTAAAGTTTTGATTTATGTAGTGCCTTATTCACTGTGCAACAATATCAGTTTCTGAAGTGCATCCTATAATTATACCAGCAATAGCCATTTCTTTTTGTTTATAAAAATAACAGTGAGTGAAGATCTGAAATGTAATTTCCTGAAGCAAAGATCTTGAAAATTGATAACATCTTTGTAACTCTTCATCTATCAGTTTCAAATCCCAGTTCATAAGGTCACTATTTCTGTTCGTTAATGATTTCTCAACAATGTCGACCCAGAAAGTAATGGAATTAATAAAGACAGAAAATCACATATATATCTAATGAATATGTGAAAATATCAAAATATGATGTCAATTCAATTATTCACAATAATTGAAGGATTAAGATATTCTATTTCATTGTGTTTTCTGGTTGCATGAAGCTTGATCCATTTGTGCTAGATGTATGAACCAGTTAACTTACTATGTCTCATTGAGTTACTTACTGTGTCACTGAGTAGACACTAACCAACTGCAAATCTTCAATTTAGAAATCAAAATATTCATTGTATGGTCAATATTCTTTGAAAAAGTATGACAAAAACAGAAATTTAAAGATTCTACCAAATACCATAGGTATAAAAGAGTAATGGCCCAGAAAAATGATTTTCATTATTGCAAATATAAATTTAACTCAAAATTTGATGCAAAAAAGTTTTGGAAAACAACTAGATAATTTTGAATTTATGTAATCTTATTTAAAGAGGTGGTGATAAAAATGCAAATATGAAATTGGCTCTAGCTCTCTTTAGCTAACAGAATAAATCTTAGTTGAATCATTTATCCCCCTTTATACATATTCATATTCTTGCTGTAGCCTGAAAACTCAGAGGTAAAAAAGTAAGGCCTTTAGAGGTATCTAGGACACAATTGGCAAACAGATTAAAAGTCATAATAGTTGGCAATATGCCTTCTTCACGTCTCTTTCTCATTGCCTATGCTTATCTCCATATGGTGCCTCTGTTTCAAGCTAGGCACTATCTCGTCTTCCCCAAATGAAGCAGAATCAAATTTATATTTCATTTTAATCTACTTATTCCAAGAAATTAATGCCACCTGCCCCACATGCAGACTGACATGCCTTCGTTTGGGTGAGCTGTTAACATAATATCTGACTTTACCCTTGTCAAATGATATATTTATTTTTGGGTTTTCTTATATAAGAGAGACTATGTTTACTAGAAACTTTTCTACCATCTCTTTATGACAGTTGATTGATATTATGTACATAAATCAAACATTTAAATGAAATTTACTTTTCCTTTTGCAGGAAATTCCTATGCCAGACTCTTTGGGGGTTATGAACCAATTAACCTTTCTTGATTTCTCTTGAATACTGCTTGGTTCCCATTTATATTTCTTAGCACTCCTTTGGTCATAGGTTAAAAAAATCACCTGAATAGTTTTAAGCAAAGAGTCCAATTTAGTGCAAGGACTTAGAGATCTCTTTTGTAAGCTATACACAGCAATGGGGTTGGCATCGAGGAATGTCTGAGAAAGAGGCACCAGACTGCCTGCATTGAAAAACTCAGCTGTCCCCTGTCATTTCTGTGTCTCTGTGCAGTTGCTGAGTCTCCAGTTGCAGACCAGCTCTTTTTGTTCAGTTCATATAATGGAAAATGGCTATTGAATAACTCCATGTTTGTGTTGCCTTCAGTAAGACATGAGCATGACAGAGTTGAAGTCTTGTTTGCAGCTACATGTTTTCAGAGTCAAACTAGGATCAGCCCCATATACTTTGGCCCGAAAGCTGAATCATGTCAGACAAGCATAGCTGTTGCTGTTGTAAACCATGTAAATGGTGGGAGGACCTTTGAAAGCAATATAAGATGGCTTGATTTTAACTCTCAAATTAATTATATGAAGTTTTGACTTACAGAAGAGATAAATTATGTTGATCAGTTCTATTCATCAATTTTTAGTATCTATCAATGATCAATTAAATATCAGTCAAATAAAATCTAGAGCTTTATTTAAGGGAAAGTTAGATTTGGCTTTGGCTTGTAATCATGCCTTTTAAATCCTGCTACTTATGATCCAGATATATTAATAATATTTGCCCACTTGGAATCATATTTACTAGCAAGCCAGATAATATATTCATGCATTTTTAAATTTTAGATATAAATAATACTATGCTGTAATATTGCTGAAAATGCAAGCACATAGGTTCATATGTAGTTGTAACTCTAAAATATTAATTGTTGACCCTGGCACTCTTCTCTGATGTAATGTGGTTCATACTCATTAGGTCCAAAGGCAGGCATGATAGATGCATTGCTGAGATCATGGTGCCCACGAAGCCAAGGTCATAGGTGCAAGCTCTGTGTGGGCCAGGTTTTCTGTAGAAAGAAAATGAAAAGCCAGCATCTCAAATCTTATCTCTTTTTTGGATGAACACATACCATTAAACAGGAGGTATACTGATGGTGATATTAAACAAACCAAACCAAAATGCATGTCCTCCTTATTGTACCTAAGATCAACTTCATATATAAAGGGAATTTCTGTATTTAATCAAAAGAATATCTTGGTTCAAGAGCATATTTGGCAAAATCATACACTCTGGACTTTATGGAAGTAGGTCCTCTTTACTTTCAACTATTCACCTATAAAATGTATAGATATGTTGTGAAATAATTGTTTAGTCATCAACATGACCAATATAAATCATAATACATATTATTGCTGAACCCCTATAGCATGTCCTGAATATTATGATTTTGCTACAATAACTAGCTAGCTGTTTGAATATACTTAATTCCAGTTCTTAGGTTGGAAAAAAAGAAAGAGAGAAAAGGAGGGAGACAGAGAAATATTGACTATGTTGGAAGAAAAGCAGTCTTGAGGCCCAGCATAGTGGCTTTTACGTTGAGAGATTAAGCATCTTGTAATTCTAACCTGTTTTGGATGCCCAGAGTCACTAAGCTATGAAACTGACTGATGCATCAATGATTATTTAAGAAAGAGCAAGCTATAAGTATTTGGGATTTAAACAAAATGGCATGACACCTTAATGCATATTTTCTAAGAAATTTGAGATTATACTTAACTAAGGCTTTCCAAACCCAGTAAGAATTTATCAGAAGTTGTTGACTTGAAGGCCGTGGTATATTAGCAAATGGTGATAATTTTAGGTAGCTTTGATTGAAGAGCTTATTTGAGTTCCATGTGAACAGTCTCACTGAAATAACATAAATTAAAGATAGAAAATACGTTATCAGCCAGTAAAGACAGTTTTTCTCTCACAACTGTGAAATAGTGAGATGACGGGGCTGCTTATACCCTTTTCATTCTAACAAATACACGTAGGATATAATACACCAAATACTATTATGATTCCTCTATTAATACCATTTTCTTTACTTCCATCAAGTGTGCTGAGGCACACACACTCACAGGCATATGGACATTCTAAGGTCTGTCTCCTTTTCTGGTTCTGCTGGCTTCCATTTTAGGTTTAGTTTATGCTGCTGTCTGCGTCAATGTCTGTCAAACTAGCCAGTAGGTTGTGTCAGTTAACTCCATATTGCCTTCTGACATGATTCTGAGAGCAATCTGAGTGCCATTTTTGCTTCGATGTACAGATTTCTTTTCAAACCAATGAAGGTTCCATTACTGCAAGGAATAGATTTTTCTATCAGAATCACAGTGGTTTATTGTCTCTTTGATACTGCAGGATTTTCTTTCAGAGACCTTTTTCTATTTTAGCAGGATGTCCCTTTCTTGCCCTAAAGATCAGCTACTTTCTAAACCAGCATCTTCCTTAAAGGGCAATACACTAATTTTAATAATACATTTATTAGATAAAACATAATCTCTGCAAGCATTTGAAACATCCTATTAATATTAACATACAATGAAACAGTTACACAGCTGTGTTTTCTTTGGTCCTTGACCCCAGGATTTTCGGAAGCAGTAATTAATTAAATTAATCAATTAACTAATTAGGTACAAGAGTCTGGAACAGAATTGTGTCTGCACTGGAAGCAAGTGGAAGATTTGATTTGGGCCCTGCAGACTCCATAGAACTACCACTGTAACTACTGAAGAATGTCAGTCTGATGATATCTTTCCTTTATTTCAAATTCCTACTCAGCTTTTTATAACCCAAGACATAAAAATCTAAATTCTTTAGCATACTACACAGGTCTGAGTATGATCTGAACCTGCCCCAACTTCCAGCAAACTTCATTCCTTGCTGCTCCAGCCTCCAGTGCTTTACTTGACCATTCCCAGAACGTGCCTTGAGATCACACCTTGGTGTTTTTGTATTATGCTGTTCCCTTTGAGAATGTTCCTTTTTTCCCCCTTGGGTTTGGGAAACTTAGCCTTCCACACTCATAGTAAGTATTGCCATGTGTATTAGTGCATTATCACTCTGCTAGAAAGATACACCTGAGACTGGATAATTTATAAAGAAAAGAGGTTTAATTGGCTCACAGTTCTGCAGGCTGTAGAGGCTTCTGCTTCTGGGGAGGCCTCAGGAAACTTCTAGTTATAGAGGAAAGCAAAGGGGAAGCAGACACATGTTCACATGGTTGGCAGGAGAGAGAAAGAGAGGGTGAAGGGGGAGGTGCTACATACTTTCACATAACCAGATCTTATGAGAACTCTTATCGCAAGACAGCATAGGGGGATAGTGCTAAACCACTGGAAACCACCCTCATGATACAATCATCTCCCACTAGGCCTTACTTCCAATGCTGGGGATTACAATTTGATATGAGATTTGGGTGGGGACATAGAGCCAAAGCATATCACCATGACAAGTAGGTAGGCCAGATGAAGTCAGATATTCCTTTCAATAGCTCCAGTAGAATTGGGTCCATTTCCACTATGGTACTGCCTTGTGTAGTGTCTGGCCACATGACTTATCTCTACATTAGACTAGAAAGTCTTTGAGGGTAGACCACAAGTCTTAATGACCTTTGTAGACTTGTGCTTAGCATGGTGCTTGGCACACAACAGAGGTCCAATCAGTGTCTATTGTTCAATGGCTATCTTTCTGGGCTAAAGTACCATGTGAAATGCATTTTCTTTATTCATTATAGTTTCTTATGCAACAAAATTTGTCTCTTAAGAATTAAAAAGCAAATTATTTTTTCATTTCACATTTAAAGGATTAAACTTAACAAAGCCCTTTTAAGAAGGCTTCACTAAAACTTGTACTCATTGATTTATGTGAATTGCTATATTATCCTGTTACACTATAAACACAACTGTAATACTGAGAGAAAATAGATCAACAAGGGAAGTCCAGATGTGTTTGGTTTTATGTTTTTAATTTCACTTCTTCTTGACAATGGAAGACAGAGATAGATAAAGGGATAGACTCAATGCTTAGACTTACACGTAATGAGCAACTGCTGTGACAACCATCAGTCAAGGTTAGAAGATCAAAATTAATATCGGTATACATTTACATTCTACAAAGGTCTTTTATACCATTTCCTTTTTGCCTCTCATAATGGCCTTTTAAATTAAATAGACAAGCAGGCATTGTTATATGCTCATGGTACAGATAAGGATGCGGATGCCGTGGTGCATATTCACGAGTAACTGGCGAATCTGGGACACAAATGCAGTGCTTCTGGCTGTAAACCTTTCTCACTGTACAGCATTCCTTATTCTATGAATCTGACTACCTACAGATTCCTTTTAATGAGTAAAACAATCTATTTCTCACTCACGCTTTCATAGCTGATGTATTTTTCTTTTTTATACTATCTTCCCCCATTCCGTTTTGTTTTCTCCAAGACAGAATCTCACTCTGTCACCCAGTCCAGAGTGCAGTTGTGCTATCACAGCTCCCTGCAGCCTCAATGTCCCAGGCTCAAGCCATTGTCCCACCTCAGCATCCTGAGTAGCTGAGACTTCAGGCATGTGTCACCATGTTCTGCTAATTATTTTATTCTATTTTTTGTAGAGATGGGGTGGTTTCAAACTCCTGGGCTCAAGCGATCCTTCTGCCTTGGCTCCCAAAGTGCTGGGACTGGCATTACAGGCTGAGCCAATGTGCTGCCCCTCTCCTCCCTTTTGAATTACTTCAGTTATTTCTGCCTGGGCTCAAAAAAACTTATAGGAAACTGGCATTTTATTATGAAAGTAAAACACTCTCAAGTTTTAGAGATATTCTAATTCAAAAGGAAACTTTAGTAATGCCAACTGAATGTGCTGGTAAAAAAAGATGTGCAAGCAAAATAGTTACATTCATATTCAAAATATGAGTAAACTTCATATTAGGACAGCCAACATCCTCAAATTTCATTTTATTTTCTCTTTTCTGGGAACATTAACAGCATTGAAATTGTGGGGTCAACTTTCAAATACATTAAAAGCTTGAAATTTTACCAAAATACGCAAAAGTTACAATTGAAGTTTGAAATTTGGCTATATTAGAGGTAAAAAATCCATCTTTTTGAAAATTTTATTATAATTAAAATAAAGACATTTAAAAGAAAATGTAGTGGTTCAAAATCTGGATCTTAGAATTAGACATGACTAAGTTTGTTTTCCAAACTCTGTAATTTACTGTGTGATTTTGGGCAACTTACATACATACTTTTTGAATCTTAGTTTACTCATTGGTAAGACAGGTTGAGGTTTGGATCAGATTAGATAATTTCTGTAAAGCATATCAATCAGGAAAAGATGTGCAAAATAAAAGGTTGTTATTATTATGACATAAGGCTAATTTATCCCTTTGTTATTTTTAATATACCATTTTAGGGTCTCAGGTACCATTGATATGTATCTCTGAATAACATGAAAATAATCTACACACTGAGTCTTCTAACTTTCTTTTCTTTTTTTTTTTTTTTTTTTTTTGAGACGGAGTCTTGCTCTGCCGCCCAGGCTGGAGTGCAGTGGCCGGATCTCAGCTCATTGCAAGCTCCGCCTCCCGGGTTCAGGGTATTCTCCTGTCTCAGCCTCCCGAGTAGCTGGGACTACAGGCGCCCGCCTCGTCGCCCGGCTAGTTTTTTGTATTTTCTATTAGAGACGGGGTTTCACCGTATTAGCCAGGATGGTCTCGATCTCCTGACCTCGTGATCCGCCCGTCTCGGCCTCCCAAAGTGCTGGGATTACAGGCTTGAGCCACCGCGCCCGGCCATAAGGCTAATTTATCCCTTTGTTATTTTTAATATACCATTTTAGGGTCTCAGGTACCATTGATATGTACCTCTGAATAACATGAAAATAATCTACACACTGAGTCTTCTAACTTTCTTTCTTTTCTAAATTCTCTTCACTATTTCTCTCAAAGACCTGTGAGTTACACAACACAATGGTAGGATTATAAGTGAGCCAAGGATGTAGGAACTACATTTCAAGTTTTCTTTGACATAAGTTGAACTAATAGTCAATTATTTTAGGTTCTCAAGAAAATCAATAATTTATTTTTCATTCCAGAAAGATTTTATGCAGATCCAGATAGATAGTCAGAAAATCATCTGCTATGAATGGTGAGGCAAGTTTTTATTTAATTTTGAAAACACCAATTTTTTTTTTACCTTCTTTAAAAATATAGGCATATGGTATGGTTTGAATATGTGTCCCCACACAAATATAATATTAAAATATAATTTCCAGTGCTGGAGGTGGGGTCTGGTGGAAGGTGATTGGATCATGGGGGTTGTTTCTCATGGTTTAACATCATCCCCCCTTTTTGCTGTCCTCACAATAGTGAGTTCTTGTGAGATCTGCTTGTTTAAAAATGTGTGGCACCGCCCCCATCTCTCTCTTCCTTGTGCTCCAGCCATGTGAAGTGCTGGCTCCCCCTTCGCCTTCCACCAAGATTGTAAGTTTCCTGAGACCTCCCCAGAAGCCAAACAGATGCCCGCATTATGCTTCCTGTACAACCTGCAGAACTGTGAGCCAGTTAAACTTCTTTTCTTTCTAAATTACCCAGTCTCGGGTATTTCTTTATAGGCAATGTGAGAATGGCCTTATACAGCATACGTTTTGAATACCACCCACATAGTATTCATAAACTGGGTATATAATTTGAATACATAATCCATATTTATAGACCATGTTTGTCCTCATACACTTCTATCACTGTGAATTATAATAGATAATTCTTATCTCTGACATCAACATTTCAAGGTAATAAAATGTTATGAGAAGAACAAAATGAATCAACTTGTGGATTATCTTTTTTAATCAAAAGCATTTTTGAGAGCACTGAGATTAAAGCAAGTTTTAAAAGATGCTACTTGTGACTATTAAGTAGGAATTATTAATAATTGCATACTATACCCTTTCACTCTAGTAAGTTATACTTGATTATGTTCTAGATATTTCCCTTATCTTGAGAAACTAAAACCTCTGTGCTTTTTAAATCACTTCACTATCAAGTACTGAGCAGCGCAGAGGTATAGCATAACTTAACTTCTGTATGTATAATCTAGCAGAATTTAAGACAAAACACACCAATTAATTGGTATAGAAATATGCAGGTATATGCAAATTGTGTCTGCTAAATTAGGATATTTGAAGGAAAGCAAAAATATTTTTAGCAAGGAATTCAAATATTCAAGTGGTATAATATTTACGATCTAGATAGAAAGAATGCTAGTACGTTATAAAAATATATCCCTAGAAGTTTATACAAAGTACCTATCTCTATTTGTCAGGAAAATGTTTGTGGGCCTTCTGGATCAGATGAATTCTCTTTCTTCCTATGTGTTTTTGGGAATGCATTCTGCATTTCCCAGTCCTTTATTTCTTGGGCTCCTTCCTCCCAATTTGGCTCTACATGATGGCCTAGTGAGTTTCCCTATGTTTTCTTCCTTGCAGCTACCAAATCAAGCACACGCGTTCTTCCATAGATGAACTAATCACTGTGGGTAAACCCTGGGAGTCATAAAAATAACTGCAATTTCAGATAGCTCCTGGGGTCTTGGTGTCCTTAAGAGCTACATTACTTCTATTTCAATCTGTCACTCCCTGCTGCACTAATATTCCTGCTGAATCTTTACCTGATTTTTACAATGCACTAGAAACACATGAAAGGAGAAAAAGCACAACAAAACCCCCAAACCTCCCACATGACCTTTATAGTAGAAATGGAGGGGGTGGTTTGTAATCAGCACCGCAGATACATTGAAAGTGAGTGTAAAATGGCCCTGATGTCAAACTTTCCCATGCTGTTATGTAGGCATCACTGCTTTCATTCACCTCCACATGCTTCCTGTGCATTGCAGATGTGGCCCTTGAACTCACCTCTTTTCACGTTGCCTCATTCCCAAGAAGTCATCATCCTAGACAAAGACTTCCTTCCTGAAAGGGGAGTTCTTATATTATGTGGTTTAATTTTATTTTTACTCTACTGCAGCATAAAATGGCTAAGTTACCAAAGTTAAAAACAGATTAATAAGCATGCACTATTGTGTGCCTCTCAGGACCTTCTGGAGAACTGAAAAATGTGCTTTCCCATTTCTGAGAGTACTGCTGGCAGATGGCTCTCAGTTGTCAGCTCTCTTCTAGGGTTGCCTCCCAAGGCTAAAACCTTCCTAGGGCTGCACACATCCTGTGTCATATCTATACTGGGCTATATAGGCGTGCCCACAACCCTACCCTTGGGCTTCAATTTGGGACCACCCTAAAGAACCAGTATAGTTTTCTAGTTCCCTAAAGACCAGCATAGTTTTCTAGTTTCCTCAGGTATCAGTTGAGAGCCTTTGTTGACACTTCATAGTAGCCCAACTTCTCTCTCTACCTCATCTGGCTTCTTTCCCTTTCTTTCCACAAACATAAATCCTTAAATTACTCCCCGATAAACTCTCTGCATGCTAATCTCCATCTCAGTATGCTTCCATTGGAACCCATACTGGGACAGGTTCTTAATTAGTGTTCCTCCATATGGTTACCAACTGTCTGAATCAGATGAGACCCCAACAACGCTTTTAGGCAAATCCAGACTTGCTCTTCTCTTGGGTAATCCTGCATGGCGGGTTCAGTTGCTCAGACTGTGGTCCTGGGTATATTGGTGTGGGAGCCAGGCAGTATTTTAAAAAGATCCCTAAAAATTCTAATATGTAGTAAGTTTAGGGATCACTGGTCAATAAACTCAACCATCATCCATCAAGTCCTTTCACCTTCTTGGATGCCTCTTATTATAAAAAACCCTTGCCAACTCTTTGGAGCTTTTTCTTGTGCTTTATTTGGACAATAGTCTTGTTTAATGCTCATCTGAGAAGCCATGTTTTTTCCACCCTGAGACTAATAAGTGACTTCAGTCTCCTTGGCTCCCATTATAGTTCCTCCATTCTTCAAGGCCATTACATGATTTATTCACATATTTCATCTTTCCTAGAGGACCAGTCACATGAGAAATAAGGTTTGATAATAGAAGAATCAATTTAACATGTAAAAACAGTAAAAGACAGTATCCTTCAAAGGACAAAATATCAGTTTGTCACACCATTTAATAATTTTGTCTCACCATTAAGAAGTCATAATTACAATAAATTATTGCAACTATGAGAAAAACAAAATCAAGCAAACATATCCTGGAACAAAAGAACAAATGAATAGCTCCATCTGTGACCTGTTTCTCTGGGTTGTGACATCAGTACATTCTGAGACAGCTGAGTATTGGCTTTTAGTTTGTAGGAGAGACACATAGCTGAGGTTTCAATCTAAGTAGCCCCCCCCCCCCTTTTTTTTTTGAGGAGTCTTGCTCTGTCGCCCAGGCTGGAGTGCAGTGGTGCAATCTTGGCTCACTGCAAGCTCTGCCTCCCAGGTTCATGCCATTCTCCTGCCTCAGCCTCCTGAATAGCCGGGACTACAGGGCCTGCCACCGTGCCTGGCTAATTTTTTGTATTTTTAGTAGAGATGGGGTTTCACCATATTAGCCCGGATTGTCTGGATCTCTTGACCTTGTGATCTTCCCACCTCGGCCTCCCAAAGTGCTGGGATTACAGGTGTGAGCCACCGCGCCCGGCCCAGTAGCACATTTTGTTATGATACATATGCCATCCATTTTTCTAAGTTATTGATTTAATATTTAAAACCTAACATTTATACCACCCTTTCTAGTTTATAAAATACCTTCACATTATTGGTCTCATTTCACATTCTTCAGTTGTGCTAAATGATTTCATAAACTTGGTGATACTAAGTTCTTGTAACGAATGTGATTCTGATTAACAAAAGCAATTTGATATATTTGCTTCTATGCCCTGTACATCCAGTTATTAAAATTTAATGTTGCATGATGACCTAATTTCTGAAAGATTCCTATACATGCAGCCAAAGGGTTTAAAAGGAATCATACTGTTAAGAAGGGAAATATTAGAAAGTAGATATAGAATTAGGTGAGCCAGGCTAAAATGGATGATTCTGCTAACATAGCTGAGTTATTAAATCTGCACTTTTTATGCCAAAGTCCACAAGGAAAATCTCCAGAGTAATAAAGTTTGATCTCTTTAGGATCTATCACTTCCAGGCAATTTAATCGATTTTCAGAATTTCTGTGGTTCCAAGTTTCCTGGATATACTTGGATATTCTTCCAGAGCTGGCAGTTAAGGAAACAAAGTTAACAGATGTTGAAGCATTCTGGAAATTGGGACCAGAAATCAAGTGCAATTCTACTTCCATAAACTTGACTATAAGGGCCAAATAAATTATATAAAACATATTTAATGCCGCTTTTAATAACGGTAAAAAGTTTGAAACCTGGAATGCAGAAAACTTAGACAGATTTTTAATTTTTTTTATGAGGTAAAGTCTCTTACCAACATAAGTGTGTATACTAGAAGGGCAAAAAGAATATGTATGATAGAATTACAAAGTTTTCATGGAAGTTCTGTCTGAAGCCCTTTCAAATAATGTTTGAAAAAATAAGAGAACAACTTGAAACTTAAAAGCTTTTTGAGGGTGAAACATTTTCTTTCTTTGTAAATTATAAAAGGATACAGTGTAACAATTATAGGCATGTAGATAAACATGAACATGTCTTCCTAATAATAGATAACAATAGCTAACTTGTAATGGTGTGTTTACAATACTCAGGTGTCTTCTATTCCACAGACAAGGACACAGAGACTGAACAAATTATCTGAAGTTATGCAGCCATTAAAGGGCACAGGTGGGATTTGAACCCAGGGAGAATCATGCCAGTCTGTGCCTCTGGCCATGTTTAATTTCTTCTCAAGGCACTTGAGGATGTTGCAGCGCTCTGGAAGGCCAAGAGTTAGTATATTAGAAAAACAAATGTTTTTTATCCAAGCTATGTTGCATAAAGAAACAGGAGATTCATCTTTCTTAGTGGAGAAGAAAATGAGTTTCTGCTAGCAGACTAAATGTTCCCCAGAGCCTGGAAATGTTACTTTGATTTTCAAAATTGTTCAGTTTACAACTGGAAAATGAAACATGTGGGCCAGAGATGGTAGGTAGGTCTTGTTTTGTGTATGAATGAGACAGTCCATAGCGGCTGTGTGAGCATGCCTGGCAGCTTTCTAGGCCCTGGAGAGACTGATGAGTAAGAACACTAGAAATGTGGCAGTCTTGGTGTAAGCAGTCAAGGCACTTAGTGAGTATAATAAACTATTATGTTTTTTTAAAAGTTTCCTCTTATCCTGAGGTCTCCCATTCATCTCCTTCCCCCCACACACCCACACTTCTATGTTTAGTGTTTCACAGGGTATTATGGTTCCTTGTAAATTATGTGATTCATTCTTAAAGTTTAGAATGAACTAAAGATTTAATTTAGGTGTATAAATATTTGACTGTCTGAACACCCCAAAATGGCGATCCTGTGTGGTTCAACTAATACACACATGGCACTATGTAAAAGAGCCACTCTTTCTTTTGTTCACTCAGCCCTCTGTTTTTTCACTCAGTGTCTTGTGGAGATAAGTGTGAGCTCTGGAGCTAGACAGTTGGGCTTAATAAATCATGGCTCTGCCACTGACTACCTCAGTGTCAGTGGACAAGTCACATAACTTCTCCTAATAGAGCTCCTCCATCTCAAGAAATCAGGAAAAATAAAAGTGACCTTATATACTTTCATATGTGTTTCATAGACTCAGACACTCTGATGCTAGTGCTTTACTGATGTTATCAAAAAGCATCAATGTAAAGTTTTCACACAACTACAGCACCTTGCTGGGGTACACGCTATTAACTGTATGAAGCTTCTTGATCTTAGAATTGTTAAAATGTGGGAAGTAATGATGAGTCAATAAGAAGTGATGAACTAATTACAATAAAGATTAAATGACTTAATATGCCAAATCCACAGCCCAGTATCTATGCACATGGGAAGAACTCAGTATTAATAAAATCCACGTTGTTGGATGTATTTCTGTGCAAGACTGGCAATAGATTTTGTTCAACGCAGTCTCTGAGGCCATGTTTTCTACAACCACAAAAGAGGTCTGCTTTAATTTATATTGTTCACGAGGCCTGAAGAGATGAGGCTTTGATTTACTTTTACTTATTCCAAAGATTGCTGAGATACTAGTACAGTGGTATAAAACTAAGTATTCCAGGTGAGAAAAACTCTGGGACAAAAGGAAAACATTTCCTTCAGTCTGTGGTGGTTGATGCTTTTTTAGATACCCAAAGATTAAGATGGAGATAAAACAGGAAGAAAATGAAACAAAAAATTATTAAAATAGTCTAAACCAGCCTCTGACTACAAAAACCATTTAAAATGAAAATAAACAAAAATATTCTCATTCAGTAATGTTTTGCTGCTGACCATGGGTGTTAATACCTTTACCATATATAATTTAAAAACTATTCAAAAAAAGCAGCAAACTCTAAAATTGTACTATGCAAACTACCTTTCTCACAAGTAGAAACTAGAAAAATAACCTGTCACTGATAAATATATATGTATTCACCTACAAGACAAAGGTCAACATTCTTAAACTTGCAGTTTTTATTCAGTGTTCCTTAGTTGCCAAGAAAGATCAAGTAAATTACTGTAGAAGCTGACATCTATTTCATAATTAAGTTAGCCATGAATTCCTGAATATATAAGTACTTTTTTGAATTACTCTTGAGATCAACTTGTCCAAACTTTAAAACCCGATTAAATGAATCTAATACATCAAATACATGTTGGCTAACAGTAACAGAATACCTCAAAGGATGTCTGTCTTCCATCATGTTTCTGATTCACAAAGATGTTCCTAATCAACAGGCTTCACCTCTTCCCCTCCTTCTGCCTCCTCATCCAAGAGTGGACACTTAAAATATCAGGCCAGGTGAGGTGGCTCATGTTGCACATAACCCTAGTGCTTTGAGAGGCTGGAGGATCACTTTAGGCTAGGAGTTCAAGACCCAGCTTTGGCAACACAGTGAGACCTCCTGTCTGTTAAACAAACAAAAAAAAAAAAAAAAAAAAAAAAAAATCCATGCCAGGCACACACTAGTTCCACCTACTCAGGAGGCTGAGGTACGAGGATGTCTTGAGCCCAGGAGGTTTGAGGCTGCAGTGAGCTATGATCACGCCACTGCACTCCAGCTTGGGTGCCAGGGCAAGACCCTGTCTAAAAAAATTGTAATTCTCATGTAGACTTAGTTTTTGCTAAAACAATTATAAAAAATATATTCTCAGATTTTAAGTTGTACCTGTCGTCAGCACATCCATTTGTTGTACTAGAAATTAAAGGTACTGGAATTACTTTAAATATACAAATAATCTCTCTTAAACTTGTTTTAGCTGCTGTAGCATCATCTCTTTTTCCACTCACCCAGTGCTTAACTAGGCTGGCTAACAAGCAGAAAAAATGGTGATGTGTTAGCTTTTACTATAAACCTTACATAAGTACTGATGACCAATGAAAAAGCAGGACCCGTAAGATTGAATTTGCTGCATTAAAAAAAAGAGAGAGAAGTGCTCTTGCTTTCTCCCCTCTGAGTCCTTTCGTACTGGGGGTCAATTAACTGATACTTTTCAGGAAGGAAGAGTTTTTTTTTGCTGTTTGCTTGTTGTTGCTAAGGATGTGGTGATAGTAACTGTCAGGTGGTTGATATTTGTATGATCTCAAAGTCGTCTCGCATGAATCAAAAAAGTGACAGTTCAGGATCATATGAACTCTCAGGTCTTCCAGTTTTCCTTATGAGTTAGTCTTCCCATTTTTCCTTTGAATATGAAAATGATACTTTCTCCCCCCAGTGAGGAAAAACTTTTATATCAAAACTATAAAGCTACCATGAAGTAAACATGAGAGGGATAAGAAGCCTGGTTGTTGAATTTCTCTTCAATACCATCAGGGTCCATTAACATGCTGGTGACCTGGAGACACCCTGAAGAGCTGTGGGACCACCAGTGAGAGCCTAGTTCACTGAGGTCACAATTCAAAATGTAGGACTGTTACTGGCTTAAAAGGAGGTAAACTGCAAAAATCAAATCATTGTCTGGACTGGTGTTTTGACCAATCCACTGTTACAGTGTCTGTTTGAAAATGGCATTGAAATAAAAGTTTTAAGACATACATGTTTACAACGTAAAAGGAAAAATTATTCAAGTTATTAACAATGAGATGGACATGCTACCTCAGACTAAAATCACACATATATTTGGCTAATCAAACAAAAAATCAACAAAAGATAGCAGGTATGGCTATATTAATATGGAATAATGTGGAATTTAGAACTGAAGGTACTGAAAATTACCGAGCAAGGACGGGTAAAAGTTACAATCCAAGTTTCAAGCACATATTCATCATGGTCTGGAAATACATCCAAAAAGCTCATGGGAAATGTTAACAAATCCCTTTCAAGAACTGATAAACCAAATGGAAGTAAAACACTAGTATATGAAAAACAAATTAATAGGCTTGGGGAAATGTGTACCCAATAACCAAATGAATATCTGTATCAATAAATATAAAGCTAGTTCTTTTAACAGAATATTTGACTACCCTGATGAAGAAAAAAGTAAAAGGAAAAAGGGGGTGAGAAAACATAACCTAAGGTATGATGCAGAGTTTATGAAGATAATACTGTATGCAATTTTCTACTGATACATTTTTTAAAAAGCTAGATTCTGCAACAGACTTTTCAGGAGAATGTAAATTGTGAAAATTGTTCAGAAATAAGTGCAACATCTGAATTATCCCAATTCCTACTGAAGAAAACCTATCCCCACAATGGTAAAACTATAGAATTTTAGCATTTTTAATGAAGAGTTCATTGTGATGTATAAAATCCAGAGCATAGAAAAAATGGCAGTCTTCCTAATTAACTTATTTTAGGCTAGCATTAAGCCTGATACTAACACTGAGCAAAAATATTGAAAAAACAAAGTATAAGATAATCACATATAACTTAAAATTCCTAATATAGCAGCAAATATATCAACCCATTAAAAGAATAACATTATGACCAAGTAGGGTTTATTCCAGAAAAGTTCAATTCAATATTAGAACATCTAATGGCATTAATGATATAATTCACTCCATTAGTGGGCTAATACACAATCATCTATGTAGATGAAGAAAATGTATCTTATAAAATTCAACATGTACACACAAAATCTCAAAGTAGAAACTTGTATCTATACTAAATGCTATGCATAATCGTGAAACATACAAAGCTTTCCTATTATAGTCAGGAATAATAAAACAATGCTTATAATGATCACTGCTACTAACGATATAGAAAAAAAAAAAAAACTATTCATCTTGGAAAAAGGAAAAACCTGTTATTGCAGTTATGATTGTTTGTCAGGAAAATCCAAGAGAATCGTCAAAAAGCTATTACAAGTAATACAACAGTAAAATAAGACAGTAACGAGAAATAAAAGTTGATAAATTTCCAACAGAGCAGTATCACTAGAAAAAATGCTATGAAAAGTAGAAGCCCACTCATAATAGCAATGAAAATTATTAGAGTGTAATAAAAGGAGATGTTTAGTGAAATTCCATGAAAGTATATATAATGTGAAAAATGAGAACGATATTATAGTATTGGATAGAATAGCAAATGAAACTGTTAGCTTTTCACAATTCAATCAAATTTTGAATAAAATTTGTTATGGAACTTCACAAAATATTTCTACAATTTATGCACAAATGTGAAAAAAGAACATAAGAAATTGTAAGTGGCTTGTTCAGAACTGATAATTCAGTGTAACAATTGAGTGTTGTGCACGAATCTAAAGATCAATGGAACAGAAAACATTCAGAAACAAACACATGCTTGTAGCACAACTCTAATGTAAGTGTATGTGATGTAAGTATATGTGATATATGTAAGTACATGTGATATAAGTATGTGATATATGTAAATATGAGATATAAGTGTAAGATATGTATGTGTTGTAAGTATATATGTGATATAGGTATGTGATATGTGATGTAAGTATATGTGATGTAAGTGTATGTGTTGTGTGTATATGGTAAAGAATGCATTCCACATGGTTGGGTTTATATTGAAGTTTTTAACAAGCAGTGTTTGGAAAACAGATATAAGTGATATAAGTGTGTGTGACAGAAGTGTGTATATGGTAAAGAATGCATTCCACATGGTTGGGTTTAGATTGACATTTTTAACAAGTAGTGTTTGGAAAACAGACCTTTATCTATAAATTTTTTAGCAAGTTAGATTTCTGCATCATGCAAAATCATTTCTAGGTGTATTAAAGAGATAAATGCAAAACAATGGTAAGAGAACAATATAGAATAATAATCTTATAGTTTAAAGTTAAGATCTTCTCAAAAATCTATAGTCAAACATAGAATAAACCACATAAAAATGAAATTTGCTATAAATTTCTGTAAGAAAATGTACTGGATTAGCAAAAGATCATGAAAAAATGCATGTAAGCCCTAATTAATTAAAAAAAGGCAAATAACAGGGAAATGAAAATACGTAATTCAAAGAAACACAAATGGCTAATAAGTGTAAGAAAAAAATCTCCAATCCCTTCATTAGTAATCAGAAAACTCTAATTATTAACATGAGGTATCTTTTGTTGCGTATCATAATGGCAAAACTTCTAAATGTGTATGTGATGTCCAGGACTGTTGAGGATGAGTGTAAATATATTTTTGTACACAGGCTGGTAGGAGTGTAAATTGGCATAGTTTTTACTTAGAGAAATCTGGCAGTGTCTTACTAAAATTTAAACTGCACATACTTTTATCATGGAAAATAACCTATTTCATAGGGGTACTAACACTCTGTATGCATGTTTTTTATCAGCAATATTGCAGAAGAGATCCAAATGACCAGGAATGGCCTAGAAAAACATGTTTCTGGATGGGATCCATAAACCATGTTCATAAATGTATAGTTTTCAAGGTTTTATTATGTCACATGGTTACAGTCATTTTACAGAATACTTAAAACTAGTATTGTGGCCTGACTCAAAGGCTAACTTCCCAAGAAAAAAGAAGGTGGTCCTGGCTAGATTGTCTTACATTTTGTGGTTACTATTTTGAGCTGCATAAAATCCTTTTGCCAGTGGAGGAAGTTGCTGGCTTTTAGAAAGCCTTGTCTTCTTTCAGCTAAAAGGCACTTTTAAGCATGCTAAAACATTTATAATTTCAGCCATATTTAACTAACTTATCTCCACATTCTTTAATCCAGCAATTCCATCTCCAAGCCTCTACTAGTATTAAGAGAAATACTCCCATGCAAAGAGACATGCACAAGGACGTTTACTGTGGCATTGTTTTTAATAGCAAAAAATTGGAAACAACAAATTAATTAGGAAATGGTTCAATAAAACTATTATGTTCATATTATGGAATACTATGTAGCAGTTAAAAAGAATGAGGTAGGTGTACATATATACTAATATGGAAAAATTTCCAAGATACACTCTTAGTGAAAAAAAGGCAACTTACAGAATAATATACAATGTACAATCTCATTTTCATAAAAACGAAAGAAAATCATTATGGACATGTGTGTGTAAAGGACTAGAAACTAGATCAACCAGCTAAACAGAAGTTAATTCTGTAGCATGGCAGGGAGTTTCCATTTTTTATTAGTTTCCTGGTGTTTTTATATATAAAAAGAATGTTTTTACAAAGAAAATACAGTTGTGTATGCCTACAAAAATTAACATTTACATTTATTGTGTATATATTAAACTTTACAAACACTTAAAAGTTTATATATATACACACTAGATATGGCCTGTGAATTGTACATCAACCGTTAAGAAAATAATTTTAACAGTGTTTATCTAAATGGTGTAAACGTTAAGTGTTACAATGTATGAATCTGAAAATATAGTTGTTTCATTTGGATGTACAACAGCATGGAGGCACAGTCTAAGAATCAATTTTAGAAAAGACTATTCTGGTTAGCAAATTTAATAAGTTTCATTACGGAAAATCCCAGAGGCAAGCTCTGGCATTTAATGATTAGAAAAGTAACAAGAAAGTATTGCCTACAAAATGAATCAATAGAAAAGTAAATTCCACTATCTATGTGAAGCAAAAAATATAGTTAATTAGAGGAGGTATATTATGTAAGTGTTTTCAAAGTGTACAGTGTAAGACTGTATGGTGTGATAATGATTAAGAAACAAACAGATAAATACAAGTGAGAATTTCTTTGCCTCTTAAAATTCAGAATGAATCTTAGTAAGATACATAAACAATTTTACAAAATTTAGCACGATTGTTTCCTTTTGTTGTCCTCTGCAACCATTACTATATCAAACTGCAGCAAATGATCAAGTCAATGGATAAAAGCCAGTCAAATCTAAGTGTGTTTCACTGAGTACATAAAACAGTGGCTTCAATGAATTGCACAAGAATTCCAGGTGTCCACTGCAGGTTCCAGGTTCAGTACCATAACCCACTTTACTGAAGTTTCCCTTATGGTGGTGGCTCTAATGGGAAAGGCCTATCAATCAACATAACAATTAGCTTGAGCAGAAACAAATTAAAACACGAGTTGTATTAAGAATTGACACTGCAGTTCACTGAAGATAAAGGATGTGGTTTTTCTATCACCACCAGTAGGGTCTATTCCTGAATCACTTGATGTTTTTCTTCTATGATGATGGCAAGGTCCAAAATGATTCTCTCTGCTGCACACTGTACATGGTTGCCATGCTACGCGATTCAATGGTGAATAGTGCAAGAACAAATACATACTTTTTATACTGTTGTTCTCCAGTACTTGGGATTTTTGCAACATTCAAAGCAGCTCAAGTAGAAAAGAAAAAGTTCAAACCAGTCACCAGATCCAAAATTAGCATTTTATTCAGAACGCTGGGGTCAGAGGTGTATCATTTATATTCTGGTACACAATACAGAGGCAAAGCTGTTGTCAGAAGTCTCTCCAGTTTAAAAGCTTTTTTTTCCCATTTTTTTAAAAAAACCACACACTTAGTAGTGCCAGCAGTGTCAGGCCACCCCTTTCTTTTCTTTCCTTTTTTTTTTTTTTTTTTTTGGTACAAATTATGTAAAACATTTGTGCTAAGAACTTTTCTCCCTCCCCAAACCAAAAAGAAAATAAAAAATAAAAAAATTAAAAAAAATTAAAAATTGAGTATTCTAACTACAGCTCAACAATTGAATCAAATGTCACTTTGTTTTGTAAATACTTTATCCATAACGAAAGATATAAACATGCAAAAAACCTGAATCCATAGTCCAAATAATACATACACATGTTCTGAAGTTTCTGCACTTCTCCATAGACTATGCCAATAAAACATTATGTACACATACTATTTTTACAGTGAAGTGGAAAAATACAGAAATAAAAAAGTGTACATGGATTAAGACCAAAATGTGTCTAACATTCTAGTTTATGAAAAAATTCAATTTTGCTACAAATTGGTGATATGAAAACTCCCTTTATTTGCAACCAGCTGAGTAAGTTTTAAGATTTTAGTGGAAAAAAAGAAAACTAAAGTCTAAAACTAGAAGTAATGTACATTTTCCAATCTCATGGTCTCATCCCCCAAGGTAATAAAATCGCTCCATGAGTTTTTTTTTGTTTAATTTTGTATTTTAATAAAAGCAAATGCAATGTAACAAAGGCATGTTGAAGCATATCATGGTTTAACTTACTGCTCCCACCACAAAATATTTTGTCTTTTACTTATCATTTCAGAAATCAGTACCATTAAAGCCTTAAACAGAAAACTAATTCCAATCTGAAAAAGGTACAAAAAGGCACATAAAATCCCAGTGCTTCTGTACTGTAAAATTCAAGTGTAACTGAGCTCAGTGTTTTTCCAAACAGTATGGATCACTGATATTCCCTCTGAGCCCAAATTGGTTTGCAGCCTATGCCAAAGCCTCCAGCAAGCACTGTGCTAGTAGACTACAAAGTTAAAGCCTAGCTTCTGTATGCTTTTTGGGAATATCAGTTGAAATTGTTTGTACTTGTCCAAAAACCAAGTTCACCCTGAAGTTCAGTCATCACCTCCACCATACATGTCAGCAAGTTTCTTGAACCGTGGCCCCCAGTCGTTCAGGTAATCATAGTCCTGCTCACCACCACTACTTGAGGAATTAAGGGAGCTCAAAGACCCAGCAGTGGAGCCACTGCCTTCATAGTCAAACACTAACAGGGAGTCATATGGTGGAGCTGTGGGGTCATTGTCAGCCGCTTTAAGGCCCTGCAATTTGGAAACACAAAGAATGAAAGAATTAAGAGAGGGTTACAATTTACAAAACCACAAGCAGATCCTAATGAATTCATGGGATCAAACAAACACTTGTTTGTAAATTTCCATTTACAGACCACATTTTCAACACATGGAAACTGGGGATATAACCATTTGAAAGTTAGATAAAAATTAACTTATATCTTTCCTGTGCAAAGAAACAACCCTAAGCAGTCAAGCTCAGGGAGGCCAAGACTTATGAAGGGAGGAGGTTAACTGGGTAATACGTTGGACAGGTGGCAGAAATGAATGGCCCTGCTTGAGGCAGAGAAGGAAGGATCTTAAATAACATAATATATAGAGCAGCATTGCTAGATTAAATTTAAAAAAGCACCTCACTGAAATACAAGAGACAAACAAATGAGTACCATGTGGTCCGTGTCCCTCCCTAGGCTTACAATCTAGCATAACAGGTGCTACTACTGTGTGAAGCAAATGACAAGTGACAAAACTATGAGGTCAAAGCAAAAACCATCAAGTTGTGGGGAAAAAAAAAATTCAGATCAGCATTAAGTGCTAGGAGTTCAACGAGAAAGTAGCATTGTATTTGACCTAATTTTGGAAGGACATCAAAGGAAGACTGAAGACAGGTCAGATGTGATTACTACATAAAGGGAGGTACTCACAAAATAATTTGTGAGATTAACATAATATAAAATGTGGAATTGATTGATTAATTGTAAACTGGTATTTAAAAAAGTAGGGTAACTTCTAACTTCCAAAAAATCCTAGAAATGTCATAATCCAGTATCTGTACATGGTATAAATATTGAAAAGAGGAGGACTCCTGTCAGTCTAAAATAACATGCTTGTCTGGTTCTTATAAAGAATTTTAAAAAGAAAGAAACGAGGAAATAACTACTCTCTGTCTATATTTGTAACTTTTGTAAGCAGATGCTTTGTAATATACAATTAGAGTCTCTATGCTCTGCAAAACTTCTAAGGATTTAGTATTAGGTCCTTTGGTATATTTTCTAACTTTTTTTCCCCAATTCCATTCTAGTACTCCTAGATATACTAACGTTACTAACATTAGTCTCCAAACAAACATTCCCTTTTTCCACATTCTACGTGTCAAATGCTACTTGGCTTATATGGCCTCGCCTATCTAAGACGTGTCACAGGCAGTCCTACTTGAGAGATCAAGCCTGCCAATACACATGCATTTTATGAGCGCATACATGGGTTTTTATAAGCACGTGTTCATCTATCCTTTCAAGGTTACAGAGGAGAAACAGGGAAAAAGCAAAAAAATTAAGGTCAGAATCAGTATGGTATAGTGGTTAAGAGATCACACTGTGAGATAACACCTTAGCTCTCCCCAGTACTAGCTGTGGGACCTCTGCATAACCTCATCTGCAACTGTAATCATCATTGTAAGACTATTACAAAGACCAAATGCAACAAAGGGACCCGACGGCTCACCACAGTGATGGGCACATGTAGAGCTCAATGAATATTAGTATTTTTAAAAAACTTAAGTTGAGAGAAAAATGTCCTGCCTTGGGATCTGAAAAAATAAAAAACAGTAAAGATATATTTTAAGAAACAAAATGGTAGCTACTGACTAGCATCAAAAATCAGAGAAAAAAGTACACATGACCAGTTTTCTCATCTTCAGGTACCTCTTTACTAACAGTCTTAACCATGAAATTTAGCAGTACTTTGCTACTTTTCCTCATGTCACTTTATACTATTTATACTCCAGAAAAGCCTGTGTAAAACAAAATAAAGGAGGTTTCAGCAAAATACTTTGATACATACAACATAAATAATTTTAGATGGGATTTTCTTTATCTTATTTTTAGACTAAACTACAAGGCAATTCTGCTAAGACTGAGAACCACAACCTACAATTTCTCAAAACGTGTAACTCCCTTCTGTGGTAGATTGTGTTACTGCCCTCAGTGATTCACTGCCCTTTTTCCAAACGCAGAACACACACCCACCCTCCCACAGTGCCTCTCTGGGGTCAGGGTTTACTTTCCCAACCACACTGTAAGGCTTGGCTGTCTGACTGGCTCTGGCCAACGCAGTGTAAGTAGCTGTGAAAAGTAGCCGCTTCAAGAACTCTATCTAATGTGTTTCCACCCTTCCACCAATCCTCCTTTCCCCCTCTGCCACAATGGCCTGCTCCAGATGGGAAGTTTATCTGCCTGGATCCTGAAACCAGGAAGACATATGGATCAGGAACTGAGTCACTGACAGACTACAGTTGACTTATAACTTAAGCAAGAAGTAAACCTTCATTATTATAAGCAGCAATATTTTGGAGTGGTCAGTGATTGGCGCCTTAGCTAACGAAAGCCAAAGAATGCACCTTCATTCATTTTGTTTGTGTTTATTAATTCAATTCAAGACATATTTGTTGATTATCTAGTAATATTATTGCAATGTATTCTGCTTACTGGTAGAGACACAGCTATTAATGAGCTAGATCCAATGGCTGCCCTCGTGGAGTTAATATTCACATATTAGCCTACACTCTTCTTCCTTACAAAATCTAGCAACTGCAAATTTAAGCAATAGGGATTCCCTTAGTTCAGCATTGTCTGACTTGGGGTCATACAAGTAGGCCCAAGAAGGATCTGAAGAAAAAACAAGAAAAATCAGGGAAATTCCTGATAAGGAGAATGGGTCCCTGAAAACAAATATTAAATTTTCATTATGACAACTGCGTTATAATACAGACAACAGAGACAATGGCTAAGATCACCTTGTTCAGGTCATCTGCTTTACCACAATTTAATTATTAAGTGAAAATACACACAGAGCCCTGGCCCAATCCTTATGATGTCAACACCAAACTGGAAATATGGAGAGGTTAAGACTCAAATTAGGGATAGCATTAGGAGAAATACCTAATGTAGATGATGGGGTGATGGATACAGCAAACCACCATGGCACGTGTATACCTATGTAATAAACCTGCACATTCTGCACATGTATCTCAGAACTTGAAGTATAATAGTAAAAAAAAAAATAATAGAAAAAAAAAGAATGACAAGTTTAAAAAAAAAAAAAAAGACTCAAATTAGCCCTAAAGAGTCAATGGCAAGGCCGCAAGTTTGTCTGGATTTGGAGGAGAAGAAAAGGGATGGCCTGTGTTTACTACGTCCAGGGAATAAATACAATAAGCGGTCTGGTCTTCCCTGGTGTGTTCATGGACCCCAGGACTCTTCATCAAATGGCTAAGCCACCTAATTTAATTCCTTAAAATAAATATAATGCTTGTGATAATCAACTCCCTATCCACTATTGAGTCTAAAAAATATTATTTTATTTTTTAGCTCCTGCATTGGCTTTCTGATCATCCTGGTAGTTTAGAAATCTGTTTTATTTCTGTTTTTTTTTTTTTTTTTAATTAAAGAGGTTAAGGCCATAAAATCCATTAGAGACAGACCACTGTGCTATGCTAGAGTATGGAACATTGCCTTATGTTTTAATAATTACAAAAGGGCAAAATCACTGTACTTTTTCAAGAGTTCTTAGGCAAGCCAGCTTTCTATGCAGGTTAGGTACTTTAAATCCCTTCCACTTGGATAGCACTGAGTTTCATCTGAGAATAAAATATGACTCTTCTGAACGAGGTATTATATAAACTCTTGGTAATATTTTGGTAATTCTAAAAAGATTGCACTGAAGTCCTAAGAAACTGACAGTAACAGGCACGAAATCTGAGTGAATGTACAGAAGAAATCCAGTGGGCAACAGAACCTTCTGGTTCTCCCTTATGGGATTCCTTTATTCTTGGATGTGAACATTATTTCACAGGATGTACTGTTACCAAATTTACAAACTAACCGCCTGTGTTTCTCTAGGTTTGACTAAATTTAGCAAAGTATCCTCTTGTTCCACCTTTCCTGGAGAGGTAGATCTTGAATTCTGAATAAAGCTGAACTATTTTCTAAAGACTGAGGCTTCTTCTCTGCAGAGAGAGCTTGGCTCTGGCTGAATTCTTGCTGAGCTTGTATTTATAGACTTCTGATCCCAGGCTTTATGGGCGGAGACATGCTTTTATGAGGATAAAACCCCACATTATGCAGTGAGGAACACATGAGGGATGTAAAAGAAAAGAGGTCTTACTGTTTCCTTTACATTCTTTCTTCTACAGTCCTAGTGCCACTGCTTTAGTGCAGGTCATCAATACATCCTGTCTGGACCAGACAAAAAGCCTGCCTAACCGGTCTTCCTGTCTACAGCACTATTCTAGCTTCTTTCCTACAAACCACAGATTTCTCTCTCAAACATTATTTGATATCACTCTTGCAAGTTAAGACCTCTGACTGCTCTCTCTGACTCCTTCCAAATGAAAGAGTTCCCCCAGCAATGGGCAAAATGGTTTTTAATTGGTGCATGAACACTTTAAAACAATTATTTAAAACTCTTTAGAAAGCATTCAGTGAACCAAGACTGTTTACCCACCTTTTCTGTTTCAGCTACTCTCAGCTCCAGCAACCACAACTGAATTACGCACCCCCAAAGGGAATCCCCCCAAACCCCAAAGCATCATGTTCTGGTGCACTTCTATGTTGTTTATTCATTTTTTTTGAATTACACTTCTTATATTTTTTATTTGATTAATATCCATCCATCCATCCATCCATCCATCCATCCATCCATCCATCCATCCATCCAAAAGTTCATTAAAAATATCACTTCTACTGCACAGATCTTTTTTCCCCAGCCATGACTAGGAGTCATTTCTGTGGTCTCTTTGGTCCCCTCTACTTTTTTATTTTTTATTTTTAGAGACAGGGTCTCACTCTGTACTCCAGACTGTAGTGCAGTGGTACAATCATGGCTCACTGCAGCCTTGACCCTCCTGGGCTCAGGTGATCCTCCCACCTCAGCCTCCTGAGTAGCTAGGACTACAGACACATGCCAACATGCTCAGCTAATTTTTGCATTTTTTGTAGAGAGGGTTTTTTGTCTTGTTGTTCAAGTGGGTCTCAAACTCCTGGGCTCAAGCGATCTGCCTGCCTCAGCCTCCCAAAGTGCTGGGATTACAGGTGTGAGCTACTGTGCCCAGCCTCATCTACTTATATCATCTTGTTTGGAAAACAGTAGATTGTGACATCCCTTTCTACAGAGGCTGTTTTATATTCACATCTCGCTGTCCAACACATTGCCTGACATTCCACAGGTATTCTATAAGGTAACTATTCATTGTTGTCCTGGGCATAGTTTTTCCTGCTCAGCATCCTCTTCATATTTATATCCACTCCTTTCAGAAAAAGCTAGAATCTAGATTTAAGACATATGTGGATATAAAAGTACACCATGTTTACATTACAGTATAACTGAATATATCAAGGCCAACATTACTACCCCTCTTTCTGGGAATTTCATTTTACTTAAAGTAATTTTTGATGCAGAAGAAGTGGATTTTTAATTGTTTTCTTACAATTAGAGAACAGTAGAAAGTCTTTTACTCCTAAAAGGTAATTTACCTGTAATAGTTACTAATATGACATCAATAATATATTTTTACTATGTGACAAGCAGTATACCAAGCACATTACAAAGATAATCTCATTTACTTCTCACTGCAGTCTTAAAAGGAGGTTCTATTACTATTCCCATTTTACAAATAAGAAAACTGAAAAGGTTAAAAAAAAGGATCTCGACCTTGTACAAGGTAACAGAGCTGTTAGGTGAGATGGCTAGATTTGAACTTACACAAATGTCCAACTTCTATAAGACCAGAATGAGATATTTTAAAAAAGAGAAATCAAATTAAATTAATAGGAGAAAAAGACAAGCTTTTTTTTTTTTTTTTTTTTGAGTTGGAGTCTCGCTCTGTCACCCAGGCTGGAGTGCAGTGGCACGATTTCGGCTCACTGCATGTTCCGCCTCCGAGGTTCACGCCATTCTCCTACCTCAGCCTCCCTATAGCTGGGACTACAGGCACCACCATGCCGGCTAATTTTTTTTTTTTTTTCATTTTTTTTTTAGTACAGACGGGGTTTCACTGTGTTAGCCAGAATGGTCTCAATCTCCTGACCTTGTGATCCGCCTGCCTCAGCCTCCCAGAGTGCTGGGATTACAGATGTGAATCACCGCATTTCAAGTAAGTTGTAAGAAGCTTCCAAAAGTTTTAAACAATATTAACAAAAAGGTGGTCTTGTAACAGAATTATTCACTTGATTTTTATACTTTTGAGTAGAGAAATAAACTTCATATACTATTGAACACATATATACACACATAATAAACATTTTTATATGTATATATGTGTATATGTGCATGTGTGCACACACAATGATGGTGTTTGACTTTATCCCCACCCAAATCTTATCTTCCCTAGTTCCCATAATCCCTACATGTAAGAGTTCCCTAGTTCCCATAATCCCCATATGTTTTGAGAGGGACCCAGTGGGAGGTAACTGAATCACGGGGGCGGTTACCCCCATGCTGCCGCTCTCACGATAGTGCCTTCTCATGAGATCTGATGGTTTTATAAGGGGCTTTTCTCCCTTTGCTGGGCACTTCTCTATCCTGCCGCCATGTGAGGAAGTATGTGTCTGCTTTCCCTTCTGGCAAGATTGTTAAGTTTCCTGAGGCTTTCCCAGCCCTGTGGAAATGTGAGTTGATTAAACCTCTTTCCTTTGTAAATTACCAGGCTTGGCAGTTTTTCATAGCAGCGTGAGAACAGAAAAATACACATATATATAAAGAAGTGTATTTCTTTTTACAAAGACATACACAGGATTGGTATTAGTAAAATTATTGGAGGCATGTTAATATCTAACTTTTGGGCTGAGATTAACTGAATCTGTTTGAACTTTTCACTCTTTGAAGGTCATGTTTAAAAACTCACAACAGAATTAAATTCTGCAGTGGAAATTCAAAAACATATGACTTATTTTACTCTGCCTACCACACTGGAAATAAGTTATCATTTTTGAGATTCAAGGCAACATTCATTCCTTATTTAAATAAACTAGAAAATGTTCTCATGAGCTTTCTTATTCCTTACATCTATAAAAGCACTCCAATTATAATCATCACTATATTATTCTTCCTTTGGAACATTTGGTGCTCTGCTAAATCAAATAAGACCTGCAGATAAATACATTTGTGTGCCTTTTAAATATTTTTATAAAATGTGCTTGAGTTCTTTCTAGGTGCTTTCAACTGTTTTAAAACTCTACAAGTATTCATTTTTGTCTGTACAGTAAATGAAGACACTGAACAAGTCTTAACATGTATCTTGGATGAAAGAGTCTAGATGGTATTTTGGAGAGTTATTACTGGCTTAGGCCTTCTGACTTACATTAGACTTTCATCTCCCTTAAAAGTCCCACAGAACTGACCATCATCTCCTTAAAACTATCGTTTTGATTGTTTTCTATTATACCTTACCTCCTTAGATTTTCTGTCTCCAACTCTAGGGGCATTTCTAGGTGAATATATTTGGTTCCTCCTCTCCTCCACATTTCTCTATCTTGTAATCACATTCAAATTCATGGATTTGGGCCAGGTGTGGCTCATACCTGTAATCACAGCGCTTTGGGAGGTTGAGGATGGAGGATGGCTTGAGCCCAGGAGGTTGAGGCTGCAGTTTGTTATGACTGTGCCACTGCACTCCAGCCTGGGCAACAGAGAGAGACCCTGTCTCTTAAAACACACACACACACACACACACACACACACACACACACACACACACACTCTCTCTCTCTCTCTCTCTCTCTCTCTCGGATTTAGTTGCCATTTTCGGAATGATTTCCAAATTGGATCCTTTCATCCATTCACTTGTTCACCAAATCATTGTGCCCCATACTGCCCCTCCAGGGAGAAGCCCGTCTCCCCTCCCCTGGAACACAGAAGGGCTCGGCGGGAGGCAGGATGGAACCATGGGATCCGTGATCTGAGGGAGGTGAGTTCTGGATACCATGGGATGCCAGTGGATGGTGCCTAACCCATATTCTGTATGCCTGACCTTTCCTGGGTTGGTAAATACTTAATGAAGTTCCCCCAACGCTAGAAAAATGGGGAAGGGAATTCTAGACAGGAAGAACATCAGATGGACACCAGCATGAAACTGTAAGCTGAGATCGTGAATGACAAGTAAAGTTCTCTGTAGACAGCCTGCAAGATTCTGGGTGGTGAGGGCCTTGAGATGAAGTTGGAAAGCCAGTAAGAGCCGGACAGAATTGGCCTCCTATGCGTGGAAAATAAGGCTTCGGATGCTGGCACGTTTGCATTGCACAAATATTGTGCTAGCAACAAAGCAGGGTATACACACAAGGAGAATTGATGTCTAATTTATGCTTTTATCTATATATTACTTGCACAGTTATGTTACACACACAGACATTTGATAGTGATTTGCTGAATGGATGATCTTACACTGAGCTCAAGATGCTTTCACAATGAGCCATTTTTCACATATGCAGACAATCTTCAAATTATGAAGAGATTGTAATCTGGATGTCAATTTGCAGTCAGTTGCTTGGAACAACGTTTTTCATATAAGTAATCACACCTGTTCGTTAATGGTCTCCAGCCATAACAAACTGTGTACCTGAGCACTGTTCAGGAGAAAGAAAATTCCAAATGGAAATTCCCATTATAACTCCTTCTACTGTGGCTGAGAAGGGTTGGGTAAGTGAAACTTATTGACTAGATGCTCTTTTCTATCTATTGAAGAAGTCAATAGATAGAAATAGATAGTCACTGTTAAAACAAAGAACAACAAAAAAATCAATGACCATAGACATAGACAAACACAAACACACACAGAAAGTACACACTTAAACATAAACTCAGAATTTGAATGGAATCTGACAAGTAGGACGGAAGGCTCCAGACTCAGTATCTGTTGAATCTCAATCAGATGAAAAGTGGGTGGTGCCTATAGCATCATGCCCTACACATTAGCCAGAGTGCATACTCAAATGCCTGAAAATGACAATAATCTAAGAGGTAGGTAACATACTAGATGTTTCAGTTATGAAAACATGAATAAGAACAGTGCTTGTCCTGGAGAGAACTCACATGCTGAGTGGGAGAAATAAATACTGACAGTTACACTCCAGCTGGTGAGGGCTATGACCTGAGGGGCAGCTTGTTACCCCTTCCCAGAGGCATCAAGGAAAGCCTCACAGAGAAATGTTTCAAGCTGAATCCTGAAGGCGAAGTGGGAGTCCTGCAGATGGCCAAGCAGGTAAGGGCTTTGCTGAAGTTACAGTATATTCCAAAGTGTGATGCTTTTGAGGAACTGCAAATAGTTCAGTGGGGCTGCAGCACAGAAGGGAAAAGTGGAGAAGTGAGGGGTAGAAGAAGGTAGGAATCAGATGAGGAACAGCCTTATAAATAAACCTTACTGTTTGATCTTTAGCACTGAGAAAAGAAGAGCATCAGGGATGGAAAGAAATCACACAGAATACTGATACTTCAGGGACAGGCAGAAATATTTGGTAAGGACTTGTTAAATTATACTTAAGGCAGAATTCTGGCTTCAAAAAAGTATGGTTCCAGCTGGGCACAGTGGCTTATGCCTGTCATCCCAGCACACTGGAAGTCTGAGGCAGGGGGATCATTTGAGCCCAGGAGTTCAAGACCAGCCTGGGAAACAGGCTGGTGAGACCCTGTCTTTACAAAAATAAAAATTAAAAAAAAAATTTTTAAGTCCAGTTCCTAAACCTACAGTCAAAAGATTCACTATATCTCGAATTGACAACAATCAGAGTTAACTCAACAATTTCTTACGATGACAAACACAAAATGAGAAATAAAATCATTAGGCACTCTTACATTTTTCTAAAAGATCTAGGCATATATGTATACATTTCTGCAAATTATCCTAACTGGATCTATATATAACTAAGAGCTGGCAAAGTCAGGACATATTTCTGTGGATAGAGGGAGTTACTGGCATTCTGTTGCTTTTGCTTTCTATGTGTTTTTAAATCATGTCAACTACAAATTAACCTTATTACCTATCTAGCAGAAATGAATACGTATGTTCAGAAGGCAGCATATATCTTAGGAATAGAAAGTAATGGATAGTTATAGAGACAGGCAACTATTCCAATTTTGTTTTAAAACTTTTCTACAAGCAATAAGTATATCTAAAAATCGAATGTAGATTATGTTTAATATTATATGAATTTTGAGGAAGCCCAGGATACAAGAGTCTTATCAGCCTATGACTGAAGGCCGTATACAACAGATGCGTTCCACTTTGTAACGCACTGAGACCTATTCTGATCTTGGAGACACCAATGATACGACCAGAAAACAGGAGTTCTGCCACATATTCACAATCAACATCGATATGTATTGTTCTCTTATATTCACAATACAAATTCAAAAGAATTATAGTAAGACTACAGACATGATCAGAAGATGCAGCATAAATCATTGAACTTCAAAACTTAAATATTAAATGTAACAGAACTCTTGGTCAGTAATAAAAGAATGTCACAATAATTTTGACAGTGAAAATCATATCTGTTATATGCAACAGAGAAGTAGCTTTCTTTTACAGAAGCTCTTAAAACTCCTCGACTAGACAAGTATTTAAATCACTTACATAATATTTAATTTAGCTCTTCCAACTAATCTCTTTTGATGGAGTCATTGGGCAGGCACTGAATTCTCATGATTTGTAGGATTCAAAGGTTACAGTGTGAGGAAAATTAAAGTGAACTACTGTTATATTTATTAATGCTAACAAATGAAATCAGAATGCATTATAATATTGTTAGTCTCTTTATTACTTGTAATCAAGGGGAAAAAAATCCTTGGAGACAGTGTGACTAATTCTGATAACATATGATGTATGTCATTTTACAAATGCAGAATCTTAATTGATAGATCTCTTTGTGATTGATCAAAGCAATTACATTTGTTATTTGTCAACGAAGTCACATTTGCTTTTACACGAAGATAAACTTCAGAAACAAAAGTATGTTTTAGCGAACTATATAGCTGTATTCCAAGCAATCTGTGGCCTACACAGATCTAACTATTAGTATGAAATGAAAACTCTTATAGAGAAAACGAGTCTCTCTCTGTACCTCATTAATGAAGTCCCCGATGTCTCCAGGGTGTGGGGCTGCCGATCGGACTGGATACTGGGGCTCGGCATGGATGGGTCTTTCATCCATTCGTCGGATTCCCACAGGCTTGATGGCATCAGGCTCCACAGTGTCAGGCTGCTGCAGCTGGCTCAAGTCGTAGTCCTGCAAAAAGACAAAATCAAAAACCGATGGGAGATGGGCACAGAGATAGAAAATTACAACCTTGCTTTTTAAACACATACTCAGAACACAGAGAAATGAGGAAAATTTAACATAATGGAAAAGTTGCCACTATGAGTTTTTCATGTTATGATTAAATATTTCTTTCACACAGCTCTTTCTTCTGTGCTTTTCATTTCTACAGTCTGTGCTCCATCTGCTTTACAGTGTTCCTCATCAGTTTCCAATGAAAAACAGCAGTGTGATAAGGTCTCACTATAAAACAACTAAGAAACCAACTAGACAATATAGTTGTACCATACAAGTAAAGGGGCTAACTTACTGTCTTTAATATTTTTTTAAAATGAGGGTGGTTATTTTTCCTTTTCCCTAAAGGAAGGCATTAGTTCATCAAGGTTTCAAGCCACCCTCTTTCCTCCCTCTCTCCCTTCTGAAGTCTAGAGCAGAGGTCAGAAAACTATGATCTCCAGGCCCAGTGTGACCTATGGCCTATTTTTCTCTAAGACTAGCTTTTACGTTTTTAAAAAGTTACTTAAAATAAAAATGACAAAGAAAAATGTGCTACAAGGAATATATGTGGCCTACAAAACCTAAATTATTTACTATCTGGCCCCACTGAGGCAAAGTTTGCTGACCTCTGGTTTAGAGGTGTTAGGCCAGAGAGAGCGTGGATTTTCTTCCAATTCTGCCTTGTGGGAATGTCCTGGAAAAACAGTCTGTCCACTTTCAGAGAGGCAAAGTACAACTTGTAAAGAAGGATGCTCTGGCCATAGGTTGGGCCCTCAGAACTATTTTTAGCTCAGGCATCAGACAGTTGGACAGGAATGTATAAAGAAACAGACTACAATGTAGAAATACATCCACATTTTAGGTTTGGGTAACTACTTGGTAGTTTTCAAACCTCTGAATTCTGGTGATATAAAATGTCGTATCCCCAGCTTACCCAACATTCTCCCATTTCAAAACTGACATTTGCAGAAAGCATAGATTTACTTATACTTTATTCTTAGTTTAGCCTTCATCTCTGTCTGAAACTAGCTTTTAAAACCTTTTGCAGTTATCTCTATGGAGACTTTGATTTATTCGACAGTTGAACATTTACCATGTTTTGGCAATGGTCTAGGTGTCTTATATATGTTCACTCATTTCATCCTTAGTACATGTGATATTAAGTTTTATTATCTCCACTTAAGAGACGAGAAAACTAAGTTTCAAATACCCCAAGTCAGTCACATATGGTCCCAGATCTATTAAGAAATAGATTCTGATTCCAAGCGCATTAGATTCCAAAGCCTGGCTCTCTTCACAGTCATCTATGAGTAAATCAAGACTGAGTTACAAGGTTGGATTTAAAGGTAAGGAACTAGATAAATGAGTTTTGAGGGACAGGAATGTGAAGAATGCTTACAATAACAAGGAGACAAAAGGAAGGAAAAGGTCAGTAACCTTCATACTCACTATGGGCCAGGTACTAAACCAGGCTCTTGATAAGTGTTTTCTCACTATCAATGCTGTTTAACAAACCCATGAAGAATGTTTTATTATCATCTTTTTAGATGAAGAAACAGGTTGAGTAACTTGCTCAAGGTCACACAGCTAGTATAAGACTAAAATGAGAATCAAAACCATGAGTGTCTGACTTCATAGCACCTGATTTAAAATTTATCTCTATGCTAATTGGGACACTCGGATCCTGGCAACACTCTCCCTGAATGTCTCCTTATCAAGAACTTCAGCTGACAGGTGACGGCATTCACATACCCTGATGGAAAAACTCCTCCTCTTAGGTGTGTGCAATGTGATGTGGAAAGTGAGGTAGGTACAGAGACTCTGAACCCGCCAGAGTGGGATGTATATTTGGTGTATTACAAACTATAAAATGTTCAGGGGGAAACTGGCTTTAGCTCTGAACCATCTATGGGCTGGCGACAAAGCACCACTTTGGAAGAGTCCATAGCAGGAGCAAAGGCATCAGAATGCTGCTTTCTCTTGTCAGGATGGAGTATTTCAAATCATCCATACAAAACTTGAGAAAAAACACCTTGATCTTGCATAAATGTGCTCCATTTTCAATTTTATAGAATTTGAGTTATTTACAGAATATCTCAGAAAAGTCCCTCAATGATGTAACAGATGTGAAAGCCCTTGAAATGTTATCCTTAATGTTATACATGATAAAAAGAGGGATTTATTCCATAGCACTTTGGGAGGCCAAGGCAGGAGGATCATAAGGTCAGGAGTTCGAGACCAGCCTGGCCAATGTGGTGAAACCCCATCTCTACTAAAATATACACAAATCAGCCGGACGTGGTGGTGGGTGCCTGTAGTCCCAGCTACTTGGGAGGCTGAGGCAGGAGAAACGCTTGAACACGGAGGGAGGCGGAAGTTGCAGTGAGCCAAGATTGCACCACTGAACTCCAGCCCGGGTGACAGATAGAGACTGTCTAAAAGGAGGAAAAAAAAAAGAAAAAAAAAAAAAAAAAGAGGGATTTATTCAGAGAAATTTGTAACTACCAAGCACAATAGAGTGGGGTGAACTGTAAGTATGTGCTCTTATTCAATTACCAAAGCTGTCCCTAAAACAGGGGAAAATAGATGGCAAGTATATTGATGACAGTTAATTAATGTTTTTACCCTAAGGGCGAAAAATGTTTTATTGGAAGTCTAAATTACACAAAAATAGGTAATTGACTCTTACATTTAAGTACTGTCTTTTACCTGGCAACATATTCTTTGATGGTCCTGGATATATTACATAATAGCTTCAGGGTGACAAATATAAGAATAGAGCGGAATTTCTTTCATTATAACTGGAGATAAAAGAGGCATGTGGGCTTTACTCATGCTACTCCCTATCTGGGAAGAGCCACTCTACTCTGACTTCTTCTATAACTCCCAGTGTATCCAGAGGTTGCAAATAAAATTGCATTTTGATTAGCTAGTAGAATTTTAAACATATTCAAATAGGTCACCAACATTTAGACATAGGGGTATCTCACCTGAGAATAACAAGATCTGGCAAAAGAGATCTTACATTCTGACAACAATTTGCTACCGCTGAGAGCAGCTGTCCCCTCTGGACAAGGAAAGGATATCCTCCTAACCTGCTTCATTCATGAATGCGTATATAACATACAAAATAGCAAATAATTTACAGTTCTTTATCTTTCTTTTGATAGCTTTTTCCTACTGTCTTAAGAACCAGAGAGCAGGAAGAGTCTTAAAGCTTCTGTGGTCTTGCTCAGACCTTTGGACTATCAATGTGTCAGGCTCACAGAAAATGCTCACTAAAAAAAGAGTGTTGAATATAATCTCAGTGATGATATTTATGCCAGATATCAAAGGAGCAGCTAATTCAAGAAATGTGACTTGGATCACATTACACACTATAGTCATAATTTATGATGTGAAGGGAGAGAAAGACCCCCTGGTCCCACTGCTGAGAATCATTGCCATGGTGAATCTACCCCATAATGACGGAAACCTGTTAAATTCCTCCACGGTGATGGTGTCCAAAAAGATGCAGAAAATCACTGGTTTAGAGGAAGTTAGACACTAGGTTAAAATATACGGCTTAGAGTATCTCTGTGATGGCTTCTCCTTATCTATGCAAATATGGGATATAAAAATCTGATGATGGCAGGGAGCATGTGGAAGTGTCCTCTGGTCACAGGGATGGGCTCTTCTGTTGACGTCTATCTGTGTTGTATGGCAAAAGTCCTGACCTGACAGTCTAATTTTAGACCTTTTGATAAAAAACCCTCCCTAATTATACATCTTTACAATCCCATAATGATATACATAAACACACAAATGACAACATGTAGGATGAGAATTATAAGGAGACTCACAAAGACCAAAAATCTTCTCAATGTCATTGGGTTCATGGCCTTACTCCTGAAGATTATAAACAATCCAAAAAGACATCTTTATTTGGTTCCTAAAACTCTAGACAAAGAGTGGGTCTGAAAATTCTCTTATGATTGCCAACCTTTACAATGTTAACTTCCCAAAGAAATTTAACTTTCAAATGAAGGCCAAGAAAAATCTCTTTTTTAATTCATTTTAATGTTTGGAATGTGTGTTAATTGGCAATCATAATTAAAAGTAGGCATAGAATTTGGGTTCTGATAATATTAACATTGCAAGTAACTTAAAATTTTTTTGGTCTATGATTTAAAATGTCTTAAAGGTGACACAGTTCTGGGGCAGTTAGAAGTTAGCATGACTCGCAATGATTTATAATTAGTTTGGAAAATGATACAACACGTTTAACTCAGAGCATTTGGTTATGCTACAATAAAATAAAACGCTGCATCAGTATCAACTGAAATCCTAGAATCCCAGGCAAATATTTCCAAAAACTACACTGCATGTAGAATCTATAGAATTATACAGTTAGCCCATTTCAGGCAGTAATGCAAACACTCATTTACCATCCCACCAGTATATATGGAATGCCTACTGGGTGCCAGATGTCATTTTCAGGTCTGAGAGCAAGCAAACAAGCAAGCAACCTTTATGTGGTCCTCATCATCTGTCAGGAATTCCGTTAGGTGCCTTCTCATGTGGTATTGCATATAATACAAACAAAAACCCTTCTAAGTGGGTGTTATTGTTCCCACTCTATTGATTACTGTAGCTCAGGAGGTTAATGATTTGACCAAGGGTCACAGACTCACTTAAGCATGTCAAAGGATAACACAGAGCCCACCAGGGCAAGCAAAATAAATAATCAAAAAGCTGCATCTTTTTGTCACTTGCCAGTGAAGAAATGCACCAAAGAGTTTACTGACGAGGAAAACATCTGGGGTTTGAAGTGCTGGGAGGGGGAGTTCAAGATGGTTCTGCTCATCAGGCACTGGGCGCCAGCACTCTGCATAGAACAGAATGAGTTCTTTGGTCTGTGCACAGTTGGTTAAAATACGACTAACTGTTGTTTAGGCAGGAAGGAGTCCTCACTTAGGTCAAGTAAGAGTCTGATACATGGAGGAGAGGGGTGGACACTCAAAGTTCATGGGCCTTTATCAACCTCCACTGGTTAGAACCAGTGATGAAACATAACAGTGTTGCTATCTCTTAGGCATGGGCTGGTACAAGTGGAACATTTTCCTTTTATAGTTGCAAAGGCAAATGGCTTTAAAATCCCCATATAGATAAGGTAAACATTAAAAATGTTTCAAGACTGAGTGACTGAGAGAAATTAAAATACTCACATGGAAGTAAATGGATAAAATCCTGAAGGAAAAAAAAAAGTATCCAGAAAAAAGCTGACTGTGGCACAGGCAAGAAACTTCAGACACAAAAAGAAATGGAAGGTGGGAGAGAAAAACATCATTATCTCACCCTCTACAGCTCCTGGCATTAAAATAATTGAATAAAATAGTGATAAGGTGTCAACATATTACCATACAACTGCTGACAAGTAAGTCAAATATACCCGTGCAAGCTTTATGTAAATTACATTACAACCTGATTTTCTTCCCCAGTGAAATATTGTTATGACGGTAACTATCTTCACAGGTCAAATGATGTGGAAAACGCAGTAGATTCTATAGATTATTAAAGCCCCTCCCCCTCCCCCCCGCAACAAAAGATTTGCTAAAAGCTTTTTCTGGATTGAACCATAAACCTAATAGAAATAAAATAACTTGGGAACTTTCAGTGTACAGATGAAGGATCTCTGTTCTCTCTCTTCACATACATTTTAATCTTACTGGTAGCCAGTTTTCTACTTCCCACAAGGGAGAGGACTGAGTCCCCACTAAAAGGGAACAGTCATTGTTTCTGCCCCTGTGGCTTACTGTTAATGCTGACATGTCACAGTTTCCTTTAAAATGCTACCTGTTTTCAGAATTATGAATGAGCTACAGGTTCACTCTTTGATGTAAAATTACACTTCTATTTTAGAAACTGCGACTGTTGAAATCCTATCACAACTTATTTCCTGTTGTAAAATTATGGCTTATTCTTTTAGGAACATGTGGCATATACACACTTCAATCAGATTTGATTCCACAAATTCTTTCATAAGAGGAGTCTCTCTTGGGAAACAGACTCAGTTACATCATAGAGCCTTTAGTCTAATGTCTTTTAACAGGACACATTTAAAAACAATGAAAGCTTGGCCAAGCGTGGCGGCTCACGCCTGTAATCCCAGCTCTTTGGGAGGCTGAGGCGGGTGGATCACTTGAGGTCAGGAGTTGGAGACCAGCCTGGCCAACATGGTGAAACCCTGTCTCTACTAAAAATACAAAAATTAGGTGCCTGTAGTCCCAGCTACTCAGGAGGCTGAAGCAGCAGACTCGCTAGAAGCTGGGAGGCAGAGGTTGCAGTGAGTGAAGATCGTGCCATTGCACTCTGGCCTGGGCAACAACAATGAAACTCTGTCTCAACAAAATAATAATAAAAAAATTAAAATTAAAGCTGAATATAATATCTAAACTGTTACAAAAAATATGGAAAGTGAAGGTGTAAGAAACTATGAAGGAAGTACTGCTGGAAGAAGGGAGGATGCAGATATGCGGAGGAACAGGGCTTCAGAAAGATGGAGCACTTGAAATATGAAATAATTTCCCATTGTTTTGATGCAATCCAGTTATATTCCTATAAAGAGAAACACATTTCTTAACCTTTCCAAGCCACTGTCTGTCTTGGGAGACAAAAGTACAGCCATCTAAATGCATGTTGGGTTCCATGTTTTCACCTCGAGCTCCAATTTCTTCTTGGAAAAAACAAAAAACGTGACCACTTGGATAGAGATCAAAGCCACTCTATCTCAGCATGACCTATTAATTCATCTCAGAGAAAACATAAAAATAGGTAATAAAAAGATGACAACATTTGGTTGAGAATATGGTGGCAGAGCATGAAAATCCGCCCCTAGTTTATGACACATCATTTTGAAATGTCCTCGAGAATATTCTTTGTTTTAGGATAAATGTACACATATAGTAAATACTGCAAAGGGAGTCAACTATTTGATTTTTTAAAATCCTTGATTCAAATCCTGGATCCATCATATTTTGACTGTGTGACCTTGAGCAGATTACATAAACTTCCCATGCTAACCTTAATAGTATTCAACTTTTAGACAAAAAAGCCAATGAGAATTCCATTGATTAAATACATCTATAACAAGGTTCAACAATCTTTTCCTGTAGGGTCTAGATAGTAAATATTAATATATTAGGCTTTTGGGGCCAGATAGTCCATGTCACAATGTTTCAACTCTGCTGTTGCTGCAGCATAAAAGTAGTCATAGATAATACACAAAAAATGGGCATCAATGGGTATGGTGCATGGCCATGCTCCAGTAAAACTTATAAAAACAGATGGGAGGCTGAGGCAGAAGTCTATGTGTAGGCTGGGCGTGGCGGCTCACGCCTGTAATCCCAGCCACTTTGGGAGGCCGAGGAGGGTGGATCAAGAGGTCAGGAGTTCGAGACCAGCCTGACCAACAGGGTGAAACCCCATCTCTACTAAAAATACAAAAATTAGCCGGGCGTGGTGGTGCACACCTGTAATCCCAGCTACTCAAGAGGCTGAGGCAGGAGAATTGCTTGAACCTGGGAGGCAGAGATTGCAGTGAGCCAAGATTATACCACTGCACTCCAGCCTGGGTGACAGAGCAAGACTCAGTCTCGAAAAGAAGAAGAAGAAAAAAAATAGCTGGTGGATTTGGTAGCTGCTAGAACACTGGCCTATAGCATTTTTGCATGTTAGTTTTTTTTTTTTTTTGCATAGTACTAATACATGCTTGTTCAAATCTTTATCACTGTTATTACCAGAATATCAATAACTTTCCATTTCCCTAAAACTAAATACAGAAAATTTGTAATTAGCCAGGAAAATTAAATATTAAAATGATTTATATAAAATACTGTGTCATTCGCATGAAGTCACAGGAATGACAAAAGAAAAGTCATATGCAAATCATGTGCACAGTGAAAGTATTTAATAAGTGGGAGGGAATGGGCACTGACCAGTTCAGAACACATGCTTTTACAGCCTACTAATGTGCACCCTGGCCACAAGTGTTTGGAGAATAGCATGCAAAAAGGGAGTGACAATGTGCTAACCCAATCCCTAGTGAAACTTTCCTTTTCTGCAATCAGAATTCTCTCAATAACTAATATATAATAGTGTTTGCAGGTCAGTAAAAATGTATGAATAACTTGGGAACATCATTAACAGAGCATGCTTTAGCTAACAATGACAGTGTTGAAACTGGTCTCCACAGTTATGCCCAGATTCAGCCATCATCTGTTAAGTTTGCTTATAAGGCAGAATAAATTTATAAAGCAATTATTTCAAGCAATCAAATATACCATGGTTAGATTATACAGCTTCACTCTCAACTTAAAGTCAGATAGCTGGGCTTGATTGCCCACATTAGGTCTGGTTCCTGAGACTGGCAGAAGTCTGCAGAGATTCCCTGGCTCAAGAAGAAATTTCTTGACTCAGAAAAGTAGCTGATTTGTTCTCAAGTTGCTTTCCTGTACCTGTGCCCCATCCTTCTGTCTAGGCATCCTGCCTGGACTTTAGATTTAGCTCCAGACTGTATACTCAGAATTTTTTTTAATAACTTGGCTGCTTAGAATGCTTCTTCAGATTTTAACTTTGTTAATGTCAAAATGTGCCCAATTCTGCAAGCTTAATCAATTGATTACCCTTATGTTTTCTAAAGTCATATTACCAGTGGTCATCTAATAAGCCTAGTTGTACTGGTCCAAGCCAGTAACACCTCCTGCCTGCTACACAACAGTGAGACTAAATAAAATATCTATCATATGACCTCTATCACAGTGCATGAGAGCTTGAACTCTCGAGTCACCAGACCTAGGTTTAAAAACCGGACTAATAGCAGTGTCTGCTTCATGGAGTCATCAGGAACATTATAAAGGACATGCAAACTAAGAGAGTAGTACAGTGCCTGACACAGAACAAGTATGCAACAATGCTAGCATTTATGAATGCTATCATCATTTCCTGAAGACATCAGAGATCTCTAAGGATGACAGTGAAGTTATCGGAAGTGTACTGGTTCAATTAAGCCACAGGTAGAGTTGCAAACTAAGTTAGAAATTCAGGAAGAGGGACCAGAGCAGTTCAACTAACATTCTATGAGTGTTGCCAGGTGCCAACTGTCCTAGAAATAAAAAATAAGTATGACAAATCCGTGCCTTACAGAGCTTAAGGTCAGGACAAGCAGTGGACATAAAAGCTCAAAATAGAGGTAGACAGGGAATGCTGTGGGGGCACAGAGCGGAGACACTCGATTAAGCCTGGTACTCCAAGACAAGATGTCTTGCGATGAATCTTGATGGCTAAACAGAATTAGGTAAAGAAATGGACTATGTTAAAAAAGTGTGAAAGAGTGTGGTATATGTGTGCAAGTACAGGCAGTTCAAAATGCAAAGTGGAGGGGTAATGACAGAAGAAACTAAATCGTCAACCCTTGAAGTTCCCAATCCTAAAAGCCAAACCCCAGGTCATAGGAACTGTGGGTTCTTACCCCATCTCAGGCACTTGGACTTGGCGGAATGTGTTTTCTGTGTCACCAAGACTCTAGGGTACTCATCTACATCAATACTGAAGCTGATTTCCACAAATCACATAAAAAAATCAACTTCATTGAAAAAAAGTCAATGGACACTCATATGGCAATTACATCTAGATCTTCTAGGTTCTAAAAACCTAGGCCACTAAGAGGCACTCCTATTATAATTCCCTTTATTCTGAAATTGTATGTGATTCCTTGTATGTGTCAGTGCTGGATCCTGATCAAGAAGACTTTAGTATCACAGAAAGTACTAGAAGCTTTCTTCAGATAAAGGAAAGCTTCCTTCCCTTGTTTTTAGTGAACCTTACATTCCATTTCTCATGTCTATACAGTATTGTGTTTCATGAGCTGTGCCTACTATATCTCCTTTGTGCCAAGGGACCTACTTCCCTGTAACATACCTGGATTGGTCAGAACAATGCAACCCATTGTGGGTGGGGTAAAAAGGGTTCTCAGAGAATCTCCAAAAAGATTCTCTAAATTCAAGTACCTAACCTGGGTGTGTTAAGACTTCCAGCTTATCACTGAAACCATTTATTCTTCTTGCTAGGCACATTGCTAAAGGTTATTTCCCAGGTAATTAGCAGTGGAAGGGACGTGTGCCACTTCTAGGCCTGGCCCATAAAAATCTCCCAAAAATCATCCTCTGTGCCCTATTGTCATATAGTGATTGCATGGATTTAAGGCTAGGGTGATCCTGGAAGTCACACGTGAAAGATGGGAGAGCCTCTGGCACTTAGGTCCCTGAATGACTGTGTGGAGGGGAGCAGACCTCCTTTCTCCATCCCAAATGCCCACAACCTGAAACCCAGTTACTGTTAAGCAAGCAATAAATACATTTTCAACTAGACTTAGGTCACTGAAATTTTACAGTCTGTTACAGCAGCCAGCCTATTTTAACTAATACCTTTGGCTAAATATATTTGTGTTGACTACTTCTCTCTTTCTCTGTCCCTCTTCTTTAAGCAATATAAAACTATCTTAGAAAATTACTTTCTTTTTGTATAAATCTGTTTTTGTTAATCCAAGACTTATTCATTATTGTATAATTCAATCAGAATCTCCAAAATAAGAATCTATGAAGAATGGGCTGATAACATGTATCAATAAAGCTGGTCTCGTACAAAGAAAAAAATACCGGAACATGACTGTCCTGCTTAGAGAGGGAAAATCTCTATTTAGTAACCAACAATTGTCATGTCAAAATGCAGGCCATGTTTCCAGATCTTTCTGCGTTTTTGAAAGGATTAGGAAACAAGAATTTTATGTGAATATTTTCCATTTTTAATTCTGCAAGCTAAAGAAAACATAGTCATGGACTATTTGTGAACAGATTCTCAGTTTATAAAATGCTACTTTAAAATGATACAGAATCCATCTTCCAGACATGTCCCCCAAAACATAGGGGTTAGTATGAGGTATTGCTATGGTCTGAATGTGTGTCCCCCACTAAATTCACATGCTGAACCTGGAATTCCCAATACAATAGTATTAAGAGGTGGGGCCTTTACAAAGTGATTAGGTCATGAGGGTGGAGACTTCATGAGTGGGACTAGTGCCGTTATAAAGAATACCAAGGAAGGTTTGCTCCTTTCATTGTACGAGGACACAGCAAGAAAGGTGCCTTATACGAAGCATAGAGTAAGCTCTCACCAGACACTGAATCTACTGGTGCCTTGATCTTGGACTTCCCAGCATCTAGAACTGTAAGAAATACATTTCTCATTTATAAGCTACACAGTTTATGGAATTTTGTTATAGCAGCCTGAACTACTTTCTTTGAGAGTTCAGTACCATCTCAGATTAAAACAAAACAAAACAAAAAAAACCACCAATGAACCAGGCCTGGTCAGTCTCTAAAACTTAAAAAAACACATTTTGGAATTCAGGCAGAGTCCTCTCAGTCCTGGCATGTGAAACCTATACAGTGTTCTCTGAGCCTAAGAGGTGCTGGGCCTTGTCTGGAGAGACTGAGAAGAAAATGGAGCCAGTTGTCATGCTCCAGTCAGCAACAGACTTGAGTATGAGAAGCTGAGACATGGTGGATCACAAGGGCCAAGAACCCAAGAGTGATCAAGAGAAAACTGATGTGGAATCTTTAAACAGCCACCCAGCCTTACTGTCACAACCTCCTTTGCCCAGCATCAGCTTCAGTCTCTCATGAGTTAACTCTGCCTGAGAGAAAAGTCCTCATCCCTTTGATGCAGCATATTTTCTTTTTCATTTTTGAGATGGAGTATTGCTCTATCGCCCAGGCTGGAGTGCAGTGGTGCGATTTCGGCTCACTGCAAGCTCCGTCTCCCAGGTTCAAGCCATTCTCCTGCCTCAGCCTCCTGAGTAGCTGGGACCACAGGTGCCCGCCACCATGCTCAGCTAATTTTTTGTATGTTTTAGTAGAGATGGGGTTACACTGTGTTAGCCAGGATGGTCTCGATCTCCTGACCTCGTGATCCGCCTGCATCGGTCTCCCAGAGTGCTGGGATTACAGGCGTGAGCCACCGTACCCGGCTGCAGGATATTTTCTTGACCCCTTTGTGGGGCTCATGACAGGGGTGCCCCATTTACTCAGCATGCTGTGTTCACCCCCTTGTAGGAGGGAGTGCACAGGCCAGGGAGTGCGGGAACCGGCTGGCCACCTTGGCACTGGCAGGAGCAAACTCCGTGCAGGCCGTGGTGGTGTCTAGGTGGGGGTGCCTGCCACCCCAAGGCCCCAGAGGGCGTGTTACAATGTTCTCTTAGCTCTGCCATCTGAAAACAGCAGTGTGTCATCAGCTTAGTGGGCCATTTGCCTCATCGCATGAGGTGGCTGCCCTCTGCCAGTGTGGGCAAAGGGCCCGTGTGACAACCTTTTGGGTACCCACACTTGGTGGGTCTCGAATTCTCGTCTGGTACCCAAGAAGAACGAGGTCATGCGACAAACTGAAGGATGGTGATTGTGGAGAATTGTATTGAGTGATGAAAGCAGCTCTCAGCGGAGAGGGGAGCTGGAAAGGGGATGGGAAGGGTGGGTTGCTCTTCCCTGAAGTCAAGTCACCTCTCTGCCCCTCTCCTCTGCAGTCAGATGCCTCTCTCTGACATCCAGCTGCTTCTCTCTTCTACCGGCTGAGTCTGGGGTCTTTATAGGTACAGGATGGGGGGCAGGGCAGGCCATAGGTAGTTTTGGAAAAAGCAACATTTGATTGGTAAAAAGGCATTATTTAGAAGAAACCAGTCGTGAGAGAGCAGGCAAACAGGGACTGAAGTTCTCACTTTGTGCTACAGGTTCCAGGCTTTTCAGCTTTAAGATGGGGCTTTGCCAAGGACCATCCCTGTCTGCCTAGCGTTTCTCTGCCTCCTGCCTCTATCTGAGGCTGGCATTGCTCTCTGAGTCAGAACTCATGGTCTGAAGGGTTCCAGTTTCTATCAATTATCATTTGTGACCCCAGCCAAGATGAATAGCAGCACCTCTTTTCATAGATTATGAGTTCCCACAACAGCCCAAGGCCTTGGGAATGGTTAATGTTTCAAATCAAATTCTGAAAGCACAGGCAGTTGCTGGATGTTCCAGTTCTGCTTCAAGGACGGGAGAGCCTTCTGACAAATTTGCACGACATTCCAAAAGGCAGTATTTTAGTTGCCTGGTTGAACATGAGCTTTGCCAAGGATGGTGTAAGATATGGTAGACACCATTTTCTTTGCACTAAGGCAGACAAAGATTTAATCCTCCCTTTGCTACTTTCTAACAATATACATCTATTTTACTGGACTACTGTGAAGGACAAATGAACTAAAGTATATTTCAATAACAAAATAACGTACTTAGTACAGTGCCTAACACATGGGGTACACCAAATAACAGCTTTTGCTATTAGTATAGAGAATGAAACTGCATTGTGTCAGGTGATGTAGGTAGAGGTTTCAAATGAGTACCAGTTACTAAGCACCATTTATACACACTCGATAAATGTTTGTAATTAAGTCTAAGCCTTAAAAAGCAGAAGGCTAATGGTTTCTGTTTCTTATTCTGGAGCTGAAAGGGGATGGTCCCAGGGAAAGTAAGATATCGGCTATATTGTACATTCACCCTGATTTTATAAGTGATACTGATATGGAAGGAACTTGATACAAAGATCATGGAAAGCGATACAGCATCTGCAACCAACCCCACTGGCCAAAAGGGCACTGAAGGACATTTACTAATGAGGGTAATTAAACATGCCTTACTAACCAGCAAAAAAGCCCTGCTGACTATAGCAGTGAAGCAGATAAAGAAAGAACTTCACCCTCTGAAAAAAGACTGGATATGATACTAAAAGTGTCTGTTCAACCGCTAACAGCCCTGTGTGGAGATAATACTCTCATCAGAACTCATCTAATGCTAGCTTCAAATATGGGCCCAACCTAGGCCTCCTGACAATCTAAGCCACAGCAGAAGTTCCACAAACTCTAATAAATCTCTATTATACACAAGGTAAGAAAAACAGGTATCGCGGTAGTTTTTTTTTGTTTGTTTGTTTTCTCCCATTAGGCCCCTCTTAGTTATTTTGTTAAAGAAATTAGCAAACTGTACCTTGACATAGAACTTATACAGATAGAGACTCTAATCAAAGGGAAGATAAGAACTACCCTTGTAAAAGGCTATTTTGCTTTGTTTTCTTTGTAATCAGTTAGCTGCTGGTATGGATACTTTGTCTTGGCAGGACGAAGAGGAATCTTAGCTGAGCCAGTTTCAGGCTAATTTTCTGGAGACTGCTGTACAGACCTGCCTTGCTGTAAACACAGTCATTACCTGGCATCCAGCAAATACTTAAACTGATCTCGGAGATCTACACAACTTTTAAAGCTCGATAAACAACATGTGGTTCAGTTTACAATGGAATACTATTCAGAAACAGCAAAAATGATTCTTTAAAGACTGTCCAGCTAAGACATGAAGCAGACCAGACCAGCACTGGTCATCACCAGCCATTCACACCTGAAAGTAACACACAGGCTCCATAAAAAAACAGCTATGGATAATAAAGATCGATGAAAACTTGTCCAGAACGCAGCATGGCACCAGTCCCATTTCCAAGGCCTATTACTGTAGAAAGATAATATCTTCAAAAAAATAAAAATTATGAATTAGATTCGATTGCCAAAAATTCTTACTTCACACTACAAAGAAACAGAGTTTCTAACAGGAAGCCACATGTAAATTATGGAAAATAGAACACAGTATATTTCATACTGCTGAACTTCTCAGGAACTGACCATGATTTTAAGATTTAGAGTAATAACATCTATTTAGAAAGTGGAGTACTTGCAGTAAATACACTTAAGAAATAAGATAAATAAATCGTTTATTTTTCTTAAGGAAAAAGTAAAACAGAATCCACCAAAAATCTAACAACAAACAAACAAACAAACAAACCTTGCAGAATATAGTCAGAAAACTTACCCTATTGGTTTCAAGACCCTAGAAAGCTACAGTAATTAAAACAACATGGGATTGACTCAAGAATAGACAGAACAGGTAGTACTGCAGAGAACAGCAGGAAGCTAACCCACAAAGCTGCACACACACAGCACCTGCTTTATGGCACTGTAGCACTGCAATGCATCTTTTTACCAAAGGGTGCTGGATATTCATAAAGAAAATGAAGAAGTCCTGACCCATGTCTTAACCAAATGAAAAATCAATTACTGATAAATTATGGACTTAATATGACAGGTAAAACAATGTAGCTTCAAGAAAATAATATATATAGTTGGGGAGGATTCATTACCTTGGGGTAGAAGTTTTATTTTCTCATTATTATTTTTCTGAGTCAGGGTCTCTCTCCGTGGCCCAGGCTCTGGAGTTCAATGGCATAATCACAGCTCACTGCAGCCTCGACCTCCCAGGCTCAGGCAGTCCTCCTACCTCAGTCTCCCAAGTAGCTGGGCCTAGAGGTATGAGCTACCATGCCTGGCTAATTAACAATTTTTTTTTTTTAAGAGATGTGGTCTTACTATGTTGCCCAGGCTGGTCTTGAACTCGTAGGCTTAAGTGATCCTCCTGCGTTAGCCTCCCAAAGTCCTGAGATTATAGGTATGAACCACTGTGCCCTACTCAAAGTTTTTAAATAGAAACATGAGCACTAACCATAATGGAAAAAAAAATTATTAACTGGACAACATAAAAAATAATAAAAAAACTTCTGTTCACCTAAAGACCCATTAAGAGAATTAAAAAGCTACAGAACGAGAGAAGATATTTACAATATATTTATCTGACAAGGAACACATATCTATAATCTGTAAGAACCTCCTACAAGTCAGTAAGAAAAAGACAGACGACCCAATAGAAAAGTAGACAAACAGGCTGAACAAACTTCATGAAATAAAATGTCAAAAGGGTAAAACCATAGGTAGGAATATCCCAATTAAATAAAGAGACATACATCATCAATGTGGCCTAAATTTTAAAAGACTGAAAAAAATCCAAGGGCTAAGTGAGAAAGAGGATGTGGAGCAATTGGAACTTTCATGTACCACAGTGGGGAAGGGAGGTGTCAATTGTACGATCACTTTGGAAAACATACAGGGCTGTAGTCGAGCTGCACATATGCACACTCCGTGGCCCAGACATTCAACTCCTGTGCACACACCAGAAAATGCACCAGAACCTATGCACGCAAATGTTCACAACAGTTTTATTCATAATAACCCAATTGGAAAACCTAAAATGCCTAAGTGAAGTAGGATGGATACATAAAATGTAGTTAATTCTTACAACAGAATACTATTCAGCAGTGACAAAAATGAACTACTTCTACACACAATTCTCACAGGTATAATGTTGAGTAATAGAAGCCAGATGCGCAAAGTGCCCACTGTTTGATATCTATTTACATAAAAGTCAAAACCAGGGAATGCTAATCTATGGTGACAGAAATAAAAAAGAGTGGTTACTTTGGACAGAGGGCAAACCACCTGTTTGTGGGTCCAAGGGAAGCTTCTAGGGTGCTGGAAATGTTCTTTGTTGGTGTGAGTCATAGTTACACTCTTGACCCTATAGAAAGTATCTGCTTCTGGTTGGGATAAAGTCACGAGACCATTATTCAAACTCTAATGCCAAGAACAAATCAGCTAACTTCCCAACCAAAGCTTTTTGAAACCATAAGATAGCAGAGAACAAAATAAAGCCTAACTGAATGAAAATATAGACTCAGACAAGCCCTTTCTAGGAGAAGACCCACAGCTGCCTTCATCCCTGAAGGAAGAGTGAGAGGAAGAAGACAGAACTCTGCCTTTAAAAAACATACGGATAAATCACCCTAACTTTGAAGGAAGCTGAAGTCGCCGTGAGTCAACAGGCTTGATGAATTCATATCCTGAGGGAGTCTGCACCCACCACTGACTCTTTCTCATGGGTTTTTATCTAGTATATGAGGGGGTAAACCAAAGGTTGGGTGCAGCACTGAAGAGCTGTCATGCTAAGGAAAAAGTTCCAAAGGGTGGATTGGAATGTTAAGGCACAGACAAGACACCGTTGAGGAATCTGTTGTAGGATGGAGGTAAGTGAAGGTAGAGGCCTTGGAAATGAAGATAAGTGAATGGATTTCATGAACTGGTTTAGAGATAGAGGAGAAAGAGCCTTGGTGTGGCACTCCTACATCACATATTTTATTGTGTTATGAGGTTAAAAATTAGATGCATAAAAATCCCATTATATAATTTTGTCACAACTGTCTAGAATGAGAACTGCATGCAGAAATCACAACAGAGGATCAGAGATGAGTGGAAGCTCTTGATCTAGACTAATATGCTATCAAGAACCCAGATAAAAAGACACCACAGGAAGGTTGGTACCAAATTTAAAAATTAGCCCCAGAGTACAATACAGATAAAATTCCAGAAAAGTCTTTGGACTCGTGGGGAAGTACGTATGAAGCAACACATTCATGTCCAAGAGTTTGGCTGGGGTCAAAAAAAATCCCCAAAACCCAACAAGCTTCAGAGAATAGGTAAAGAGGAAGCTGAAGATTTATGATAATTATTTTAACAAATCTTATAATAGGTGAGTTTCACCACTTAATCTCAAGCATCAATCTAAGTGGATAAAGTCAATAAATAAGTCTTTCCTAATGTAACAATAAAGCCATATTACACAATTTATCGAAGGGACTGGTGGGAAAAGGAGAGAAAGACTCGGATCAGGTGACATTAAATACCTCATGGTCCAGTCCCTATATGAGAATTTTCTTGGTTCTTGCCTCTGAGCCTCCAATTTTGGGCAGCATCCAGTTACTACCGTGGTCTTACAGCTATTACTGCTTTTACTGAAGCCTAACTGAGCTGGGTTTTAGGTTTATGCCTTTGTAAAGTACACACAATGACATAAACAAAATACTGGAAGTAGATGATTTATGAGAGAATGTGATCAATATATGTTTGTTGATCTTGAAAACAGCCTAGGAGAGTGAAATAATAGATTAATTAAATAATTAAGCCAAACATGAATTTTAATATTCAAAGACATTTATAAGCAAAATACCCTAAGGTATATTTATAGAGCCACTTCAATTAGTCAGTATTCAAAACGGCTTTACACATTGAGTCAAGTTTTCAACATACTTTAAATATGCATCTCTTCTAAATGAGAGAGCTGGGGTACTGTAAACCAAGCACGGAACCTGGAATCAGAATATGAGGCCTTGAGTCCTGGCTCTGTGGGGTTACAAACTCTGAAAGTAAATCATGCAACTTTCTTCAAATGGAAAATGGAAAACTCTAAGGGGCTGCCACAAATATTAAATAATAATGGATGTAAATGTGCTCTGTAAAATGAAAAGTGATGTATCATTTCCTCAAAGGAGTGAAGCAAGGGAAAAATATGTTCATGAACATTTGCTTTTATTCAATTAATAGCCTTATCAATAATATCTGCACATATACTTAAGACAGTACATTTCAACTTACTGATACTGATGCAAAACCAAAGAATCCTAGGTTCTCTTTCAGACTATTATCCCTGACATTTGCATTAGCCAGTAGAAATTAGATGACTATAAAATGTATCTAAGAATTACCTGTCATAGTGATTTCTCATGGATTACATTAATACTGCCCATATAATTTCAAGAGAAATTGTATCAGAATAGTTTGTTTAGGCTGTGAATTCAGAGAAACCTGCATGCAAACTCTGCATCTATTACTTCCTAAGTGCATGATTTTGTAGAATCTAATCATCCTTACACTTGGGTTTATGCCACAAAAGTGGAGATGTTCACAGTACTAATATCACAAGTTTCAAGGATTTAAGAGAGAGCAGCACCTAATGTACTTAACAGAATGCCTGGCATGTAGTACAGAGCTTACAGATGTTTGCTATGATAACATTGAAAACGTTGCTTCAGAACAGTAGAGACCTTTGTTTTCCATTTATGGTCATTCTCATCCTTGAAGAGGTATGCAGTCCCATATGCACACAGTGATATAGGCTCACATTATTTAATGGCCACAAGGGGATTCTGACATCTATTGAACAACCACTTCGAGCCAGGAACTATGACAGACACTATAAATACAAAGACGAACTAGATGTTCACTCTAACTTCAAATGCCTCACAAGAATGTAAGACTCTTAAGGGCAGATTATTTGTTAACTCTGCCCATGGAGTTATCTTCAGGGATTAAAATAGTATCTGAAATATTGGATTTCCTTGGTAAATACTTGTGGAATAAATAGTCTTAGTTTTCTACCATACGTATAATTATCTAGATCCCAAAGCAGAAGGTGCTTTTAATATATTTTGGATATCCAGTGAAGAGAAACTGTAAAGAACAGTATATTTATCATTACATAGATATAACTAGAATTGGGTTTAAAGTCTTTGAAACAATGTTAATGTTTTTTTTTTACAAAATAAACACAATGACATTTGCTACTTCGAAAAAAAATTGAGAAATATTCAACACACATAGGAAACAATTCACCAAATGACTGATAACAGGAGGGAAACCTGATACCATTTTCTTACCGATGTATTAACACTTCCCACTACTAAATTTATATGATCATAAAATTTCTTTTTAAAGATTTAAAGCACTGCTCACCTGGTCTTCTTCTCCTCCACCTTCTTCATCATATTTTAAAATATTATCTCTTACATCATCTTCTGGATCAATTAAAAGTTGTTTGGCCTGGCGTTCTTTATCCCGGCGTTTCATCCATACCACAAACATCAGCACAAGGACTAGGTAGGAAAATAGTAAAAATACATAATACTGTCATTTTTAAAGCCTGGCCTATCTAGTCACAGTATTCAGTACTAATAATTTATACTTATATAGGCTGAAGGCTTGTAATGCATCTTTCACTCTACTATATCTTTCTGACCTCACATTAAGAGAGACAAGACAACGCAGGCTGAAGCACTGGGTTTAGAGTATGAAGGCCTGGGCTCCCATCCCTGGCGCCCTGCAAACTCATTTGAGAGGTGATCATCCTTGTTCTCAGTTTTACCATTCACATATGGGGACAGTAACTTTTTCCATCTTCCCTTTGGCTTGCTAAAGGATAGTTGTCCTTAACAGGGCCTTGTGAATTCCAGAGACACAAAAACAGCAGTAAGTTGTTACTTGCTGTGTTATGTAGGTTGGTCAGTCATCATTACACTCCAAAATTCACAGAAAACAACACTTCTCCAGGAGAACAAAGTTTGCCCAGATGACCTGGGTAGTAAATTGGAACTAAGTCAGGAATTGGACTTTGAGGTTTTGACTCCCAGAGGCTGGTGCATGTTTCAACTAAGAAAGCTAGGGGATTCATTTGAACACTGAAAAAACATTACACTTTCATGTTTTATACTTCGTGCCAGGTCTAGAACCATAAATTTTCCAGTAAGTTGATGTTAAAATCAGCACCAATTCAGTTTCCTTCAAAACGTCAGTTACTTCTTCATTGCCATAATCCATCATACCTAAGTCTTTCTTGATAAGATTGGCATCTATGGCACATTTCAGTTGAAATGGAAACGTATCCCTGACTGCACATCTAGGAACAAATTCTGTCTAAAATCTGGGGGTATCAGTTTATATCCTGAAGCAAAAGATTTAATGACTCCTATTGGAGCACATTTTTATTATTGGCCATAAAAGTAAATATCCTCCTTTTAAAGCCAGATAACATGATCTCATTTGCTATTGTTCCAGGGCTAAAACTAGCAAGTGGATTATTAGTATAGCATGCAGGTTTCACATTATAGCCAAAGTAGTCTCCACACAGGAAGTAAAAAATGCTTAGACTCCTATAGTAATTGCTTAGAATAAAAGGATAGAATTCTAAATTACCAGAACACTTGTAAATGGAGAAAACATAAAAGAAATGGCCAACATTTTCAAGAAAGTGATTGGTGTATAGCATGATCACACAATAAACTAAGTCCTGCTGCTATTTCACAATAAAACACAGGGCCCAGGCAATTTATTCTTTTAACCTGCCTGCTTAGAAGTGGTTCCTAAAGTACTTTCCAGTGGTTAATTTTTTGCATTCCATTGAACCAAAGATTGTAAAGTACCTTCAAAAGAAGCAATTCCTTAATCTACACTTACTCTAAAGACAATTTATTGAGCTGTGTAATCATTTCTATTATCAAACGTGCTGTATGTGAAGTGCAATCTCTCACTCTTTTACACAGCCCTTCAGAAACAAATACCTTGATCCTCGCATGACTGGAGCACGTTGCTGACTGTGCTTTATATGAAGGAAGGTGAAGGAAAGCGATATACTTATTTTCCTAAATCAACAACTACATGCCATAAATTCATACTCATATCATAAGAAAAGTGCTCAAACTTGGGATTGTTTAACGTTTTTTCTATGAAAAGCGTTTACTACAGCTCCCTGAGCAATCAGCACGAGAAAGGGGAAGAGGGCACGGAAGAGGCATGCTGAGGAGGCTTGTTGCAAACCTCAAGTGCTTGAAACAAAGCTCTGGGGTTTTTTCATTCTAAAGTGGACTTGGCCGACCCATATATGATTGGCGAGGAAATGCTGAAAGGTCAAAAGGTTGTTAGACTACTTTGCCAGGCAATAGCAACAAATGACTTTGCTGAACATCCTGGAAGCCAAGAGAACTGAAATCTAAAAGGCAGTAGAAGTACTCACTAAGCAGGATGATGATGCAGAGCAGGATGGCAATGATGGCACCAGTGCCAAGCCCTGCACCCACAATCCTGTCCACATCTGTGCAGTCCCCATTGGAGTCACACTGGCAAACCTTCACGCGCAGGATGGAAATATTTGATTTGGGAGGATTACCCGAATCTGTGATTATGATGGGAACTTCATAGATACCAGCTTCAAGAAATTTTATCTTTAAATTAAGCTGAGCAAAATCACCTATATGAAAAAGGAAAAACATAGTTTGATAGGTAATACTTAAAGTGGTAAAAAAACACATAGCATTGTTCAGAATGTATTTACTACCTAACAGTACACATAAAGTGGATTACAACTATGCTGCATTCTAAATACTTTTTTGGCCGTAAAGGCCTTTAATATCTTACTTAAACTTTAAGTAGGTTTTAAAGTATGTATAATGAGAAGATTACGAAGCACATAAAAATTAACTTTTCATGCCAGGCTTCAAAATCTCTCAACTGCACATATAGTCAAATAATTAACCTGTTCTTACCATTAAGCCGAGTGATGGTCCAATTTCTCTTAATAGTCACTGGAGATAAAGGAAGATCAAAAGCAAATGGTCCAGCATTTGGATCAATGTCATAATCAAGTGCTGTAATATTAATTGAATTGGGGTCTGGAGTTTCGCAAGTCTCTGCCTCTTGAGGTAACACTTGAGGGGCATTGTCATTAATATCAAGTAAATAGATCTGCAGCGTTCCTGTTCCACTCATAGGAGGAATTCCTGAAAAGAGAAAAATCACAAACGATGCTGAACAGTTCTCTCCAGTGAGCCTCAATTATGGTGAAATTCTCAAAGCTTCTAACCTTCTGGCCCTTATAACTGTGTAACCTTGGAAAAATTTAGTTGCTATGGCATCTGGGCAGACTGTTTCCAGAACAAAGCCCCTTCTTGCTTCCCAGAAAGAATGACCCTGAGCTGCCACTGCTGCTCTGCAGGAGCTGAGCAAGGTGACAAAGAATGCCCCTGCTATGGAATCCCAGACTTTCCTTGCCCCTCCTGCCCATTATTCAGGGCCTGCACAGACCGTGCTCCTCCAGGCACTGTGAGGAATGTTGGAGATGCAAACACAGGGCTCGTGATCCTGTGGACCCTACTCTTTTTATGGAGAACCAATATATATGCATGAAAGAACATAAGAATGCTTTTAATGATCTAACACAGCTTTGACTTCTTGAAACAGTCTACAGACAAGTGATACAGAACCACAGACCTCAACTCAGGAAGGAATATCATGCAGAAGAGAAATGATATTTACTAACCAACCAACTACCTGCTTGAGATCATATTAGGCTGCTCTATGTACATTCTTTCATTGTAATCCTATGACATAGTTTTAAACAGATGAACCTGAGTCTGTAAACTGCTCATGGTCACACACTCTTGTAAGTGGTGGAGTTGTTACTAAAGATGGGTCGACCTGACCTCAAACCCATTCTCATTCCACGATAATAAAATGCTGTCTCCACCACTTTGTGTGATAATTTAGTCTAGTGATTTGATTTGCTTCTGCTATACTATAAATATTCACACACACATATATATAATATGTTTATGAATATTTTATAAATAATGCTGTACACTGAAGACCAGAGATTTAAGCAACCTGCCAAAGGTCATGCAACTAGGAAGGTGCACATACATACGCAATCCTGGGGAGGGAATAAGGAGGAATGTTTACCAATTTCTATGAGGAATATGATAGTTCTAAGATCAGGGAGAGTTGAACTGGAAGCGTATAGTGGCTGTTACAACATTCCAACACCACCATGACCACTATGATACTCGATAGTTTGAGGGACTTTGAAATTTATTATCACATTTAATATTACTATACTTTTTAAACAACCATATAGAATATGTAGG
>NC_045451.1:53575271-53817319 GCF_002776525.5 Piliocolobus tephrosceles | reverse complement strand
ATCTACAGAAACTGTGAGATAATAAATTAATGTTGTTTTAAGCCATACGTTGGTGGTAATTTGTTACTCAGCAATAAGAAACCAATGCACTTTGTAGTTTTGCTCTTTATTCAGTGAGTTTTATTAAATGATATTTTTCAGTCTTTCTGTAGTTTATTTTCTTAGAAATCCTGTTTTTAATCTTGGAAAGCTTCTTGTTCTGTGCTTTTTTTCTTTTTCACAGAATCTTGTCTATTTTTAAGGATGTAATACTTCTATAATCACTCTGAGCATACTGGAGTTGTTTTAACGTTCTCTCAGTATCCTTAATTATCTCTCCTTTTCAAGGGTCAGTTTGCAGTTTGATATTTCTCTTTCATGTAGTTAGGTTTCCTAATATATCTGGTAATGCTTGGTTTTCAGGTCACATTTTCAAAAGGAGCGGGTTGCTAATGAGGGTTTCCTTTGCTGTGGCAGAAGTGCCTTTTCTAGCACTTCCTTATGGTCTCTTCAACATATCTCTCTTGAGCAAGAATTCTGAAGGAGAATCCCATGTGGGTCGGGCAGACCATGCTTGTGGACTGGCTCTACCTTTACACTGAAGCTACAGTAAGCCCACTGGCCCTCTTGCTATGGGAACTCATACTGGTTGAAAGAGAAGAGCTCTACTTCAGAGTGTTGATGTTCACGCCAGCTTTCCCAAACTGCTCAACTTTGTTAGAGAGCATTTTCAGGCTGAATTTAAGTGTCAGATGCCTGTGCTTTGCATCCAGCTGAGTATGAGTTAGAGAGGGATGGTGATGGGGATGACTACTTTTGTTATTGTCCCATACACAAACTTTAATTGTCGTCCCTTTCTTCTCCCCTTCCTTCCTCCTTTTCTCCCTCACTTCCTCCCTCTCTCGCTTGACTTCAGTTCATTGCACAAAATTATTGGTTTGTTTTTGTGTAACTTTCTTTTGCTTCATTTCATTTAATGTTTCTACCTCTGTTCTACTTATATTTTCCTCTTTTCCACAGATACTCATTCTAATGTATTTGGTAGATATATTTATATATGCACCTGTTCTTTTTTCCAAGGTTTGTTGAGGTATAATTGGTAAATAAAACTGCATATTTGTTTGCTCATTTGTTTTTGTTTTTTGAGACAGTATCTTGCTCTATCACCCAGTTTGAACTGCAGTGATGCGATCTTGGCTCACTGCAACCTCCAACTTCCCGGTTCAAGAGATTCTCCTGCCCCAGCCTCCCAAGTAGCTGGGATTACAGGTGCCCCTTACCACACCCAGCTAATTTTTATATTACTTAGTAGAGATGGGGATTTACCATGTTGGCCAGTCTGGTCTTGAACTCCTGGCCTCAAGTGATCTGCCTGCATCAGCCTCCCAAATTGCTGGATTTACAGGTGTGAGCCACTGCACCTGGCCAAATTGTACATGTTCAAAGTCTACAACATGGTGTTTTATTATACAAATACCTTGTGAAATGATTACCACAATGAAGACAATTAACATATCCATCACCTAACTAATATGGTTTGGCTGTGTCCCCACCCAAATCTCACCTTGAAGAGTAATAATCTCCAGGTGTCAAGGGCGGGGCCAGGTGGAGATAATTGAATCTTGGGGGTGGTTTCCCCCAAGCTGTTCTCCTGGTAGTGAATAAATCTCACGAGATCTGATGGTTTTATAAATGGGAGTTCCCCTGCACAAGCTCTTTGGCCTGCCACCACGTAAGATGTGCCTTTGCTTCTCCTTTGCCTTCCACTATGATTGTGAGGCCTCCCCAGTCATGTGAAACTATGAGCCCATTAAACCTCTTTCCTTTCTAAATTACCCAGTCTTGAGTATGTCTTTATTAGCAATGTGAGAACAGACTAATACACCTAAATAGTCACCACTTTTTTGTTGTGAGAATATTTAAGATCTACTCTCCTAGCAAACGTTAAAAATGTAATAATATAGTATTAATGATAGTCACCATGCAGTACATTAGTGCTTCAGAAATTATTCATCCTGCATAACTGAATGTTTATAGCTTTTGACCAACGCTTCCTCATCCCCCCAACCTCCAGCTCCTGGTAACCACTTCTTAAATTCTCTACTTTTATAAATTTGATTTTTGTAGTTTCCACATATAAATGAGATAGTGCAGTATTTGTCTGTCTGTGCCTGGCTTATTTCATATAGCATAATGTCCTGCAGGTTCCTCCATGTTGTCAGAAATGGCAGGATTTCCTTAATTTTTAAGACTGAATAATATTCTATTATGTAATAGAATCTTATATAATATAGTGTGTGTGTGCATACATATGTATAAATGAAGAGTGTGTGTATATGTAAATATGGATATGTGTGTGTATATACACATACATACATATACACACACTTCATTTTCTTCATCTATTTTTATTATATAATGGGATACATTGTGTGTGTGTGTGTGCGTGTGTGTGTGTGTGTGTGTTGTAGCTTATCCTTGAACAATGCAGGGGTTAGGAGGGGCACTGTCGCTGTTTGCAGCTGAAAATCTACCCATAACTTTTGATTTCCCAAAAACTTAACTACTAATAGCCTGCTGTTGACCAGAAGTCTTACTGGTTTGACATAAAACCTTACTGGTTTGATGACACACACAATAGATTAACCCATATTTTGTATGCTATATGTATTATATGCTATATTCTTACAATAAACTAAACCGTAGAGAAGAAAATATTATGAAGAAAATCATGAGGAAGAGGAAATATATTTACTACTCACTAAGTGGAAGTGCATCATCATAAAGGTCTTCATCCTTGTCATCTCACATTGAGTAGGCTGAGGAGGAAGAGGAAAGATTGGTCTTCCTGACTCAGGGGTGGTGGAGGTGGAAGAAGTGGAGGACGGGAAAGGCAGGCAGGAGAGGCAGGCATACTCAGTTTAATTCTTGCAGGAAAAAACTTGTGTATAAGAGGACCTGTGCATTTCAAACTCATGTTGTTCATGGTCAACTAAATACATATATGCACACACTACAATTTCTTTATCCATTTTTAATAAATGATATTTTCTTGTTTATGTATTATTAATTTGCATTTATTATACTGCAGATCTCATTTTCTTTCTTATTCATTCCATATTCTGATCTTAATGTGTTGCTATGTCTATATAATTTTCTACATACAAAATCTTCTCATACAGAATTTAGGCTTAGTGTTATAGGCAGAGATAGGTGTCACAAAGAAGAGAGATATTGCCTTAAATTGAGACATCGTCTGACTAGAGCCAAGAGGTAGAATCACACTAATTCCTGAAAACCCAGCTTGAGCCCTGGATCTAGCCAGGCTTAGAGAGATCTGCAACTGTACTTTTCAGTTATTTGAACTAATACATTCTCCTTTTGCTTAATACAGGTTGGGTTGTATTTCTGTCATGTACACCATGAAGAATCCTAGCGAAACATGTCCCAAATCTCATATAACACAAACATAAAGGAACCAAATATACCTCTGGATTTCATTTGATACACAACATGCTGTTGTTTTACCTTAGTCGCTAAGTAAAGATGTTAATCTTGTATTGCCTACCTTTTATGTTGTTATTTATGTTGTTCCTGGTAAGCATTTATATTAATCTATTCCTAAACAATTTAAGATGGTTTTAAGATGTATTGTCAAATGTGTACATGTATATATTCCACAATGCTGCTAAAGGATTAAATGTGTTCCTCATTTGTAGTTATCTTCTTAATGCACGGAAAAGATTGAGGTTTTGTATTATTGGCATTTAGCATATTGCTTTTCTTTAAAATCTGGTCACTACTCTAAACAAAATGACCATGTAATAATCTTTAAAGTAAAAGTTAATCTTTGATTTCATTTGTGCATGTATCGCCGAGGGACATCTGTGATCTTTAGGAAGTAGAAGGTAGTGTTGCTTCAGTAAATGTCATTCTTTCTGCAGGTCTGTCTTGAATTCATTTTCTCTCCATTGTGTTTTACGTAATTAGAGGTTTTGTCTTTCAGAAAAAAAGAAAGTTTGTTTTTGTTTTTGTTTTCAAGATGGTAGATTAAAGACTTTCAGCATGCCTCAGCCACTTGGAAATAGCAACATAGTGCAAAAAATCAACTCTGTGAACTTTAATTCAATAAGAAAAAGGGAATCTACTGGAATTGTAAAGGACACCCCTGATCCCAGACAGGATGCTGGCAAACAGCCCCCACGATGATGTCTGGTTGATAAAACTGAGTGAAGCCCCAGTCTATGAAGGAGACAGAGAGCCTCCTTCTGTGACTCACCTTTCCACTGGCAATCTGAGCAACCCAGCCTGAAGGACAGCAGTTTTTTTATGTGAAGCCTTGGGGCTAACCTGGGGAGAGGCTTGAGATGCTGTGAGGGAAAGACATTGGAAAAACCTGCAGACATTCTCCCAGACCAGGGACTGAGAGCAGGATGCCTGCCAGTTTAAATCCGGCTTAATGAAATTCATTTTGATCTGGCAGTGTGGCTGTGTGGACATTTTAATCTCCAGTCCAAGATTGTAGCACCTCCTCTGGAGTGAGACAGCCACAGCCAGAATGGTGGAAAGCACCCAGCAGCAGGCACTGGAATTGTGTTCCCCCCTATTGCAGACCTGGGGTGGAAGGAGAGCTGCTACAGATGCAGTTTCTCCTGGGTGGCCGGACTTGCACCCAGGGTCAGCTTGGCGACTTGGAATTGATCTGCATGTGCCATTGCTGGGTGCCCAGCCTGCACCCCTGAGAGCATGGTGCAACAGGGCACTTCCTGGACATAGATCATGGTGCAGCAGGGTTCTCTCTGCTCCGCGGCCAGGCAGATCTCCAGGCATTTGAAGCATCTGCTTGCCTAATTCAGCAGCCTGAGTCACCCCACATTTCCTGTGCAGAGAAATGTGCAAGGGCACTCTCTGTTTCATACCCAGGCAGATTTCCAGGCATCTGGAGCACTGCCTCTCTTGATCTAAGAGTTTAGACCACCCCGCTTCCCTGTGTGGAGAACTTAGAGGTGAGGAGCTTTCTCAGCTCTGTACCTAGGCACGCCCCTGGGTACTCAGTGACTCCTCACTGGATTATCCCTTGGCACTGGTGCTTGTGCCTGCCATCACGGGACTTGCAGGGGGATGTGCCCAGTCTGGCCTGCCTGTCCTTTGTGCCTCCCCACTCCTCCCCACCCCACCTGGGACTCAGCAGGGAGTTCATACCACTGTGCATTCCACAAATTCACCCATTGTCAGAGGTAACAGAGAGCTTCTGCCAGTAAACAAGGATTAAGCACATAACCAGCCACGCTGGTTGCAGTCAGCTCTTACCTATAAATGCCATCTACGGGTTTGTAGGTGAAACCGCACAGTCCAGTATGAAACCTGCAAAAGAAGTGCATAGGGCTTTAGAAAGAAAGCCAAAACACCCTTCCCAGCATTCAATAGAGTCACACCCCTAGAGAGAAGGGAAAAGGGGAAAGGGAGAGAAAAAAAAAATATTATAGAGAAAGGCAGAAAAATCCAACTCGCAGGAAAATAATTACAAAAATTAGAAGTGCCAGAGTCTTCAGATGAGACAAAACCAGCACAAGATTTCCCACAGGTATAGCTAGTATATTTAATATATGATTTGATTGTGCAAAAGAACTTCAGAATTTGCCTATATTCAGTATGACAGATCATTATTATTATTATTATTATTATTATTATTATTATTATTATGTAATGTAATTACAGTCTGTCCTTTGGCCAACCACTTCTGTTATCTTGGATCTTAAATACAGTCTCTTTTCATATTGGCACACTAATATTTTTTAGTTTATATGCTCTGTCATGTAATATTCTGAAATAAAACTTTTCCTGGCAATTCTGCATAAGGATTGGTCAGTGTGGTGGCTGTAATTCTGCAAACCCTGTGACTTGTTACCTTGGAATATCTCCAGTGGGGAGCAGGGGCGTGGCGGGTCACAGTGCTTACTGATCCTATTGTCCCTTGATCTTCTAGGTTTTCCGACTTGTTCTGTAGTCTCACTGTAGAAAGACTTGATCTCATATTGAAATTGACTGTCTATGACAAGTGTCAAAAAAAGATAAAAATAATACCATAGCTTCCTCTGTACCTCAAACTAAGTAGCTTCATATTCCTTTGCTCATGCAACCTAATTATATTTGGGAAGCTGCAGATGAAGAGCATACTGGCTTTTTCCTTTAAATTTTAGTGAATTTAGATATACAGTCATGCATTGCTTAATGGTGGGGATATATTCTGAGAAATGCGTTAGACTATTTTGTTGTTTTATGAATATAATAGAATGTACTTACAAACACCTAGATGGTATAGCTTACTAAACACGTAGGCTATATATGGTATGGCCTATTGCTCCCAGGTTACAAACCTGTACAGCGTATTACTGTACAGAATTCTGTAGGCAATTGTAACACTATCATAAGTATGTGTGTACCTAAATATATCTAAACATAGAAAAGGTACAGTAAAAATGTGATACGAAAAATAAAAAGTGGTATACCTATATAGGACTCTGTGATGGTATTGTTAACTTGATTGGATTGAGGGATACAAAGCATTGTTTCTAGGTGTGTCTCTGAGGGTGTTGCCAGAGGAGATTGACATTTGAGTCAGTGGACTGGGAGAGGCAGACCCACCCTCAATCTGGGTGGGCACCATCCAATCGGCTGCCAGCATGGGTAGAAAAAGCAGGCAGAGGAAGATGGAAAGGGCAGACTTGCTGAGTCTTCAAACCTCGTCTTTGTCCTGTGCTGGATGCTTCCTGCCCTGGAACATAAGACTCCAAGTTCTTCTGCTTTTGAACTCTTGGACTTACACCAGTGATTTGCCCGGGGCTCTGAGGCCTTTGGCCAAAGACTGAAGGCTGCACTGTTGGCTGCCTTACTTTTGAGGTTTTGGGACTCTGACTGAACTACTACTGGTTTCCTTGCATCTAAGTTTTCATATGGCCTATTGTGGGAATTCACCTTGTGATCATGTGAGTCAATTCTCCTTAATAAATTTCCTTTCATATATACATATGTCCTACTAGTTGTGTTGCCCTAGAGAACCTTGAGTAATACAAACATTTAACATAAACGGAGCTTGTAGGACTGGAAGTTGTTCTGGTGAGTCAGTGATTGAGTGGTGAGTGAACATGAAGGCCTAGGGCTTTACTGTACACCACTGTATGCTTTATAAATACTGTACAGTTAGGCTACACTAAATTTATAAAAAATATTTTTCTTTCTTCAATAATAAATTAACCTAAGCTTACTGTTACTTATCTGCTTTATAAACTTCAATTTGTAAAACTCTTAACAATTTTGTGATACTACTTAGCTTAAAACACTAACACATTGCACACTGTACAAAAACATTTTCTTTATCTTTCTTCTATAAACACTTGTCCATTTTTTCAACTTTTCTTTTTTCTTTACTTTTTAATTTTCTATGTCAAAAACTAAGTCATAAACACACATGATAGCCTAGGCCTACAAAGGATCAGGATCATCAATATCACTGTCTTCCACCTCAACATCTTGTCCTAGTGGAAGGTCTTGGGGGGCAATAACATGCAAGGAGCTATTATCTATGATAACAATGCCTTCTGGAACACCTCCTGAAGGACCTGCCTCAGCCTGTTTTATAGTTAACTTAAAAAAAAAAAAGTAGATGGCATATACTCTAAAATAACAATAAAAGCATAGTATAGTAAATACATAAACCAGTAAATAGTCATTTATTATCATTATCAAGTATAATATACTGTACATGATGGTATGTGCTTTATGATTGGAAGTGCAATATGTTTGTTTACATCATCACCATAAACATGTGAGCAATGCATTGCACTGTGATATTACAATAGCTATGATATCACAAGGCGACAGAAATGTTTTAGCTCTATTATAATCTTAAGACACCATTGTCATATCTGTGTGCCATCGTTGATTGAAACGTTGTGCTGTGCATGACTGTAATATGTCTGCTGTTTCTGCCCAAGAAGAGGGAGGCATACACTATCTTTTAAATTAAAGTTGCTGTTCGTCTGATTAGATACAGATTTGTGCTCCTCATTATTGAGGATTTTTTCATCCTTTAGAAAAATTACAATTCAGAAAGGATGAGCATAAGAGAGCCAACACAGAGAATGGAAGTAGGCTGAGTGATTCTTACCTCCAATCACCACCTTCTACTTGATTGTTTGATTTATTTTCTCGTAGTATGCAACCTTTCGTTATCAGGGTGAGATGAAGGTCTCCAGGAGGGAAATCAAAAAATGCTGCTACTACTTGGTTCTCTTATGGCACCACTGGGCCCCTTTCACCATCATTTTATGAGTTTATGATTTTTTTACATTATTTTTACCTATTACTTTTTACCTAAAAATTTTCTCCCTTTGACCTAGTTGACATCCGACCCATATGTTCATGTTAATGTGCATCTTTCCTAAAAAGATGACACTTCCCTAAGGTCTCTGACCTTAGAAGTCAATATAGGTCTCAATTATGAATCAACCAGATTAGTATTAAATTTTCCTCTATTGTTCATGTGTTGTTGATTTAGCATATGAACTCCAGAAAACTAAGAAAGTTATTCTTTACTTCTGTCAGCACCTCACCAAACACTGAATGCTGCATAGGTTCTTAATACGGATTGAGTTCTTAGAATTTTAAACATTTTTATTTTGAATATATAATATTACGAAGGAGAAAAACATCCGTCAGTTCTCTGCATTTCAGTGGAGAGAAAAATTTAGGTTCAGAGACCACCAATGTTTAATCACATTTACAAATGTTGAGGTCAATGGGTGTTTGTTTGTCTAAGTTTTAACTCATTGTGTTTGCTGAGTTTTGTAACTGATTTATAATATCAGTAGACTGAAACCACAATTCTCTGCAAACTAACACAGGAACAGAAAACCAAGCACTGCATGTTCTCACTCGTAAGTTGGAGTTGAACAATGAGAACACATTGACACAGGGAGGGGAACATCACACACTGGAGCCTGTCAGTGGGTGGGCGGCTAGGGGAGGGATAGCATTAGGAGAAATACCTAATGTAGATGACTGGTTGATGGGTGCAGCAAACCACCATGGTGCACGTATACCTATGTAGCAAACCTACACATTCTGCACCTGTATCCCAGAATTTAAAGTATAACAATAATAATAATAATAATAATAATAATAATAGAAGAAATGAAAATTACACCACTGTGTTGGTACAGCATAAAAATATTTAGTCAACTACTTTAAGTTAAATGACCAATTTGAAGTTCTTAAGCCTCTTGTTTCTTTGTGAATAGCAAAACCATGGAACTTGGCTCATTTTATTTTCACTTGTAGTGTGCTGTTTTAGGAGATAGTCAACTGTTATGTCACTTGCCTTAGTTTGTATATTAAAAGATAACTGGCATAACCATTTCTCAGTATGAAATTATTTTGCTTAGGAGTTTGAGAAGGCTATACCCATTTATCAAAGTTCAGTAACTTTTATTGTCATCTAAAGACAGAATATATTTCCTATGGTTGAAAATATGTTATAAGCATTTTTCTCATAGTGGAGTTAGCACTATATTGCACTATCATTTGAAATCAGATTTTTTTTCCGAAAAAAATGAATACTGTTGGAAGATATACTGTTCCTTGATATCTGTTAACTCTATCAGGCAATGTAGTGTAATGGAAATGGCAGCAAGGTGTTGGCGTTAGACAGATCTGGATGTGAATGGTCAACAGATTCACCACTTGGCCTCTTGTTGATTCTTGAACTTTTGTTTGTTTTGGCCTCTGGTACTGTTAGCATGTGGCCTCATCCTACTGACTGTCTCTTCGGGTGTTTAACCTTTTGACCATCTATTCCTTCCTAAAGTCCATGACTTGAAGCAACCATTTTTTGTTCATGATATTTTTCCGAGAGCTTGAATTAAGCCTGCTAAACCTTCATCCAGTACTCTTTGGCTTATAATCAGACTAAAAAATGTTGGTGTGGAAAGGTTAGCAATGTGCTAAAAAAGTTAAATTGAAGTATTTATATTAAAGTATTAAAGTATTTATATAATGTAAACATTATTTTAGGCAGAAAAGAACATGACTCAGACTAAAATTTTCATGCTCTGAAAGTGCTTTATTTCCTTTCACATTTTTAAAAGTTAATTTCAGAACACAGTGGTGTTCCCAAGTATAATTTGAAATGTTTGAAGTTATATTCATAATAGCTGTCAGTCTGATATATAAGAAAAATCAGTAGGACCTCACAAAAATGCTATTCTTAGCCAAAATAACAGATATCACATTTATGAGACTTAATAAAGAAGTAGATAGATTGGATAGCAAAATAAAGTAATGGTATTTAAGGAAGCCTCTCAAGTGAGCTAATACATGTATCTCATTATGATCCTCATCTGCTTTAGAATGTTGGAAGCAAGGACAGGCATTGGATGCACTGCAATTAATTCAGTAACAATAAATGAAAGAAAACATTGATATATCTCTTACAGTGGCCATTAGGCCTCTTTGATAAAACATACTTACAGGAAGCTACCTGGCATATTGTATCTCGACCTCTCTATCTGTGCACAGGATTTACATTAAGAATAAGGCAAATAAGGACTCGTGATACAGAAAGTTATATAGAAAGATAAAGACAGAAAATTACAACTCAGATAAAATAATATTTTAGCAGCTTAATACTTTCAAAAGGGTGAGAAAAAGTGATTGAAGATAGTCCTCGAGATAGTTATTTTTATTTAGTTTATCCTGGTCTTATGCACAGGCTTTGGAAGAAATTCATTTTGACATGTTTAAGAGCATGATATAAAATACTGACTGTAGCGTTTACTGCTTAGACAAGTCAACAAACTACGGCACTTTTCACTTTTTCACATTGCCTGAGTAAATTGTTGTGTAGTTGATAAAATAATAAGTTGGTATAGGGATATTTCTCTGAAAGATGAGTCACCTTATGTTGAACATCTGTGCCAGCAATGTATTTTTGTTGCAGTTTTGAAAAAAATAATATATTTTAGAAAAAAATGTAACAAAATGCAGAATATAGTTCTCAAATATATGCAGTCATGTGTCACTTAAAGACAAGGATATGTTCTGAGAAATGCATTGTTAGGCAATTGTGCTGTTGTGTGAACATCATAGACGGACTTACACATACTTAAATAGCATAGCCTCTATGCAGCTGGGCTGTATGTTATGGCCTATTGATCTTAGACTGCAAACCTATGCAGCACGTTATTGGACTGAATACTGTAGGCAATTGTAACACAATGGCTGTGATGTCACTAGGCAATAGGAATTTTTTAGTTCCATTATAATCTTATGGGACCACTGTCATATATGTGGTCTGTCATTGACTAAAATGTCATTATGTGGTACGTGACTGTATTTGTTTTCATATACCCTCATGCATAAATAGGCATACACATGTATGTCCTTTTAGGAGAGCTATTTGTCAGTTTATTTTAGGACAGCTATTTTTGAGGGTCATTATATTTGTTTCTCAGTGCTTAGAAAAAAATATAGAAAGTATTTTAAAATAATGATAATGCAAATTATTTTCCTTCAAAATTGAGCTAACCACAACAACAACAAAAAACCTGCCAATGATCTTATCACTTATATTTCATTGAGCTTAATTTTGCTTCTGTTTCTTTCTCTACACTGGATGGAAAGAACTATGTTTCACTGAAAGCAACAAAAGAAAATGAGGCATCACATATGTAGGAACAATGACACAATTAATTGTTAAATTCTCCCTAGTAACTATAAAAGCCAGAAGACCATTGGTTTATTTTTGCTTTTTATTTATTTATAAAGCATATAATTGTTTAAAAAGATTTATTATGCATACGCATTATATATATATAATATATGCATACAATACATACTATAGAGTAGAGAATGGTGAAGCAATATGGAACAATACATTTGTAAGATTTTCTTGTATTACATGAAGTAGAACAAAGTTAACTGTAAGTGAACTGTGAAGAGTTAAGGACGCATACGTTAATTTTTAGGACGATTACTTAAAAATAATACTGAAACATTATAGCTAAAAAGTCAATAGGAAAATTAAAATGGAATTCTAAAAGGTATTCAAGTTTACAAAAAAGGCAATAAAAAAGAAACACAGAAACAACAAACAGAGAAGACTAATATAAAACAAATAATAAAATGGTATACCCAAATCCACTCAAACAAGGAATTATGTCTTGTAGTAATTCATTAAATACTCTAATCAAAGGCAGAGGTTGTTAGATTGAATAAAAAGAACAAAACCCAAACATTTGCTATCTATAAGTCATATGTTTAAAATATAAAAACAGTGTGGCTGGGAGACTTCAAGTTGATCCCCATGATTTGTGCCTCTTCTAGTCATGTCCTTGTATAATCTTTTCCCCTTGAATGTCAGCAGGATCCAGGGCTTTGTTCTAACCAATGGACTATGGCAAAGGTAACCAGAAGAATGTTATTACATGTACATAGTTACTGTACATAAGATTGTAATGTCCAACTTGCTAGGAAACTCTCTCTCCCTCCTTGGCTTTGAAGGAGGGTGCTGCCATGTTATAAGCTGCCATGGAAGGAGTGCCATCAGCACGGCACATAGGGCAGCCTGCGGCTGATGGCCATCAAGAAATGGAGGCTCAGAGTCCTACAGCCTGAAAGAACCCGAATTCTGCCAACAGTCACCTGAGCTTGGAATCAGATTCTTCTCCAGTGGAACTTCTAACGAGAACACGGCCCTTGCAAACATCCCGCTTGCAGATTTGCAGAGGACCCAGTGAGGTGTGTTTGGATAACATAGAAAGTGTAGATGTTGCATGAGTGTTAAGAGGCTAAATTTTTTATAGTAATGTTACACAGTAAAAGATAACTAATCCAGATTTTGATATCTGAAAGTGTGTGTATTCATTTACTAGTGCTACTGTAACAAAATATCTTAAACTAAATGGCTTAAACAGCAGAAATTCATCACCTCACAGTTCTGAAGGCTGGAAGTCCAAGACCAAGGTATTGGCAATGCTGGTTTCTACTGAGGGTTGTGAGGGAGAGCTGGTTTCATGCTCGCTTCTGGTGGTTTCTGGAAATCTTTGACCTTTCTTGGCTTATATATGTATCACCTGATCTCTGCCTTCATTTTCTTATGGCATGCTTCCTGTGTGCATGTCTGTTTCTGTGGATAAATTTCTAACTCTCTCCTACCTTCTGGCAGTTTACTGGAAATCTTTGGCCTTTTTTGGCTTATATATGTATCACCTGATCTCTGCCTTCATTGTCTCATGGCATTCTTCCTGTGTACATTCTGTGGATAAATTTCTTCTTTTTATAAGAGCATAGTCATATTGTATTAGGGCCCCCCATAAGGACCTTATATTAGCTTAACCATCTGCAAAGACTCTATTTCTAAATAAAGTCATACTTCAGGTATTGGGGGTTTGGACTCCAATGTCTTTTCAGGGGAAATGATTCAAACAATATCAGTGGTTACTACCGCAACAATACCTAAGAGTGTGGAAGTGACTTTGGAACAAGGAAGTGGGAAGACTAGAAGGATTTTGAGGACTATGGTAAAGAAAGATTAAGTTGCCTTGCACTGACTTAGTAGAAATCTGGACCTTGAGGAAACTCTCATTGAGGGTGACAAAGAAGGTGGGGAACATAGCAGTACTTGTGGAAGAGAGACCCATGTTATGCAGTGGCAGAAAGCTTAGTAAAATTTCTCCCTTAGTTATGTTTAAGGGAGAACACCTAGGTAATAAATATTATTTAACTAAGGAGATATCCAGGTAAAGTGCTGAAGGTGCTGCCTGTTCCTTTTGCTGAGTATAGTAAAATGTGAGAGGAAAGAGATAAATTGAAAGAAGAAAGGTGAAGACAAAAGCAACCAGGACTTGATGATTTAAAAAATCTTCAGCCTCTCCAGATGACAAAAGATTCTACAATTAATTAATGACTTTTGAGCAAAGTCAGCAACAATCAGGAGAAATGCTCTTTCCTTAACTGTAAGGAGTACGTAAGCTTGAAATTACTGGGACCCATCAAATGGAGAGAGTCCATCTGTAAAGTAAAATAATACCATCAAAGAAGAGCTAGGAGACAGAAATAGCTGATCACTGATAAAAGAGTTAAATCCTCAAATCTAGCCATAGCTGTTCTATCACTGGATTTGTAAATCAATAAATGCATTTTATTTTGTTTAAAATAGTGTGAGTTCTTTTGTCATGTAAAAATTAGAGAACTAAAATAGAAAAGAAACACAAATTTAAAAAGAAAAATAATAAGAACACTCTCAAGAGAAATAAAAAATAAAGTCATTTCTCCATGTGTGTAGGTTGATAAAAATAAAAGCTTATATAATAATCACATTTTATAGTCTTCAAAGTTTCTGTTCAGCTAAATATAGTTAAGAATACAATAATTATAACTGCAGCCAACATACAAATCTGTTTTCTGAGAAAGAAGAGAATACTTATATTAAGTAATTGAAGAGTGTTCTGGAAATATCTTCAATATTCTCAAATTTTCAACAGCAAGAGCCTAAGACATGGGGAAGACCATGTGCAAGATTGGGACTGCAACTCCTGGCAGATAGGTCTCTCCCTGCTAATATTCTTATGCTATAGTAGACGTCCTGGAAGACACAACTCATGTCTTATTTTCTCTTTATGTAACTTTTGACTTTCTTAGTCTTTAACATCAACATTAATTATGTTCTGATATAAATTATTGACTCCAAACTGGGGCAAGGAGGATTAAAAGTAGACTCCAGGAGAGATGATGACTTTTCCATAATGTGACTGAGAATTAGATGTGCTAAATGCCACTAAGTTGAGGCTTGCAAGATATAATGAAAGTTTAAGCGTTTCCACCAACCTATTTAAATTAACTTATTTGGGATGTTCTGTTTTTTGAATCCAAGTTTAGCTTTCAATAAGAATTTTCTTCTTCTAAATTACTTAAGTGATAGCTGGTGATACACCCAGTGATAGAAAAATGGCACAGGGTCATCAGAAACTGAGTCTGCTACCAAGCACAACACATGATTAAAGCATCTGGACCAGCCTTTGCATGCAGTTTTTAGTTCTGTTTTTTTAGATCTGTGTGTGCACACAGGTAAGTATTTTCACTTGCTTGATGATTTCTTATGGGGAAGCTTTCATGAAAAATATTTATTTGTAGTTCAATAATAGGAGGTCTTATGGTGTTGAACACACAGTATTTTATCCTTACCTCTGCCCTCAGATGCTAGGAATACTTTAAATCTATTAGAGTGTCCTTTCTAAAGAAATAGGGATTGGCTATGAAAATAGGCATATAGTGAAAAACTAAGTAATTGTCATAAGGATTCAATAAATATTTATAACTTAAAATCATTAGTTTTATGTAAAATGTTGAATTCATTGTTCAGAAAGGAGTTTTTGGCCGGGCACGGTGGCTCACGTCTGTAATCCCAGCACAAGCACTTTGGAAGATTGAGGTGGGCGGATCACCTGAGGTCGGGTGTTCGCGATCAGCCTGACCAATATAGAGAAACCCTGTTTCTACTAACAATACAAAAATTAGCTGAGCGTGGTGGCATATGCCTGTAATCCCAGTTCGTCGGGAGGCTGAGGCAGGAGAACCACTTGAACCTGGGAGGCAGAGATTTCAGTGAGCCGAGATCATGCCATTGCACTCCAGCCTGGGTGACAGAGCAAAAGTGTGTCTCAAAGAAAAAAAAAAAAAGAAGTTTTTAAGCTGCAATAAACCATTTTAGTCTAGTACCTTTAACAAAACCCTGATTTTCTGCTACATTATTTCTGGAAAATATCCCTGTTCAGCTTGCCATTCTGTGAAAGATTTGTAATACCTTTTGTATTTAATACCGTGTTACTTTTTGATTCTAAAACTATGGCCTATTTTTTAATATAATAAGGAAAAGTAAAGAAAAAAAACAGTAGGAAAGTCACTATCCTAGGTTGGAGTCAATACCATTATTGCTATTCAAAGGCAAGAACTAATCAGATATTAGCTTGCGGCCAAGGAGACAGTTTTGTGTGTAATGGAAGGAAACAAAAGCCAAAGGCAAGTAATGTACTAGGACCTGAATGAAGCATGTAGGGGAAAGAATAGGATCATTCTTACTAGTTGCTTTTTAATTTTACCTGACACATTCAAACTGCTGTACTTCTAAATTATAGCAGGTAGGTATATAGGTAGATTATGGGCCATCGATCCTTGAGTATACTGATAAAGCATGCCAAAGTTCCCAGAGTGATAAAGTATCATCCTATTTATGATATACTCTATGTTAAATTTTATTTTACAAAAATTAGCGTATGAAAGTAACTTGGTGTTGTTACCTTGTTCATTAATTTGAGTGTTCATTTATTCAATAAGAACTCATTGAGGACTTAATGCATTTCAGATACTTTCTTTTTTTTATTATACTTTAAGTTCTGGGTACATGTGCAGAACATGTAGGTTTGTTACATAGGTATACATGTGCTATGGTAGTTTGCTGTACCCATCAACCTGTCAACTACATTAGGAATTTCTCCTAATGCTATCCCTCCCCCAGCCCCCCATCTTCTAAGAGGCCTCAGTGTGTGATGTTCCCCTCCCTGGGTCCATGTGTTCCCATTGTTCAATTCCCACTTATGAGTGAGAACATGCAGTGTTTGGTTTTCTCTTCCTGTGTTAGTTTGCTAAGAATGATGGTTTCAGCTTCATTCATGTCCCTGCAAAGGACATGAACTCATCCTTTTCTATGGCTGCATAGTATTCCTTGGTGTATATGTGCCACATTTTCTTTACCCAGTCTTTCGTTGATGGACATTTGGGTTGGTTCCAAGTCTTTAGTATTGTGAACAGTTCCGCAATAAACATACATGTGCATGTGTCTTTATAGTAGAATAATTTATAATCCTTTGGGTATGTACCCAGGAATGGGATTGCTGGATCAAATCCCATTTGATCCCAAATACCCAAATGGTATTTCTGGTTCTAGATCTGAGGAATCGCCACACTGTCTTCCACAATGATTGAACTAATTTACACTCTCACCAACAGTGTAAAAGCATACTTATTACTCCACATCCTCTCCAGCATCTGTTGTTTCCTGACTTTTTAATTATCACCAGTCTAACTGGAGTGAGATGATATTTCATTGTGTTTTTGATTTTCATTTCTCTAAAAATCAGTGATGATGGGCATTTTTTCATATGTTTGTTGGCAGCATAAATGTCTTCTTTTGAGAAATGTCTGTTCATTTCCTTCACCCACTTTTTCATGGGGTTGTTTATTTTTTCTTGTAAATTTGTTTAAGTTCTTTGTGGATTCTGGATATTAGCCGTTTGTCAGATTCTATCCGTCTGATTACAAAATTGCAAAAATTTTTTCCCATTCTGTAGATTGCCTGTTCTTTCTGACGATAGATTATTTTGCTGTGCAGAAGAAGCTCTTGAGTTTAATTAGATCCCATTTGTCAATTTTGGCTTTTGTTGCCATTGCTTTTGGTATTTTAGTCATCAAGTCTTTGCCCATGTCTATGTCCTGAAAGATATTACCTAGGTTTTCTTCTAGGGTTTTTAGGTTTTAGGTCTTACATTTAAGTCTTTAATCCATCTTGTGTTAATTTTTGTATAAGGTGTAAGGAAGGGATCCAGTTCCAGTTTTCTGCATATGGCTAGCCAGTTTTCCCAACACCATTTATTAAATAGGGAATCCTTCCCCCATTGCTTGTTTGTGTCGGGTTTGTCAAAGACCAGTTGGTTGTAGATGTGCAGTTTTATTTCTGAGCCCTGTGTTCTGTTCCATTGGTCTATATCTCTGTTTTGGTATCAGTACCATGCTGTTTTGGTTACTGTAGCCTTGTAGTATAGTTTGAAGTCAGGTAGCCTGATGCCTCCAGCTATATTCTTTTTGCTTAGGATTGTCTTGGCTATGTAGGCTCTTTATTGGTTCCATATGAAATTGAAAGTAGTTTTTTCCAATTCTGTGAAGAAAGTCAATGGTAGCTTGATGGGGTAGCACTGAATCTATAAATTATTTTGTGCAGTATGGCCATTTTCACGATATTGATTCTTCCTAACTATGAGCGTGGAATGTTCTTCTATTTGTTTGTGTCCTCTTTTGCTTCCTTGAGCAGTGATTTGTAGTTCTCCTTGAAGAGGTCCTTCACATCCCTTGTAAGTTGGATTCCTAGGTATTTTATTCTCTTTGTAGTAATTGTGGGAGTTCACTCATGATTTGGCTCTTTGTCTGTTATTGGTGTATAGGAATGCTTGTGATTTTGCACATTGATTTTGTATCCTGAGACTTTGCTGAAGTTGCTTATCAGGTTAAGGAGATTTTTGGGCTGAGACCTTGGGTTTTCTAAATATACAATCATGTTATCTGCAAACAGGGACAATTTGACTTCTTCTTTTCCTAACTGAATACCCTTGATTTCTTTCTCTTGCCTGATTACCCTAGCCAGAACTTCCAACACTATCTTAAATAGGAATGGTGAGAGAGGGCATGCCTGTCTTGTGCCGGTTTTCAAAGGGAATGTTTCCAGTTTTTGCCCTTTCAATATGATATTGGCTGTGGGTTTGTTATAAATAGCTCTTATTATTTTGAGATATGTTCCATCAATACCTAGTTTATTGAGAGTTTTTAGCATAAAGGGCTGTTGAATTTTGTTGAAGGCCTTCTCAGCATCTATTGAGATAATCAAGGGTTTTTGTCATTGGTTCTGTTTATGTGATGAATTATGTTGAACCAGCCTTCCATCCTAGGGATGAAGCTGACTTGATTGTGGTGGATAAGCTTTTTGATGTGCTGCCGGATTTGGTTTGCCAGTATTTTATTGAGGAGTTTCACATCGATGTTAATTAGGGATATTGGCTGGAAATGTTCTTTTTTTGTTCTTTTTCTCTGCCGGGTTTTGGTATCAGGATGATGCTTGCCTCATAAAATGAGTTAGGGAGGATTCTCTCTCTTTCTATTGTTTGGAATAGTTTCAGAAGAAATGGTACCAACTCCCTTTTGTATCTCTGGTAGAATCGACTGTGAATCAGTCTAGTCCTGGACTTTTTTTGGTTGGTAGGCTATTAATTACTGCCTCAATTTCAGAACTTATTGGTCTATTCAGGGATTTGACTTCTTCCTGGTTTAGTCTTGGAAGGGTGTATGTGTCCAGAAATTTATCCATTTATTCTAGATTTTCTAGTTTATTTGCGTAGGTGTGTTTATAATATTCTCTGATGGTAGTCTGTATTTCTATGGGATTGGTGGTGATATACCCTTTATCATTTTATATTCCATCTGTCTGATTCTTCTCTCTTTTCTTCTTTATTAGTCTGGCTAGTGGTCTATCCATTTTGTTGATCTTTTCAAAAAAACAAGCTCCTGTTTTTTTGATGTATGATTTCAAAATCAGGTATGTATGACTTCATGTATGATTTCAAAAAATCATATATTGATTTTTTTGAAGAGCTTTTCATGTCTCTATCTCCTTCGTTTCTGCTCTGATCTTAATTATTTCTTGTTTTCTGCTAGTTTTAAATTTATTTGCTCTTGCTTCTCTAGTTCTTTTAATTGTGGTGATAGAGTGTTGATTTTAGATCTTTCCTGCTTTCTCTTGTGGGCATTTAGTGCTATAAATTTCCCTCTACACACTGCTTTAAATGTGTCCCAGATATTTTGGTCTTTGTTCTCATTGGTTTCGAAGAATGTCTTTATTTCTGCCTTAATTTTTTTTTTTTTTTTACCCAGTAGTCATTCAGGAGCAGATTGTTCAGTTTCCATATAGTTGTGTGATTTTGAGTGAGTTTCTTAATCCTGAGTTTTAATTTGTTGTAGTGTAGTCTGAGAGACTGTTTGCTATGATTTCCATTCTTTTGCATTTGCTGAAGAGTGTTTTACTTCCAATTATGTGATCAATTTTAGAATCAGTGCAGTGTGGTGCTGACAAGAATGTATATTCTGTTGATTTGGGGTGCAGAGGTCTGTAGATGTCTATTAGGTCCACTTGGTCCAGAGCTGAGTTCAAGTCCTGAATATCCTTGTTAATTTTCTGTCTTATTGATCTGTCTAATATTGACAGAGGGGTGTTAAAGTCTCCCACTATTATTGTGTGGCAGTCTAAGTCTCTTTGTAGATCTCTAAGGACTTGCTTATGAATCTGAGTGCTCCTGTGTTGGGTGCATATATATTTAGGATAGTTAGCTCTTCTTGTTGCATTGATCCCTTTACCATTACATAATGCTCTTCTTTGTCTGTTTTGATCTTTGTTGGTTTAAAGTCTGTTTTATCAAAAACTAGGATTGCAACCCCTGGTTTTTTTTGCTTTCCATTTGCTTGGTGAATATTCCTCCAACCCTTTATTTTTGAGCCTATGTGTGTCTTTGCAGGTGAGATGGGTCTCCTGAATACAGTACACTGATGGGTCTTGAGTCTTTATCCAATTTGCCAGTCTGTGTCTTTTAATTAGTTGGTTATTATCCCCTTTAGTTGATGTAGTTTCTTCATAGCATCGATGGTCTTTCAATTTTGTATGTTTTTGAAGTGGTTAGTACCAGTTGTTCGTTTCCATGTTTACTGCTTCCTTCAGGAGCTCTTGTAAGGCAGGCTTGGTGATGACAAAAACTCTCAGCATTTGCTTTGTCTGTAAAGGACTTGATTTCTCCCTCACTTAAGAAGCTTAGTTTGGCTGGATATGAAATTCTGGGTTGAAAATTCTTTTCTTTAAGCATGTTGAATATTGGCCCCCACTCTCTTTTGGCTTGTGGGGTTTCTGCTGCGAGATCCATTCTTAGTCTGATGGGCTTCCCTTTGTGGGTAACCGGAGCTTTCTGGTTGCCCTTAACATTTTTTCCTTCATTTCAACCTTGGTTAATCTGACAATTATGTGTCTTGAGGTTGCTCTTCTTGAGGAGTATCTTTGTGGTGTTCTCTGTGTTTCCTGAATTTGAATGTTGGCCTGTTTTGCTAGGTTGGGAAAGTTCTTCTCCATAATATCCTGAAGAGTGTTTTTCAGCTTGGTTCCATTCTCCCCGTCACTTTCAGGTACACCAATCAAATGGAGATTTGGTCTTTTCACATAGTCGCATATTTCTTAGAGGCTTTGTTCGCTTCTTTTCACTCTTTTTTCTCTAATCTTGTCTTCTCATTTTATTTCACTGAGCCAATCTTCAACCTCTGATATCCTTTCTTCTGCTTGATCAATTCAGCTATTAATACTTGTGTATGCATCACGAAGTTCTCGTGCTATGTTTTTCAGCTCCATCAGGTCATTTGTGTTCTTCTCTAAACTGGTTATTCTAGTTAGCAATTTGTCTAACCTTTTTTCAAGATTCTTAGCTTCCTCGCATTGGGTTAGAACATGCTCCTCTAGCTCAGAGGAGTTTATTATCCACCTTCTGAAGCCTACTTCTGTCAATTCATCAAATTCATTCTCCATCCAGTTTTGTTCCCTTGCTGGCGAGGAGTTGTGATCTTTTGGAGGAGAAGAGGTGTTCTGGTTTTTGGAATTTTCAGTCTTTTTGTTCTAGTTTCTTCCCATCTTCATGGATTTGTCTACCTTTTGTCTTTGCTGTTGGTGACCTTTGAATAGGGTCTGTCAGTGGACGTCCTTTTTGTTAATGTTGATAGTATTCCTTTCTGTTTGTTAGTTTTTCTTGTAACTGTAAGGCCCCTCTGCTGCAGGTGTGCTGGAGTTTGCTGGAGGTCCACTCCAGACCCTGTTTGCCTGGGTATCACCCCAGAGGCCAAAGAACAGTAAAGATTGCTGTCTGTTCTCCTTCCTCTGGAAGCTTCGTCCTGGAGGGGCACCCACCAGATGCCAGCCAGAGTTCTCCTGTATGAGGTGTCTGTCGACCCCTAATGGGATACGTCTCCCAGTCAGGATACACGGGGGTCAGGGACCCACTTGAGGAGGCAGTCTGTCCCTTGTCAGAGTTTGAATTCTGTGCTGGGAGATCTGCTCTCTGCAGAGCTGTCAGGCAGGGCTGTTTAAGTCTGCTAAAGCTGTGCTCATAGCCACCCCTTCCCCCAGGTGCTCTGTGCTAGTGAGATGGGCATTTTATCTATAAGTCCCTGACTGAGGCTGTTACCTTTTATTCAGAGATGCCCTGCCCAGAGAGGAGGAATCTAGAGAGGCAATCTGGCTGCAACGGCCTTGCTGAACTACAGTGTGCTCCACCCAGGTTGAACTTCTCTGCTGCTTTGGTTACACTGTGAGGGTAAAACCACCTACTCAAGCCTCAGCAGTGGTGGATTCCCCTCCTGCCACCAAGCTCAAGCATCCCCGTTTTACCTCAGATTGATTTGCTGGCAGCAAGAATTTAAAGCCAGTGAGTCTTAGCTTGCTGGGCTCCGTGGGGGTGGGACCCACCCAGCCAGACCACTTGGCTCCCTGGCTTCAACCCCCTTTCCAGGGGACTGAAAGGTTCTGACTTGCTGGCGTTCCAGGTGCCACTGGGGTATGAAAAATAAACTTCTGCAGCTAGCTAAGTGTCTGCCCAAACGGCCACCCGGTTTTGTGCTTGAAACCCAGGGCCGTGATGGTGTAGGCACCTGAGGGAATCTCCCAGTCTGCTGGTTGCAAAGAATGTGGGAAAATCACAGCATCAGGGCCAGAGTGTACCGTTTCTCCTGGTACAGTCTCTCACAGTTAGGGGAGGGAAATTCCCCAACTCATTGTGCTACCCAGGTGAGGCGATGCCCCACCCTTCTTTGGCTTGCCCCCTGTGGGCTGCAATCTCTGTCCAACCAGTCCCAGTGAGATGAACCAGGTACCTCAGTTGGAAATGTAGAAATCACCCACGTTCTCTGTCAGTCTCGCTGTGAGCTGCAGACCGGAGCTGTTCCTATTTGGCGATCTTGCCAGCAAATCCTCTCAGATGCTTTCTTATATACTGAAAATGCAATGGTGTATAAAATACAAAACCCTATTGCCCTATTGGAGCTTAGATTGTAATGCTCCCAAATATAACCAAAATGCTGACTAGTTTAAATCACAATTAGAAAGTGTTTAGAGCACTGTATCTCAGTCTTTGGCTCAAAATCAATTTTTCTTACACTTACTCTAAAATTCTGAAATACATAACAGCCCAGATTTTTGCCACTTATTTTCTAGAATTCTTGAACTGGGATACAGACTTATTATCTAATTCTTTGCTATGCTCTGTGTTAGTGTTTCTTCAATCTCTACCCCTTTCCTCCTGGACTCAAGTACTTGACCATTTGAATTTTAGGCCTCATTTGTTCATTCACTCATTTAAAACCATATATTTCAATTCTATTTTCATAACATATATTTAAAAATATATAGTGTTCACAGCAATTAAGAGGTATGATGCTATTATTCCCACATCATAGATGAAGAAATTGAGGCACTAGGTTGACCAAATTCTTGTGGCTAATAAGAATAATTATTAGAATTTAAACTCAGGCCTTTTTTGGTATAAAAGTTTGTGGCCTATTTCATACACCCCATTGTGATTAAGAGCACATATATTCTCTAGGAAGATTTCCAGATCTGGTTTTTGTATTTCCCATGTATTCTCATCTAATTGGAAATATAAAAATTTAGAGAATTGCAATTTATAAAAACAAAAACAAACATGACAAAATATGCGCATGATCTACATGAGGAAAACTATAAAACTGTGATGAAAGAAATCAAATAACTAAGAATGGAGAGATATTCCATGTTCATGGATAGAAGACAATATTGTCAAGACTTCAGTTCTGCCCCTCTTGATCTATAGATTCCGTGCAATCCCATTTAAAATCTCAGCAGTTAGTTTGTGAATATTGACAAAATGATTCCAAAGTTTACATGGAGAGATAAAAGATGCAAAAAAGGCAAGTCAATATTGGATAAGAAGAAAAGTGGAAGACTAACATTATCCTGATTCAAGACTGACTATAAAGCTATAGTAATCAAGACAGTGTAGTGTTGGGGACAGAACAGACAAATTGCATAGATTAATGGAAGAGAATAGAGAGCCCAGAAATAGACCCACATAAATATTGCCAACAGATTTTTGATGAGGGAGCAAAGGCAACAGTGTTTCAGCATATGGTGCTGGAACACCTGGTCAACTACATGCAAAAAAAAAAAAAAAATTATCTAGATTTAGTCTTTACACCCCTCAGAAAAATTAACTAAAAAGAGTTATAATCCTAAATGCAAAATGCAAAACTATAAAACTCCTGGAAGATAACATAGGATAAAATCTAGATACTATTAGGTGTAGTGATGGCTTTGAGAATAAACCACCAAAGGCATGCTTCATGATAAAAAGTTGACAAGCTGGATGTTATTAAAATGAAAACTGCTGCTTTGCAAACAAAAATTTCAAGAGTATGAGAAGACAAGCCACAGACTGGAAAAAATATTTTCACAGTATACACTAGAAAGTACTCTTATCCAACATGTAAAAGACACTCAAAATTTAATAATGAGAAAATACATAACCTTATTTAAAAAATAGGCAAACTGTATGAACAACCACCTCACAAAAGAAGATAAACATATGAAAAATTAGCACATGAATGACGTTCAACTTCATATTGTCATTAGAGAATTGCAAATTAAAACAGTGAGATACCACTGCACACCTATTAGAATGTCAAAAATCCAAAATACTGACAAGACCTAACGTTGTCAAGGATGTGGAGCAATAAGAACTCTCATTCACTGCTAGTGCGAATACAAAATGGTACAGTCAGTTTGGAAGACAGTTTAGCAATTTATTACAAAACTAAATACACTCTTACCATATGATTCAGAAATCATTCTCCTTTGTATTTATCCAAATTAATTGAAAACGTATGGGTACGTAAAAACCTGAAAATTGGTATTTATAGAATCTTTATTCATAATTGCCAAAACTGGAAACAACCAAGTTGTTGTTCAGAAGGGAATAAATAAACTTTGGTACATCCAGACAATGAAATATTAACAGTGGTAAAATTAAATGAGTTATTGAGCCTTAAAAACAGGAGAATCTTAAGTGAATATTAGTATGTGAAAGAAGCCAATCTAAAAAGGCTACATACTGTGTGATTTCAACTATGTGGCATTCTGGAAAAGGTAAAACTATATGGACAGTAAAAAGACCAGTGGTTTCTAAGGTTGGAAGAAAAAGAGGGGGATGAATCGGCTGAGCACAGAGGATTATGTGGGCAGTAAAAATACTCTGTACCATAATATTATGGTGGATACGTGTCATTGTGCATTTGTCAAATCTCACAGAATGTAATATCAAGAGTAAATCTTTTTTTATATTATTATTATACTTTAAGTTCTAGGGTACATGTACATAACGTGCAGGTTTGTTACATATGTATACTTGTGCCGTGTTGGTGTGCTGCACCCATCAACTCATCAGCACCCAACAACTCGTCATTTACATCAGGTATAACTCCCAATGCAATTCCTCCCCCCTCCCCCCTCCCCATAATAGGCCCCTTCCCGAGTCCAAGTGATCTCATTGTGGCACTATTCACAATAGCAAAGACTTGGAATTAACCCAAATGTCCATCAGTGACAGACTGGATTAAGAAAATGTGGCACATATACACCATGGAATACTATGCAGCCATAAAAAAGGATGAGTTTGTGTCCTTTGTAGGGACATGGATGCAGCTGGAAACCATCATTCTTAGCAAACTATCACAAGAACAGAAAACCAAATACCACATGTTCTCACACATAGGTGGGAACTGAACAAAGAGTAAATCTTAATGTAGACAGTGGACTTGGAGTAATAATTATGTGTCAATGTAGGTTCACTGATTTTAAACAATGTACCACTGAGGTATGGAATATTGATAGTGGAGAGGGCTGTGCATGTGTAGAGTCAGGAGAGACATGGGAGCTATGTACTTTCCAGTCTGTTTTCTATGAACCTAAAATTGGTCTAAAAATAAAGTTTATTAGCAAAACAAAACAAAAATAGAACATGGTATTTCTCAAAGCACTAATATGGAGTACTCTTTAAGAGATATCCCACAATAAAAAGGCAATATAGAAAAAATAAGAAACAAAAATATTGCATATGCTTGGTCTGCATTTTATCTTTTTTTGAAAAAAGTTATGTTACTATTTCAGCTTTTGAACATATGAACTCAACTGAGATTAGAGAAAATAGATTTGGCATTTATTTTACAATATTATTAAACCAGTGTGCACATGACTTCAGAAATGGCAAGTGTGATACAAGTACTTAAAGCCATATCTAATGAATAAATAATAAACTCCCCCGAACCTCAAAGACAAAAAGACTGAGAAAAAAAGGAACAAGGAAGCTACAAAACAACTAGATAACAACATTATCACAGGAACAAAACTTCACATATCAGTATTAACCTTGAATGTAAATGGATTAAATCCTCCACTTAAAAGATACAGATTGGTGGAATGGATAAAACAGTAAATAAATAAACTATGTGCTGCACACAAGAAACTCACCTTAATTTTTTAAAAGGTATTTATTTATTTTTTAAACTTTTATTTTAAGTTCAGGGTACATGTTCAAATGTTCAGGTTTGTTACGTAGGTAAACAGGTGTAATGCAGGTTTATTGTGCAGATAATTTCATCACCTAGGTATTAATTCTGTTACACATTATTTTTCCTGAACCTCTCGCTCCTCCCACCCTTCACCCACTGATAGGCCCCCATGTGTGTTTTTTCCATCGATGTGTCCATGTTTTCTCATCATGTAGCTCTCACTTCTTAGTGATAACACACAGTATTTGGTTTTCTTTCCTGTGTTAGTTTGCTAAGGATAATGGCCTCCAGCTCCATCCACGTTCAAACAACATGGTCTCATTATTTTTTATGGCTGCATAGTATTCCATAGTGTATATATACCACGTTTTCTTTATCCAATCTATTATTGATGGGCATTTAGACTGATTCCATGTCTTTGCTATTGCGAATAGGGCTGTGATGAACATATGCATGCATGTGTCTTTATAATAGAACAATTTATATTCCTTTGGGAATATACCCAGTAATTGGATTGCTGGGTTGAATGGTATTTCAGTCTTTAGGTCTTTGAGGAATTGCCACACTCTATTCCACAATTGTTGAACTAATTTACACCCCACTAACAGTGTATAAGAGTTCCTTTTTCTTGGCAATCTTTCCAGCATCTGTTATTTTTTGACTCGTTAACAATAGCCATTCTGACTAGTGTGAGAGGGTATCTCATTGTGATTTGATTGGCATTTCTTCAGTGACCAGTGATTGAGCTTTTTTTCAAATGATTACTGGCTGCATGTATGTCTTCTTTTGAGAAGTGTCTGTTTATGCCCCTTGCCCACTTTTTAATGAGTTTTTTTTTGTAAATATGTTTAATTTTCTTATAGATGCTGGGTTTTAGATCTTTGTCAGATGCATAGTTTGCAAAAATTTTCTATCATTCTGTAGGCTGTCTGTCTATTCTGTTGATAGTTTCTTTTACTGTGCAGAAGCTGTTAAGTTTAACTAGATCACACATGTTGATTTTTGCTTTGTTGCAGTTGCTTTTGATGTATTTGTCATGAAATCTTTGTCCGTGCCTATGTCCTGGATGGTATTAACTAGGTTGTCTTCCAGGTTTTGTATGATTTTGGGTTGTACATGTAAGTCTTTAATCCATCTTGTGTATGGAAAGGTTGTAAGGAAGGGGTTTAGTTTCAATTTTCTGCATATGGCTAACCAGTTATCCCAGTGTCATTTATTGAATAAAGAGTGCTTTCCCCGTTGCTTGTTTTTGTCAGCTTTGTCAAAGATCAGATAGTTGTAGGTGTGCGGTCTTACTTCTGGGCTCTCTACTGTGTTCCGTTGGTCTATGTATCTGTACCAGTACCATGCTATTTTGATTACTGTAGCCTTGTAGTATAGTTTGAAGTTGATTAACATAATGCCTCTAGCTTTGTTCTTTTTGCTTAAGATTTCCTTGGCTATTTGTGCTCTTTTTTGGTTCCATATGAATTTTAAAATAGTTTTCTCTAGTTTTGCGAGGAAAGTCAACGGTAGTTTAATGATAATAGCGTAATCTACAAATGGCTTTGGGTAGTATGGCCATTTTAATGATATCATTTCTTCCTATTCATGAGCATGGAATGCTTTTCTATTTGTGTATTCTCTAATTTGTTTGAGCAGTGGTGTGTAGTTATCCTTGTGGAGACCTTTTGCCTCCTTTGTTAGCTGTATTCCTAGGTATTTATTATTTTTGTGGCAATTGTGAATGGGAGTTTTTTTTATGATTTGGCTCTCAGGTTGACTGTGTTGGTGTATAAAAATGCTTGTGATTGTTGTACATTGCTTTTGTATCCTGAGACTTTGCTAAAATTGCTTATCAGCTTCTTTTGGTCTGAGGCAATTGGGTTTTCTAGATATAGAAGCCTGTCATTCACAAACAGGGATAGGTTGATTTCCTCTCTTCTTATTTGAATGCCCTTTATTTCTTTCTCTTCCCTGATTGCCCTGGCTAAAACTTTCAATACTATGTTGAATAGGAGTGGCCAGAAAGGGAATCTTTGTTTTGTAATGGTTTTCAAGCGGAATGCTTCCAGCTTTTGCCCATTCAGTATAAGGTTGGCTATGGGTTTGTCATACATGACTCTTATTATTTTGGAAATTCACCTTAATGTTAAAGACATTTACAGATTGGAGATAAAGGAGTGGAAAAAGATATTTTATGTAAATGAAAACCAAAAGTGAGCAGTAATCGCTATGTTTATATAGGTTAAAATAGAATTTAAGGCAAGAAGAGTGAAAAGAAGGAAAGGGCATTATATAATGATAAAGCAATCAATTCAGCAAGAGTATATAACAATCCTAAGTATGCTCAACATTGGAGCATCCATATTCAAAAAACAAGTATTTCTAGAGAATGTTACCTAAAGAAAGAGATGGACAGCAATACAACAATAGTGGGGGACTTCAACACTCCACTCACAGCACTAGACAGATCATTGAAACAGAAAATCAATAAAGAAACACTGGAATTAAATTAGAATTTAGACTAAATGAACCTAACAGACATTACAAATCATTTTACCCAACAACCTGAGAATATAATTCTTCTCATTAACACATGGAACATTCTCAATAATAGACCATATGTTAGGTCACAAAACAAGTCTTCATAAATTAAAAAAAAAATGAAATCATAACAAGTATCTTCTCAGACCACAGTGGGATAAAACTAGAAATTAATCCAAAGAAGAATTCTCAAAACTATACAAACACATGGAAATTGAACATTATGCTCCTGAATGATCTTTGGGTCAATAAGGAAATTAAGACAGAAATTTAAAAGTTTTGGAAAAAAGTGAAAATGCAAACACAATGTACAAAGGATCTGGGATATATTAAAAGTAGTGCTAAGTAGGAAGTTTGTACCATTAAATGCCTACATCAAGAAAAAAAGAAAAATAACAAATTAGCAACCTAATATTGCACCTCAGGGAACTACAAAAACAAAACAAAACCAAACCCAAAGCTAAGGGAAGAAAATAAACAACAAAATTCAAAGGAGAACTAAAAGGAATTGATACAAAAGAAATACAAAAAATCAACAAAATGAAAATTTGATTCTTTGAAAAGATAAACAAAATTGATCAATCACTAGCTGGACTAATCAAGAAGAAAGAAGATCCAAATAAACATAATCAAAAATGAAAAAAGGAGACATTACAACTGATACCACAGAAATACAAAAGATTATCAGAGATTAGTATGAACAACCATATACTCACAAACTAGGAAACCTAGAGGAAATAGATGAATTCCTGGAAACATACAGCCTCCCAAGATTGAGCCAGGAAGAAACAGAAATTTGTAACAGACCAATAGTGAGTAGTGATATTGAATTAGTAATAAAAAATCTTCCAACAGGAAAACAACCTCAGGACCAGATGAATTCTCAGGTAGATTCTACCAGATATATGAAAAACTCCTGAGTTTGCTGCAGGGGCGGGGCCTTCATGGAGAACCTCTACTAGGACGTGGGGAAGGGAAATGTGGTGTGGGAGTCCCACACACAGAGTCTCTACTGGGACACTGCCTAGTGGAGCTGTGAGAAGAGGGTCACTATCCTTCAGACCCCAGAATGGTAGATCTACTGTCAGCTTGCACCGTGTGCCTGGAAAAACCACAGACAACACCAGCCTATGAAAGTAGACAGGAGGGAGGCTGTACCCTCCAGAGCTACAGGGGCAGAGCTGCCCAAGACCATGGGAATCCACCTCTTGCATCAGCATGACCCAGATGCATGACATCGATTCAAAGGAGATCATCTTGGAGCTTTAAGCTTTGACTACCCTGCTGGATTTTGGACTTGCATGGGGCCTGACTGTAGGCCCTTTGTTTTGGCCAATTTCTCCAATTTGGAATTGCTATATTTACCCAATGGCTGAATCTTGTGGATGTGACAGGTGACTGCTAACCGGAATTTACAAGGAACTCAAATAACTCAACACAAAAATCCAAATAATCTAATTAAAATATGGGCAAAAAACATAAACAGATTTTTTTTTTTTTCAAATGAGGACATACAAATGGCTAAAATGCATATGAAAAAAATGCTCAGCAGCACATCAGAAAGCTAATCCACTACAATCAAGTAGGCTTTATCCCTGGAGTGCAAGTAGGTCATTCAACATACGCAAATCAATAAATGTGATTCACCACATAAACAGAACTAAAGACAAAAATCATATGATCATCTCAACAGAGGTAGAAAATGCTTTTGACAAAATTCAACATCCATTTATGTTAAAAACTCTCAACAAACTAGGTATTGAAGGAACATTCCTCAAAATAATAAGAGCTCTATATGACAAACCCACTGCTGACATCATACAGAATGGATAAAAGCTGGAAGCATTCCCCTTGAAAACTGGAACAACACAAAGATGCCCTCTCTCACAACTCCTATTTAACATAGTATTGAAAGTCCTGGCCAGAACAATCAGGTAGGAGAAAGAAATGAAGGGCATCCAAATAGGAAGAGAGGATGTCAAACTATTCCTGTTTGGAGATGACATGATTCTTTATCTAGAAAACCTAATAGCCTCAGCCCAAAAGCTACTTCAGTGGATAAACAACTTCCACAAAGGTTCAGGATGCAAATTTAACATACAAAAATCACTACATTCCTATGCAACCACAGACAAGCCAGGAGCCAAATCAGGAACACAATCCAATTCACAATTGCCAGAAAACTAATAAGACACCTAGAAACACAGCTAACAAAGGAGGTGAAAGTTCTTGACAATGAGAATTACAAAACACTGCTCAAAAATATCAGAAATGACACAAACAAATGGAAAAACATTCTATGCTCATGAATAGGAAGAATCGATATCATTAAAACGGTCATATTGCCCAAAGCAATGCACAGATGCAATGCTATTCCTATCAAACAACCAATGACATTCTTCACAGAACCAGGGAAAACTATTTTCAAATTCATATGGAACCAAAAATACAGCCTGAAGGGCCAAGGCAATCCTAAGAAAAAAGTATAAAGCTGGAGTCATCATGTTACCCAATTTTAAACTATACTAAAGGGCTACAGTAACTAAAACAGTATGATACTGGTACAGGAACAGATACATAGACCAATGGAACACAATAGAGAGCCCAGAAATAAGGCTGCACACCTACAACTATTTGATCTTTGACAAAGCTGACAAAAACAAGCAATGGGGAAAGGACTCCTTAAACGGTGCTGAGATAATAGGCTAACCATATGCAGAAGATTAAAATTAGACCTGTTTCCTACATTGTATAGAAAAATCAATTCAAGATGGATTAGAGACTTACATGTACAATGCAAAACTATAGAAACCCTGGAAGACAACCGAGGCAATATGATTCGGACATAGGCATGGGCAAAGATTTCATGATGAAGATGCCAAAAACAATTGCAACAGAAGCAAAAATTGATGAATGGGATCTAATTAAACTTAACAGCTTCTGCACAGCAAAAGAAACTATCAACATGGTTAACAGATGGTGTTTAGAATGGGAGAAAATATTTGCAAATTATGCATCTGACAAAGGTCTAATATCCAGCATCTGTAAATACTTAAACAAACTTAGAAGTAAAACATGAACAATCCTACTAAAAACTGGGCAAGGGGCCTGAACAGACACTTCTCAAAATAAGACATACATGAGGTGATAAGCATATTTAAAAAGGCTCAATATTACTGATCATAAGAGAAATGCAGATTAAAACCACAATGAGATACCATCTCATACCAGTCAGAATGGCTATTACTAAAAAGTCAAAAAATAACAGATGATGGTGAGATTTTGGAGAAAAGGGAACACTTATACACTGTTGGTGGGAGCGTAAACTAGATCAACCATTGTGGATAGCAGTGTGGTGATTCCTCAAAGACCTAAAAACAGAACTGCTATTTGACCCAGAAATCCATTTACTGGGTATATGCCCAAAGGAATAAAAATTGTTCTATTATAAAGACACCTGCATGAGTATTTTCATTGCAGCACTAGTCACAATAGCAGAGGCATGGAATCAACCTAAATGTCCATCAATGGCAGACTGGACAAAGAAACTGTGGTATATCTACACCATGGAATACTTTGCAGCTATAGTAAATGATAAGATCAAGTTTTTTTTGCAGGAACGTGGATGGAGCTGGAGATCATCATCCTTAGCAAACTAACACAGGAACAGAAAACTAAATACTGCATGTCCTCACTTAAAAGTGGGAGCAAGATGATTAGAACACATGGGCACATAGAGGGGAACAATACACACTGAGACCTATCAGAGTATGGGAGGAGGGAGAGGATCAGAAAAAATATCTATCGGGTACTAGGCTTAACACCTTGATGACAAAAATTATTTGTACAACAAATTCCTGTGACATGAGCTTACTTATATAACAAACATGCACATGTACCCCTGAAACTAAAATGAAAATTAAAAATATTATTGGTATTACTAATCTTCAGCAAAATGCATATGAAAACCACAATGAGATACTATCTGACACCAGTCAGAATGGCTACTATATAAGAATGTGGTGAAAAGGGAATGCTTATACAATGTTTCTTGGAATGTAAATTAGGACAATCTCTATGGAAAACAGTATAGAGACTGCTCAAAGATCAAAAAATAGAACTACCATTAAAATCAGCAGTTCCACTACTGGGTCTCTACCCAAAGGAAATAAATCATTATATTAAAAAATACCTGCACTTGTATGCTTATTTTACCATTATTCCCAATAGTAAAGATATGTAATCAACCTTAGTGCCCATCAATGGATAATTGGATGAAGAAAATGTGGTGAGTGTGTGTGTGTGTGTGTATACACATAAACTATCAACATGGTTAACAGACAGTGTATAGAATGGGAGAAAATATGTGCAAATAGAATACTATTCAGCCATAAAAAAGGTTGAAATTCTGCCTTTTTCAGCAACATGCCTATAACTGGATGTCATTATCTTAAGTGAAACAACGCAGAGACAGAAATTCAAGATCCACATATTATCATTGTAAGTGGGAGCTTAAATAATGTGGACACATGGACGTGGAGTGTGAAATAACAGACACTGAAGACTTGGAAATATAGGAGGATGGGAGTGAGATGAGGGATGAGAAATGACTTAATGGCTACAGTACACATTAGTTAGGTGATGGTTGCAATAAAAGCCCAGATTTTATGACTATGTATCTATGTAACAAAACTGCACTTGTTCCCTTTAAATTTACATGAAAATATACGGAATTAAAAAAGCTATAACAAAGTATGTTTTATAACATAAAGTTTTATTGTATTTAAAGAGTAAATAATATTGTGGTGGTTCATGTATGGCCATGAAAATATATATCCGTTCCTTTATGGGAATTAAGTAAAAGTAATTTTGAAACTTTTTTATGATCTAAACAGTGCAAATGCCTCATTTTAAGTAAGCTGACATTTTTGTGAAAGTTGAAGAGGCAGTTAAATTGTGGCAGAAATTGTGACTTTGAATGGAAATGTGCTCAGAGAAAACCAGAGCCTTTACAACCTTTCTTTTTGAAAACCAGTAGGAAGTGAAGACACTAGTGCAGTTACATTTTATTTTTGTGATCTCAATAATATATTAGTGTGTATTATGACATATATAGTGGAGAAGAGACAAGGTGTCTCCAGAGAGCTTTGCTGAATGACAAAATCTATTGTATTGACCTCATTTACTCCTCAAAGTTACCATACATCACATGGATTGCCTTTTCACTTCACTGTTAACAAAGCTCTCACTTGAGAGTTTGTATAAACTGCTCGAGGTCACACAACCAGCGAGCGATGGAATCAGAGATTGAGTCCAGTTCCATCTGACTCCATATTGCAAATTGACAAGCTTATAAAAGATTCACAAATTGAAGAGTATTGGCATGCAGGGGGTAGTTGCAATATGACTATAATCTCATGTTTTTCCAAGTTACATAGGAAATATCTAAAGCAGTGATTGTCAAACTGCTCTACAGAATCCTGCGGTTTCAATGATGAATTTTCCAACAAACAATAAAGATGACAACTTCTTGAGAAAAAAAGTTCATCTTTTCTTTTTTTTGTTGTTGTTGTTGTTTGTTTTTTTTTTATTATACTTTAAGTTCTAGGGTACATGTGCATAACGTGCAGGTTTGTTACATATGTATACATGTGCCATGTTGGTGTGCTGCACCCATCAACTCGTCAGCACCCATCAATTCATCATTTATATCAGGTATAACTCCCCAATGCAATCCCTCCCCCCTCCCCCCTCCCCATGATAGGCCCCAGTGTGTGATGTTCCCCTTCCCGAGTCCAAGTGAGCTCATTGTTCAGTTCCCACCTATGAGTGAGAACATGCGGTGTTTGGTTTTCTCTTCTTGTGATAATTTGCTAAGAATGATGGTTTCCAGCTGCATCCATGTCTCTACAAAGGACGCAAACTCATCCTTTTTTATGGCTGCATAGTATTCCATGGTGTATATGTGCCACATTTTCTTAATCCAGTCTGTCACTGATGGACATTTGGGTTGATTCCAAGTCTTTGCTATTGTGAATAGTGCCGCAATAAACATACGTGTGCATGTGTCTTTGTAGTAGCATAATTTATAATCCTTTGGGTATATACCCAGTAGTGGGATGGCTGGGTCATATGGTACATCTAGTTCTAGATCCTTGAGGAATCGCCATACTGTTTTCCATAATGGTTGAACTAGTTTACAATCCCACCAACAGTGTAAAAGTGTTCCTATTTCTCCACATCCTCTCCAACACCTATTGTTTCCTGATTTTTTAATGATTGCCATTCTAACTGGTGTGAGATGGTATCTCATTGTGGTTTTGATTTGCATTTCTCTGATGGCCAGTGATGATGAGCATTTTTTCATGTGTCTGTTGGCTGTATGAATGTCTTCTTTTGAGAAATGTCTGTTCATATCCTTTCCCCACTTTTTGATGGGGTTGTTTGTTTTTTTCTTGTATATTTGTTTGAGTTCTTTGTAGATTCTGGAAATTAGCCCTTTGTCAGATGAGTAGATTGCAAAAATTTTCTCCCATTCTGTAGGTTGCCTGTTCACTCTGATGGTAGTTTCTTTTGCTGTGCAGAAGCTCTTTAGTTTAATGAGATCCCATTTGTCAATTTTGGCTTTTGCTGCCGTTGCTTTTGGTGTTTTAGACATGAAGTCCTTACCCATGCCTATGTCCTGAATGGTACTACCTAGATTTTCTTCTAGGGTTTTTATGGTATTAGGTCTAACATTTAAGTCTCTAATCCATCTTGAATTAATCTTCGTATAAGGAGTAAGGAAAGGATCCAGTTTCAGCTTTCTACTTATGGCTAGCCAATTTTCCCAGCACCATTTATTAAATAGGGAATCCTTTCCCCATTTCTTGTTTTTCTCAGGTTTGTCAAAGATCAGATGGTTGTAGATGTGTGGCATTATTTCTGAAGGCTCCGTTCTGTTCCATTGGTCTATATCTCTGTTTTGGTACCAGTACCATGCTGTTTTGGTTACTGTAGCCTTGTAGTATAGTTTGAAGTCAGGTAGCGTGACGCCTCCGGCTTTGTCCTTTTGACTTAGGATTGTCTTGGCAATGCGGGCTCTTTTTTGGTTCCATATGAACTTTAAAGCAGTTTTTTCCAATTCTGTGAAGAAACTCATTGGTAGCTTGATGGGGATGGCATTGAATCTATAAATAACCTTGGGCAGTATGGCCATTTTCACGATATTGATTCTTCCTATCCATGAGCATGGTATGTTCTTCCATTTGTTTGTGTCCTCTTTGATATGGCATGCTGGGTGTTGTTGAACAACGGTATTTGAAAAAAGAATGAATTCTGCTACATGTAATTTGAAAGTCATGGTCTAGCTTGTGGGAGAGTAATTGACATTCCCAAGTAGGAACTACTGGGTTTTGCAGAGGAAGAAAGCTTCCTGAATAGAAGTTATGTAAGTTTCAAAGTTCACTTTCAACACAGTGCCAAATGAAATCCTTAAGGCAGATGACAATTAAGAACAAAGAAGGAACAGTGCTGAGCTGCAAAGGTACCCTAACTGTGGGAATTACTGCTTGTGCCACAAAGTTTTCTATTCTGCCAGGGTAACAGCTACATCAGCCGTGATGTGTTTGAAAAACATCACACAAGTGACTGTGTTGAAGTGATTTGAGAAGGAATACTATGTGCAGGTGAGGGGCTGCAAGTCAGGAGAACTAGATAGAGTAAAGAGAATCATATGATTAAACCTGGCTGAAGTATTTTGACACAGCTAATCAAAAAAGACAGTCTAATAGAGCCAGCTAAGTATTTCCCTTTTATCTGTTCTCTGGGACTTCAAGGCATTTTGAATTTTCATATATGTGACAGGTGAGCTCATGCCCCTCAGAGCTTGTTAGCTTTCCAGATAATCTGTCACTTATCACATTTAAGTTTATAGATAGATTACATGCTGATTGAATAGATTTCTAAAAAGTAATTGATGAAGACTGTATATGTACATATACATATATATGTGTACATATACATTCACCCTCTGCAGTATGTACATTTGTTAAAACTATCATCTTTTAGAGTAATAGAGTAAAATTTACATAGCAATTGAAAATCTCTTACCTAATATAACATTCATTTTGTATAACTCCCTAAGAATGAAAAAAATTGTCGAACCAATGATTTTTCACATCACATTTTATTTTGTGTTTTGTGACCAGTTAGTATAATCATTACTTACATTTCCAAATTGACTCTTTGAAAAACAACCACATGTTGTGATAGCAAATGACATAATATGATTTAGTTTATTCCTGCTAAATTGCGAGTCTCCCAAGGTCTCAGACAATGTCTATTTCTAATTTCCCTGACACCTAGCACAGTCGCTGGCACACAGCAATCACTCAAAAATTTTTTGCTGAAATTTATCAGTTATATATGTGCCTTTCATAGATTATTATGAATGGAAATGAGGGCCATCAAAATGATGTCCATTAATTAGGTTGATTACTTTGCATTTGTGGAAGATATATGAAGAGCCACATAAAGACTGCATAAGCTTTGGAGTTAGACAGTTTTTAGGTTAAAATTCTTGCTCTGCCATTTATTGCCTGTGAAATATTGGGCTAATTGTTTCATCTCAGAGCTTTCGTTTTCTCATCCATAAAGTAGGATAAAGAAAGGCCAGCCTCAGAGAGTTGCTGGAATAGTAAGTATATTATAATAATGTACATAGAACAGTACCTGTCCTTTGCCTAATTATAGTCAAAAAAGTTCAAAAGTCTGGCGTAGGATATTCTTTGAGTTAAATAAATTTTCATAATTATCCTATGTAACTGGTACAATTTAACCTTATTTTACTCTACACCTTCCATAAAGTCTATTTCATATTCTGTAAAATTCTCCCTAAACACAAAAGATTATTTTAATAAATAAAAACAAATCACAATTAGTATTTTACTTATGTTTTCAGGAGAAGGTGAAGAAAAAAAAATACATCAGCCTGTACAGGCACTTTAAAAACAAACAAAATAACAACCTTAACCCATTTCTGCTTTCTCCATTTTTCTTCTGCCCAGGACAGCTGCCTCATTCTCTTTTCTTTTCTTTTTCTCTCTCTGCCTTCCAAATTCTTCAGTTTATCCAGTCAAGCTTATTCCAATCTTTCTTCTTCCCAACCATGTTTCAAAATCATGTCAGCTCAAAAGCATTCAGAAAAACAAAACTCAGCAAAATTAACTAGACCATCTACCAATCCTCATAAGAATCTTCAGTCAACGATGAAAAATTTTAAAAACGTTTCTAAAACGTAGAAAGTTTTTAAAAGGCAAATACATGGATCACAGAGACTGCTAGTTGCCTCCAATAATTGTTTCTCCCCTTTTGTCTTGATGTCAGAACACATCTTATACAACACTGTGCAGTGGTTCTACTTTTAATAAGCGCACCAGTGAGTAATAACAGGGGCCATGGGTGCCCAGCCAAAGGCACTATTTCCCAGCCGGTGTTACAGAAATTGTGGCATTGAGACTAAGTGCAGGTCAATGGGATTAAGTGGAAGTGAACATGGAAAACCTTGATCAGAAGAAGAGTAGAAAGAAAGATACCAATTATTATTAAATCAGAGAATTTGTCAGTCAGACCTTATGGGGAGAGAGGAGAAAGTACTAGAACTGTGAAATGGTTTGATTTCTTTTGACATCAAAATGAGGAAAGTCTGTACCATAGCAGGGGTGTCACTAAGCTATGTTTGGGGCCTTCCTGCAACTGGGAATACTTCACTCAGAGCAACAATTATAATGGTTTGATAATAAGAAAAATTATGTAAATGACACTCACAGTAATTAGTAGCTGGGTTTCAATGAGTCCAGTTAGTTCCACCTTTGAGGAAGGTCTGGGAGGAGTTTGGGAAGAAGTATGTGTCTCATACCAAGCATTGAGGCCAAGGAAGGGAAGCATGTAACTTATGCATACAAGGTTTTAGTTTTGAGCCTACTGGTTAAAAAGAGCCTCCAGGTAATGGCAGGCCTGGCCAAATTGAAAGGCAGTAAAAACCAATGTAGCTGCACTAGTTTGACTTGTCATTTTGATGTTTGGAGGAAAACTTCAGGAACCAGAAACTCAGGTCAAACAAAAGCAGAGGCTTCTTCCTCATGTCCTGTGAAACTTGGCCTGGGTTCAACACAATCCAGGGTTTTTTCTCTTCTGTGACTGTTCTCCCTGGGTTCCTACCACCTCTGGGGACTGGGTTGATGAGGGGCAGGGGTGTGCAGACGGAGGACCATAAGGACTTAGCAACTTGGAACATCAAGCAGGATTTCTCCTGTGTGGGCAAGTCACACACAAAACTCCAGAAATATATATTCAAAATGCTCCTAACTTCCCTCTGCATTAGTCAGAATAACGCTAAATGCTGAAACAGGTACACTCCAATATGCCAGTGTGTTGTGATTTCTATATCCATGTTCTTTTTTTTTCGAATTTATTTTTAAAGTGTCTCTCTTCAGAAAGTCCATAAGACAAAATAGCCACTCTCTAGGAGAGACCTGACCTAGGGAGTGGGGAGTTAGGTTGAGGTGTGTGTATTAGATGAGGCGCAATGGAGAGGGGAAACCAAAATGCATGAAACAGAAGAAACTTACTACTCACAGGCCCCAGAGAAGTTAGGGGTGCCAACAGATGGTGGGGTGCTCACCAGTGAGTAGGGAGAGGGAAAGAATGAGAGAGGGAGAGAAACAGAGACAGAAAGAGAGAGAGAGAGAACCTGTGGGATTATGTCTCTGTTAAAGTCCGTGGGTGTTATCTCTTCGGCTTCTCTGTTGTACATTGGTTAGTTTAAAGAAAACATGCATAAAGTGGGGAATTTATTTATATGACTTTGATGTTGACCAACAGGTTATTATGGTCAGATGAGGAATAAGCTGACTATGTAATAAATGACCACACAGGCAGGGGATGTTTTAACTAGGCCATAGGTTACAGGGTACAACTGGGTTTCAAGCAACTTATGTCAGGCTTAAAAATGGATACCAAGGCGGCAATTACATTACACAAATATCTGACACGGTGGTTTGTCACAAAGTTGATTTTGATTTTGGTGAAGTCCAGTTGGAGGTGATGGGAACAATGGGTGGAGCTGGGAGTCTAAGCAGGGTGGTTATTAGTTCTGCAATCAAGTTGCCTGGATTCAATTTCCAACTCACCATAGACTATTTTGTGACCTCGATTAACTTAACTGTGCTTTGACTTTCTAACCTGTAAAAGTAATAATTTTACCTTATGTCTGGACAACAAATTAAATAGCAGTGGGATAATGATAGTACTTAGCTCATAGAAATGTGAATATTAATGAGAAAATTCATGAAAAGAACTTAATACATAAATGATACACAATAAGCACTCAACACATGCTTAGCTATTATAATTTTTATTAGAGTAGATAACTGTATTTTTTAACCTTTGTCTATGATGCCAATATTTTTGCACTTTTAGTATGTTACTTAACTCTGATTGTAGGTAGGAATTATCTATCTTAAACTAAAAAAAAAAAAAAAAAAAAAAAAAAAAGTCCAGGAATAGATTTTTAACAGCTTGTACATTATGCCTACTGGTATGGCAGTCCTTAAATCCTTCCTACTTCCCCAATCAGTGACACACAGTGTGAAGATTCTCTTAGGGAAAATAGAGAAGGCAACACTAATTAACAACTGAATTATTTAACAATTCACCTCTTTCTAACAGGCAGGCATCCTCTTCCTCCTCCTTCTTCTCATTAGAATCTGTAATTTCTTTTTCTCTCGATGTTGATTTTAACCACATGTCACCAATGTGTACATGTTCAGGGGTGAAGATAAACTTTTATTTGATTTAATTTGACCAATATTGATTAAGATCTATTATAAACAAAGTATTATTCTGGAAACACATCCATGTAATCAGAACAAAAATTTGTGTCTTTGTGGGAGATTTGAGTGGAAAGTGCTCAGTAATAAGTGATATAAGGTAAAAAAAAAAAAGTGAATTAGCTAATATCTGGAAGATCATATATGCAAAGGAATAAAGTGAAAGTGGAATAAGGTAAAAAGGATGTGGAGGGAGAGATGGGAGTTGGTTGTAATTTAATGTATATTGGTTAGGCCTCTCTGAGAAGGTTGTAGTTGAGTGAAGACTTGAAGAAGGGAAGTTCTATGGTCTAAATGTTTGTGTCCACTCAAAATTCATATGTTGTACCCTAACCTCCAAGATGACGATATTAGGAAGTGGGGCCTTTTGGGAGATGGTTAGGTCATCAGAGAGAAGCCCTCATGAATGGGATTATTGCCCTTATAAAAGCGGCCCAAGAGAGTTCGTTCACCTCTTCCACCCTGGGAGGATATTGCAAGGATATTTTATATGAACCAGGAAGGCCCTTAGCATACACCAAATCTGCCAGCAGATTTATTTTGGGCGTCCCAGCCTCCAGAACTGTGGAAAATAAATTTCTGTTGTTTATAAGCCAACTAGTTTATGGTGCTCTGCTATGGCAGCCTGAACAGAAGAGAGTTCCATTCTAAGAGGAAGAGAATTACTCTTCTGAGGGAAGAGGTTTCTTGACGGAGGTCACAGCTCATACAAAGGCCCTGAACTGAGAATATGCATGGCTCCTCTAAAGGGTTATTGTAAGGATTAAAAGAGAACAGGGTCATGGGAACTCTGATGGTGGACCTGGAGATGCGCTGCCCAGTTCCTCCCTTATGGAAGAACTTGCTGCTTGGAGAGAGTGGTCAGCAGACAGACTCCAGCTATCAGCTCTTTCAGGGTCTGCTTTGGCTACAGAGAGTTGCCTCATTCAACATCACATCCTTCCCGGGCAGCCCACTTTGGAGCTGAGTAGTATCAAAGGCCAGCCATTTTGGCTCAGTGAGGACGTGATGATGGGCAGCACTTGCTCCAGAGCTTCCCAGCAGGTTGGCTGAGGCTCGCTTGGGCTTGCACTGCAGGTCACCTTTCCCCTCTGTCCGATCCTACTTCCTCTCCTTTCTTTCATAGGTTTTGATCTTCCGGAGAACCTAACCTATGACAACACTGAAATAACGTTGTCATAACTTATTGCAACATGAATTAGTTCTAAAATTTCATGACTTTTAGGAGGAAGAATTGCATGGCAGGAAGATCATTGACTTTGAATCACAGCTCTTGTCATGAATGATGTATTTTTTTGACACGTTTCTTAAACTTTTTAGTCATTAATTGCCTCATTGGGAAAACGGGGCTAATAATTTCAACTTCCAAAATTTTGGCGTGAATTAAATTATATAATAACTATATAAAGTTCTATGAGTGTCTCACATACAAGTATTGGGTAGAGTTAAATCGTTATAAATTATTCATATACTCATAGTTAAAGATCACTATTATTCAAGTGATACTAGACTAGGTGTGTGCAATGACTAATATTTTGAACTTTTTATAATTTATAAAATACGTGGCAAAAAAGTGGACAAATACACAAGTGATTTTTACAAGGTGAATATGTCCTTTTAATCATAACTTAGCCCAAAAAACAGAACACGACCAAGACTCGGAATCTACCTTCAGGTTCCTTTCAGTCACTGGCTTACCAGAGGTAACACCAGAGATTAATTCCCCCACTTACGAATTTTATAAAAATGGAATTGAACAACGTGTATCTTTTTGAGCCTGGCTTCCTTTGCTCACATTATGTTTGTGAGATTCACTCATGTTATTGTTTGTAGATGCAGTTTACTCATTTTCATTACTGCATAGTGTTCCATTGGCTGAATAATTTACAATTTATTCATCCCTTCTATTGCTGATCGGTGGTTCAGGCTATTGCAAGTATTGCTGTTACGAGTATTCTTATACTCTTCTTTTCTGGAGCACAAATGTATACATTTCTCTTGGGTATTTTCTAGAAGTGAAATTGCTAAACTGTAAGCTATACATGGGTGTAATAGACACAGCCAAACGTTTTCTAACATCTTCCTTCCTATTCATTCTCCAACATGTGGCTTATGGGAACTGTGACTACTCCATATCCTTGCCAATGCTTGATAGCATCTTTTGTTTTGTTTTGTTTTTTAACAATTTTAGGCCTGGTACAGTGGCTCACGCCTGTAGTCCCAGCACTTTGGGAAGCCGAGGCAGGCGAATCACCTGAGGTCAGGAGTTCAAGACCAGCCTGGCCTACATGGTGAAACCCCGTCTCTACTAAAAATACAAAAATTAGCCAGGCATGGTGGTGTGCGCCTGTAATCCCAGCTACTCGAGAGGCTGAGGCAGGAGAATCACTTGAACCCGGGAGGCAGAAGCTACAGTGCGCAGAGATCCTGCCACTGCACTCCAGCCTGGGTGACAGAGTGAGACTCTGACTGAAAAAAAAAAAAATTATTCTGATGGGTGTCCTGGTATCATTATGGTTTTAATTTGATTTCCTGAAGACTAACAAAGTTAAGCAACTTAAATTTATGAAATCTATAATTTATTGACCATTCATATTCTCTTTTATAAAGTTTCCACTCAACTCTTTTGCCCATTTTTATGTCAAGTTTATTGTCTTTTATTAATGTTTTTAGGAGCTATTTGGTATTTTAGGTATAAGTCCTCTATTTAATATATGGGTTCGAAATATGTTCTTCCATTCTATGATTTGCCTTATTTATCCCTTAATGATTTTTTTTGTTGTTGAACACAAGACCTGAATCTTAATATGGTACAATTTAGCACCTTGTAAAATGATTTTTATGTCTTTATTACGAAGTCTTTGCTTATGCTAATGCTAGAAGCTGGTTTTCTATATATTTTCTTCTAAAAGCTTTAACATTTTACTTTTTGCATTAAGATCTATAATCCATCTGGAATTGATATTTATATATGATGTTAAGTAGAGGTCAAGGCACTTTTTACAATGTGCATCTCTGACCTATTTAATAAAAAAGCTTTCTTCTTTGACTATACTGCACTTCCTTGTCATAAATCAGTTGTGCATCTATGTGTAGTTCGCTTCTTACAATTTTCTGTTTGTCTATCTTGTGCCAGTACCAAATTAATTATGATTACATTTGGTATTATAAGTCATTTTGTTTTTTCTTTTTCAAAAATCTGACTCTGCATTTCTATTTAGATTTTTTAAAGAGGTTTGTATTTGTATTTGGATTGCATGGAATCTATAGAGCATTTTGAAGAACGTTGGAATATCTGCAATACTGAATATTTCAATCATAAATAAGGTCTATCCCCTTAAATATTTAGGTTTTTAATTTCATATAAAATGTTTTATAATATTTTGTGTAGCAGACATGTACCTTTTAAATTTATTCTTGAGTATTTGATGTTTCTTATACTATCATAAACAGTAGCAGTTTTCCAAATGTCATTTTCTATTTGTTCATGGCTGGTTCATAGAAACACGACAAATTTTTATATATTGGTTTTAATGATTTTCATGTTCACTGACCTTGTAGTAATCCATTATTCATCTAATAGTTTTCTTGTAGATTCTTCTGAATATTCTAGGTATCAAATCATATCTTCTGCAAATAATGAAAGTTCTCTTTCTTTCTTTCTTTCCAATTCATATTCTTTTTTAATGATTTTTTTTTCTTGTTTTATTTTACTGGCAAACATTTTCCGTAAATTTTTGAATATAAATGGTAATACTAGGAATTTTTGACTCACTCCCAGTCTCATGGAGAAAGGATTTAATATTTCACTATTAAATATAATTTTTCTATAAACTTTTGGGTAGCTACTTGCCAGATTAAAGAAGGGCCTTTTTATTTCTATTTCATTAAGAGTTTTGAACATGGGAATGTTGAATTCAATGAAATGAATTTTCTCCACATTTTAATTTAATAATATGTTATTCTTTTTCATTCTGTTATTATGGTGTATTATTACTACTTGATTTGCAAATGTTACAAGTTTGTAACATTTGTAACATTTGCAAATCAAGTAGTAATAATATAGCATAATTTTTCTTGTTTTTTTAAGTAAATTTATTTCATTATAATGTATTTTTCTTTTAATATGTTGTACCATTTGCAGATATTTTGCTTAGGATTTGTGCATTTACAATCATGAGATAAACAGATTGTTACAAGTTTTGATGTTGTCTCTTCATTATCATTCATTTCAAATAGTTTTGTTTTATTGGTTTCTGCTTTGACTTGTGATTTATTTAAAAGTGAACTTTTTAATTTCTAGAAATAAGAGATTTTTCGGTTATCTTTTAAAAACTTTCTAGCTCATTTCAACTGGCTAGGGATATACTCTGGATGATGTAAATGCTTTGATATTTGCTGATAATTTTCTTATGTTCAACATGTGGTCAGTTTGGTAGATGTTCTAATATTCTTGAATAAAAATGAATTCTATGGTTGTTGAGTGCATTACTCTTTATGTGTCTGATCAATTTTGTTAAATATTGTTCAGATTGGTTCTAGTTCTCTGATTTCTTAGTTGGTTCTTTTTTACCAGATATTCAGAGGGCTATGTTAAAGTCTTCTACGGATTTTCCTATTTCTCCTTTAAATTCTGCAATGTTTGCTTTGCATATTTTGAAGCTATGTTATTGGGTGCAGATGGATTTAAGATTGTGATATATTCTTGTTGTACTGATTTTTAATTATTTTGAAATGTCTAAAAAAACACTAACAGTTTTTTTTGCAGTAAGGTCTATTTTGTCTAACATTAGTTTATCTAAACTAGCTAAGTCAGGTTTTTGTTTTTGCTCTTGTGAGGTATTGTATAGTATATTATTTTCCAACATTTGAATTTAGACTCTTTGTGCTTTAATATCTAAAATTTGCCTCTTGTAAAGTAGCATATAGTTCATTTTTATTCAATCTGGCACTTGCTATTTAATTAAACATTAAACTTAATGATATGTATATGTGAGTATTTAGCTTATATACATTTAATGCAAGAAAGACAGAGTCTACTATTTTATTATTCCTTTACTCTTTAGTCCATCTCTTTTATGATTAGGTTCCCCTTCTTTCTTGGTTTCATTTTATTCAATCAAAACATTTAAAATACTTTTATTACTCTATTTTCTCCTCCTATTAACTCGGTAGATACTATTTTATTTTATTTTACTTTTTTCTGGTTACCCTCAAGATTTCAATATGCATATTGGTATCATATTGGCATCATATTACATACTGATACCATATCTTTTATTTTTAACTTTTTCAGATATTTCTAAAACATTTGAACTCTTTAATTCGATTTAGCCACATCATATTGTTTGTATCGTTTGTCACATATCACCTAAACTATTTTAAATTCTATAAGCCATTACACATAGTTTTATGTAGTCAATATCTTTGTACGTTTTTTGTACATTTCTTCACATATTTGTCTTGTCTGGAGTGCTTGAGTCTTTCCTGCATTTCCATTTTATGTGTTTGGGGTTTTTTTGATTGTTTGTTGTTGTAGGAAAATTTTCCTTCTTTTGAAGAACCCCTTTTGTGAAGGTCTGTTGGCAATGACTTTTTTCATTAAAAAAAAGCATTTAAAATATTTTTTGAAAGAATATTTTGGTGGGATTTGAGTTATAGGTTAGCAGTTTTTTTCCAGCACTTAGATGTCATTACGTTGGTTTTTTTTTGTAAATATTTTTCATGTTGAGAAGTCGATTACCTTTGAAAGTAATTGGCCAGTCTTATTACTGCCCTTTGAAGGTTTTATCTGCTTTAAAGATTTTCCTCTTTACCTTACATGCTGAGAAGTTTTACCAAGATGAGTCTAGGTGGTATTCTTTTTATTTATCCTACTCAGAGGATAAATAAAATAAATAAGCTTAACTTTGTGATTCTGTAGTATTATGTTTTTACATGTTTTTAAGAATTCTTAGCTATTATTTCTATAATAATTCTATCACATTCCTTCCCTCACCTTTTTCTTGTTGTCTATTTTCATAAATATTGTAATTTTTACTCTATCCAGCAAGTCCTATAGGCTCTCATCCATTACCATTATTTTTCTCTGGACTTCAGTTTATTTCCTATTTGTTTTAGAGCTTATTAATTTTCTCTTCTGCAGTATCCAAACTGCCAATGGCCTATCCTTGAGTTCTTATTTTTTTAGATATTTATTTTTAGCTGTGGGATGCACACTTACAATTTTCTCGTAACTTCTGATGCTACCTCATACTTTTTCGTCATTTTTCCATTATTTTCTTTACTTTCTTGGACTCCAAAGGAATGCTTTTCAGCTTGCTCCAGTATTAGCTCACTTGAGGATCTGCTTCTACAATATGATTTTCCCAGGTGTGTTGGTGCCATGGCGTTGTCCCTTGGCCTGCAAGCACGCGGAGTCGCTTTTAAACAAGACTACGTTTTCTCTGTGAAGCTATACAGGCTCTTCAGTGTTTTTTCCTGGAAAACTCCATAAATGCTTTCTGGTTGAACTAGTTATTTATTGAACACCTGTTCTTTAAGGCACTGCCACAGACTTAAGGAATTATAGAAGCATAGGATATGATCTTGGCCTTGTGGAGATTACAATAAAATTAAAGACAGAAAACAGCATACATAAAATAATTACAGAATAACTAAATGTTAAATTGTGTGAAAGTAACTCTAAGGGTAATAGTTCAGAGAAAAGAGACATTAGCATGTAACAGATGTAATTATAGTAGTAATCTCGAGAGAGAACCCAATTCTTCCATAATACCTGGCAATATAACTTGTGTAGCATGTCACTGAGAGTAAATCATCTCTTCTTTTAGCCATAACTTGCGTAGCATGTCACTGAGAGTAAATTGTCTCTTCTTTTAGTCAGACTAAGTCTCTCATTATCACACAACAACAGTTGCTGATAACATTAGGATCATCCACATTTCTAATATATATTTCTGATTTTTATACTTCTAATAATGCTGATGTTAAATTTGAATCCATATTGGGGGCCCTAGCCTCCTCTGATTTTGTCTCTTTTCATGTCCATCACCAGCTCATTGTCTTTATATGTCTGCCTTTTTCAAACTGAAATGTGATTAATTGGTTTAAAAATACACTGTGTGTCATGCTGTGAATATTGGGTTTAAATACAATTGCAGTAGGTTGCACTAATTAATTAATTGGGTTTTATTTTACAAGCTTGGAGTTAAGGATGCTTGAACATAATATGTAAATTTATGCAGAATGTGCAAATCAGTATTTTGATTCAAGCATCCTGGCACACAGAAAAAAATAAAACACTGAATATAGAAAGTATGATATAAGCTAGATTTATTTATCCTATGGGTTGAATTGTCACCTAAGCAACTCCAAATGGAGGCTGGGTTGGGTGGGGCTGGTGTGTAGGAAGATGGACCGAGAAACTTAAAAAATTCAAAGTTAATTTATTTCAAAATTCATATAGCTCAAATGACTAAAGGTAGGAGAAAGGGTATTGATCAAATGAAAGCTTTTCTGAGCTGGCTTTGAAGAACCTGTTTATATCTTAATTGATAGCTCCTCTTTTATTTCTCGGTCCTGGGGTTAACCTCAATTGTATCCATTCACTCAACTAGTATTTAATGAGTTGCTATGGTGTGCCTTGTACTTGTGATAAGATTAGAAGATAGGAAGATTAACAAAATGCAATTCTTCTTATTGAGAATCTCATAACTTGGGGGGTATACGTGTATACATAATTAATTACGATGCATTGTGATAATAATGCTAATAAGTCCCAGGGTTGCTGGCAGTTCTGGCTTGAAGCAGTGTTCCTTCCATTCCTGGAAGTATAGTCTAGTAATCAGAAGTAGGATCTTTACTTGATCAGCTAAGAATGCATTCAATGAGAAGTATCAGAAAACCCAACAATAGTGGTTGAAAAAGCAGGAGTTTATTGTTCCCACACTATAGAAAATACTAAAGTAGTGGTCACAGGCATGAGTCCAGTGGCTCAGTAATGTCAGTGCTGAGGTCTCTCAGATTTTCTTGGCCTTTATCTTCAAGGACCAAAATGACTGCTTAATTCTCATCCACAATTCTGCTTGTAGACACAAAGAATGATGGAAGGAGAAAGTGGAAAGGGTCTTTTTTTTTTTTTTTTTTTTTATTAGGTTTCCACTTTTGTTTAAGAACGAGGCCCTTCTCCTCTCTCAGTCAGATTTCCCACTTCCTCCATTAGCCAGATCTGGGACACATGTTTAATTTTAAACAATCACTGGCCGAGCTTGACACCAGTGCAGTGAATGATTATCAGGTCATGATTTATCTCCTGCAGTTGGTGTTGCTGTCCCTCAGATCAAGGTCTCCCTCCACCTACTATCTTAACACTTTTTTTTTTTAAACCAGAGATAAAGACAGATGGTAATGGCTTTTATATAAGGAAAGCACTGTGTCTGCCACAGCGTTCACTTTTTAGATAATGTTATTTATATTTTATTAGAAGTAAGTTCGTAACCAACAGCAACATTTCTTAAGAACCACTTTCCTCCTTTCTCCTGTTCAGCAGTGTCCTCAGACTCAAGCAATTTCTCCAAAGCCTTTCTGTTTACCCCTTACTCTCACATTCCCAGCCAAACCCAACTGACTCTTTGCTAAAACCCAGAAGTGCTCTCTCTTGGCAGTTGTCCAAATTCTCTCAGTCTGTTCAGAATCGTGCTGCGATTCTGATCTTCTATTCGCATTATCTTTTCTTCCACCAAATAAATGTGACTGGTGCTTCCTTCACAGAAGCCTCATTTGGTGTTCCCAACACAGGAGGGAATATGGAAAAATATAACTGATTTGTTTTTCTAAGACCAGCCCAGCGAGCGCAAAAGAACCAGCAGGTAGGCAAGTGTAGGAGCAAAACTGCAAGTTTATTTTTGGTAACCTAAGGTGTGGGGAAGAGGTCTGTCGCCTCCAGCAAAGAAGGCCGGCAGAGTCCCCTGGTGGGGCTCTCAGACAGGAGTGAGAGACTCAGGAAGGCCGCGTGAGACGCTGGTCAAGAGCGGCTTTTCTAGGAGTGGGAGGGCAATAGGCGGGGCACGGCCGTGTTGGGCGTTCGGCAGGTGCGACCAGGTAAATCTTGGTCTCTTCGGATTGACGTCACCTGGCGCATGCCCAGTTGATCTGCACCCTCCATGGGCGCTGGCTGCATTTTCGGGGGCGCGGGAAAAGCTGGTGAAGAAGAACCCAGAAATGCGCCATCCTGCCTCCCTTCGTCCAAACAATAACAAGTTTCTAAACTCTGACCGCGTTTCTCAAGAAATTCAGCCTACTGCTTAAATTCTGCTCTGTAAAGGATAATCCAAGAACTCGTCAGAAAGTATCCTTCTTACGTAAAAGGAAAGAAGGGCAAAAGGTAAGGATATAGGAAAAGCAAGGAATATTTGTATATGAATAATTTTATTCTTGTTATATGACAAGTCCTGCAACAGATGTTTGAATAAATAATTAGCACAGAGAATAAAATGACAAGTTGAGAGAATGGGTGACCGACCTTTTAGGAGTATAAAATGAAATGAACGCAGGGGATATGGCAGGAGGAATGGGAAGGTTCAGTGAAGACAGGATCAAGACTGTGGGATAAAATATGGCAAAATAATTTGCGTACAACTTTTCCTCCAAATTTATTTCCCCCTCCTTCTTTTCTTTGTCTTTAATTTCAGTCCAATTTTGTTTTCTTACTCCTCTAACTTTACCTCAATCCATGAATATTTTCTAAATTAAAAACATAAAGAAATTGTTAGATTTCAGAATGATTTCTCTACTCACTTTGCCTCCCTTTATCAGTTTTTAATTAGAGCTTATTACATCAAAGATGTTTCTAGGAAAAGAAAGAATAATTGCATGATGGCCTTGTTTCCTATCCTTCACACTTTGAGATACACCCACTCTTAATTAATGAAGTTAATTCATTTAATTTTGGCTCCACCGAAGCATGATTATCTTCTTGGCTACCAGGCTTACCACCATTCTAATTAAGGTAGCAATTTTGTAGAAATGTCGGACTAAGTTTAGAATCTGGCTTCAATGAAGCTCCGAAGCCCTTCCTTTTCTCATACTGGGCTCCATGTATCTCTTCTATCTGGCTATTCTTGAGCTGTATTCTTTGTAATAAATCAGAAATCTAATAAGCATCATGTTTCTCTGAGTTCTGTAAGTCTTTCTAGCAAACTATCCAACCAAAGGAGGAGTTCTTAAAACCTCCAAATTATGGTTGGTCAGAAGTACTGGAGGCCTGGACTTGATTGGCATCTGAAGTGGAGGCAGTGTTGTGGGACTGATCCGTTTAACTTATGGGATCTGATGCTAAGTGTCAGAGTTGAATACAATTTTCAGACATTCATCTGTTACCTGCAGAATTAGAGAACTGCTTGGTTGTGGGAAAATCCCTACACATTTGGTATCGGAAGTGAAGTGTTCTGGAAGTATTGAGTTTTGTGATTTAGTGTAGAGAAGAAAATAGTTGGTTTTTCTTGTATAAGTATCAAAGCCCTTCCAGAGTTCCACTTAGCTGTCGGTGAAACCAAACCAAACCAACAGACCAAAAACTATTTATATGTATCTATTTCCTGCCATGTATAAAAGTACTGTTTTTTCCAAATGATGCAGCCTGCTAATTCTCTCCTCTTTGGCCATGTGGGTGATACTGTCAAAGCACCATTTGTACTGTAATTATCAGGCATGTGTTAAGTTTCAAAACTTAGGTCCTCCCAAACTCTAGAAAACACAGACTCAAGGTTGCTTTTTAAAAGTGTTTCTCTTTTTTCTTGGGATGAAGGCAAAGCATCTCTACCACTTCCCTTCAGTCCTTCATCAGTCCACTGCAAGGAACTGATTTCTTCCTAGAGGAGGCTGAGGTCATTGACATATTAGGAGTGCTGCATGAATGAGGCAGCAAGATCAAATTCCCTAAGCATGGTTTGCATGGGAGGCCTGGCACTGTATATTGGAATATTGCAGGGCTTGTCACTTACTGTTTTGTCCTAAACCTGTGGGGTCTCAGACAGATCTGAAATAGAGTGAAGTGCATTTTGACCTCCTATATTTTTATGTCTTTTTGCTAGGCACTATGTCTAACATTGAAGGTAAAGTTGAGGAAGCCTCACTTCTTGCTTTGTAGGAATGTATGATTTAGGTAGTTGAGTCAGATATCTAAACAGATAATTAAAATGCAAGTCAAAGAAGCTGAATTGAGGGGTACTTGACACTTCTTACTCTGACCACTGCTGCAGCAACTGGCTCTGGGGAGGCTTTGTCCAGCTTTGTACAGGCACAACTTGGCAATGCCCATCTGGGAACCATGCCACCTATGGGGCCCAGTTTCTCTGAAGCCTCTGGTGCACAATGCCCTTAGGAACCTGCTTGACACAAGAGCATGCTCAACAGAAGGAGTGTTCTGTGGGTGACCTCAGTCACTTTTAGCTCTTTGTCTCTTTCTTGCATATTATATGACCTCTACAGGTACACTGACATCTAATTTCAGCAAAGTGGTCCTTAGGGTCTAAATTTTTCTATAAACATCTCACCTGTTGCATCCTGTGTGTGAAGTTCACACAGGTGGTCCCAAAGTGCTCAAATATTTAATAGAACATTCTTTGAAATCTAAGTCAATTTTTTTTTATAAATTAAGGCAATGAAATTTTTTTTTTTTTTTAAATTGAGGCAGAGTCTCACCCTGTCTCCCAGGCTGGAGTGCAGTGGCACGATCTCTGCTCACTGCAACCTCCGCCTCCCAGGTTCAAGCGATTCTCCTGTCTCAGCCTCCTGAGTAGCTAGGGTTACAGGCATACGCCACCACTCCCGTCTAATTTTTGAATTTTTAGTAGAGATGAGGTTTCTCCATGTTGGCCAGGCTGGTCTTGAACTCCCGACCTCAGGTGATCCGCCCACCTCAGCCTCCCAAAGTGCTGAGATTACAGGTGTGAGCCACTGTGCCTGACCAAAATATCTTGTTAGCATATCTGGTATGGTGCTTTATCCTACTTGTGATTCCTTGGGAAATACTAATTGATCACAGCATATGTGGCTATCATCATGCAAACCTGGAGTAAAATAAAAGTTTATAATTTGTGTAACCTGTATAATTTAATTGGAGAGAAAAACATATACATTCCAAGTGCTTACATAACAAATTAATATAAACTGAGTCATCGTGAGGTTAATAGTAAACTAGAAATAGATGATTTCAGCCTCTAGGATAGGGGAGTCGTTTGTCATCAGACGTGAGCACCATAACTTTACTTATTCCTTACAAAGAAACTCCTAATGCACAGAACTTTTTCTTGGTCTGTTCACATTACTTTCCTTGGCTGCAGTAAATAAAATAAACTAAAAGTTAACAATGTTGGTGTTAAGGTTTTAATCATATTTCAACGTTTTAAATTCGATCTCTGTTTTGCCATTTTCCGGTGTGATATGAAATCGTATGTAGGAAACGATAAAGCATGTTTTCCATCACCAAGACTATAGACCCAAAGTGTTACTCTGACAAGTAAGGTTTGGTTTTGCAGGAAAAAAATGAATTTCCCCACCCATGAATCCATTTACCTAGTAGAATTTCTTTCAGATAGACTTCTAAGTTTCAACTCACTAATATGCAGATGTTTCCACTGTCCAATTGGGGAATCAGCAAAGAAATGATACCTTACAGCTGCTGAAAAAGTTTTGTTCCCATTCACTAGAACTTATAGCAAACAAGTCCTTAACTAGTTCATTTGCTGCAGATTGTTTGGAAGATCTCATTGGTTCTTTCATGACCAAACTTTTGGAGGAAGATTTCTCTTAGGGAAACATGTAGATGACCCCAAACAATTCAGAAAAAAGGCTTTCACATTTGATAGTTTCTGGGTTAAATCAATGAATACTTATTATGCTTCTGATTTTGAGCATCAAACTTGCCAGTATGAGAGATATGGAAATATAACATCATTCTTAAGAAACTTACTGTCAGATTGGAAATGCAAAATACTAAATATAAACAAATAACAAATAATAAAACAGCATATGTTTGGGCAATGCAGCTGATTTTTAAAAAAATACTTGAATTTAAAAAAAAGAGACAATTTTAGGTTCATAGCAAAATTTAGAGGACGGTACAGAGATTTCTCATGTAGACCCTGCCCCCAAATTTACATTGTCTCCCAGATTGTTAACATCTCCCACCAGAGTGGTACATTTGTTACACCTGATGAACTTATGCTGATACATTATTATCACCCAAAGTCCATAGTTTACATTAGGTTTCACTCTCAGTGTTGTGTATGGGTTTTGACAAATGTATAATGACATGTATCCACCATTGCAGTATTAGACCAAATAGTTTCACTGCCCTAAAACTCCTGTGCTCTGCCTATTCATCCCTCTCCTTTCCCTCAACCCCTGGAACATTGATCTTTCTACTGTCTCCATAGTTTTGCTCTTTCCAGAATGCCACATAGTTGGACTCATACAATATGCAGTCTTTACAGATTGTCTTCTCTTACTTAGCAATATGTGTTTACATTTTCTCCTTTTCTTTTCATGGGTTGATAGGTCATTTATTTTAAGTGCTGAATAATGTTCCATTGTCTGGATGTGCCCTTTTATCTTTCCATTCACTCTCTGAAGGACCTCTTGGTTGCTTCCAAGTTTTGGCAACTATAAATAAAGCTGCTACAAACACTGGTGTGCAGGTTTTTGCGTGGACACATTTTAAACTGTTTTAGATTTAAAGAGTGCAATTGCTACATTTTATGGTAAGAGTATATTTAGTTTGTAAGAAATTGTCAATTTTTTTCCCAAAGTGGCTGTACCATGTCACATTCCCACCAGCGCAACATCAAATGCTGGTGTTAGTAAAGCAGGTGAGCGAAATATTTGGAGGGGGTTGACTTGAAAACACACTTGCCTTACTTACTGAGTCTTGAGGTCAGGTCATGTTAGATCCCCAACTTTGTTCTTTAATATTGTGTTGAGTCTTTTGTCACTCCATATAGACCTTACAATTATTTTTCCAAGGTCCCCACAATAACTCGCTGGAATTTTGACTGTGATTGCATTCATTCTACTAATTAAGTTGGGAAGAACTGCCATCTTGGTAGTATTGAGTCTTGCTATTCGTAAATATGGAATATTTCTCCATTTATTTAGCTCTTTGAATTTTTTCATCAGAGTTTTATAGTTTCCTCATATAGATTATGTAAGTATTTTTCTAGGTTTATACCTAAGTGTTTCATTTTGGGGGGTGCTAATGATATTATATTTTTAATTTCAAATTCCACTTAGTCGTTGCTGGCATTAAAGGAAAGTGATTGACTTTTGTATATTAACCTTGTATCCTACAGTCTTGCTATAATCAATTATTAGTTCTGGGAGTGTTTGGTTGATTCTTTTGGATTTTCTACATAGGCAATCCTGTTACCTGTAAACAAAGACCTTTTTATATCTTCCCTCCCAATTTGTATAGCTTTTAGTTCCTTTATTTGTCTTAAGACTTCCAGTAAAATGTTGAAAAGAAATGACGAGAAGGAAAATCTTTAATAGATTTTCATTAATTCCTCTCCCTTTAAAAAAAGTAGTCCAGATATTTATAGCCATGTTGCATGTGTAAGTTAATGAGAATGCAGAGATTAGTTGCGTCTGCAAGTGGGAAGGGGGAATTTCCTGGGGGAATGAACCTAAGAAGATTATCGTATTTGAATAGGGTGATGATAGCAGATGAAGCATTCCAGGCTAAGAAAGCCACATGAGCAAAGATATGATCTGCAGTTGAGCAAAATAAGCAGATTAAATGGGAAGGGGACCAGTATGACTAAAGCAGAGACTGCTTATTTTAGGTTCCTGGGAATGAGGTCAAGGTGGGAAGGCAGATTAGGAAGGGCCACTGGTCACATTCAGATGGATTCAGGGGTTTATGTGTTCATATCTTACACACTGGAGAGGCATTGGGAGTTAATTGAATGCTAAAGTGGCTTGGTGAAATGTTATTTTTGGAAGATTAATACCTGTAGCTCTATTATAAATGGGAAGAGTTAAGCCACCTAATCTGATTGGAAAGATGTAGGGTAAGGACGGCAGGCTTCAAAATGGGATATGACTATCCTGGGATTCCATGGCAACATTTCAAGGGCAGTGTTCTGGGGGAAATTGATTTCAAATCCTAAACTTTTCTTTGTACTTTTTCCTAAAATTGTTCTGTGGTTTGAGATGTCATGCTCAGCTCCACCTCTTCTTTCACCGTAACCTTCTCCCACTTCCAAAGGCACAGTTGTCCTCTCCCCAATCCAGAGTCTCTTTCTGGTGCATTGCTCTGGGGTAGAAAATCCTCTCGCATATTAAACAAGGAAAAAATTCAAAATGTCACTGGTGTTGAGAAAGTGAAAGCCTCTAATAAAGGAAATGGCAATAAATCCTTTACGAGACATGTGGTTTCTAATGCATTTCTTCCAATACAATGTAAAAAAGAAACTAATCAGATGGATGACTATTAATTTTTGATTTCAGGTAAGGCATAATTTTTTTACATAAAATATGAAGGCATTTTAAATAACTGAGTGCCACTGCTTTGGGGAAAAAGGAAGAATGTTATTCCTAACAACTTACCTATTTATGTTTAATTGTATTATTAAAAAAAAAAAAAAAAAAAACTTCAGCCAAATTAAATGGAAAGGAATTTAATTGAACAACGAATGATTCGCAAATCAGACAGCCCCAGAATCACAGCAGATTCACAGAGACTCCAGGGCAGCCACACGGTGGAAAAAGATTTATAGACAAAAAAAGGGAAATGATGTACAGGAATCGGAAGTGAGATACAGAAACAGTGAGATTGGTTACAGCTCAGTGTATGTCTTATTTGAACACAGTTTGAACACTCAGCAGTCTATGAGTGGCTGAAGTATGGCCGCTGGGATTGGCCAACACACAGCTATTGTTATAGGTGCGTGCTACTAAGTAAGGTTTTCAATTTTGTCTGCCTACTAAGCTAGGAAATGATTGGTCCACAAGGACTCAAATATAGATGTACGGAGTCCTTCTCAGGCCATATTTAGTTTGCTTTAAACACTATATAAAAGAAAAACACAGAACTGATGCCTCTTACTTTAGCAGTAATTAATACAGATTCACAGATATATGAACTAATTTAAAAAGTTTCATCTATCTCACCAGATATGTAAGTCTGCTAACATTTTACATTCTATGTTTACTGATTATCAAAATATCAAATGTATTTGTTGGTTTTATGAATTATGATAATAAAAATGTTAATTTAACTAAAATATTAAAGTGTTATGGTCCTGAAAAATAAAAGTATGTGGATAGGTTGCCAATAAAAGACTTCATGAATAAAAATATATTACATTAGAATAAAATTCTGCAGGGAAATGGAATGAAATATAAACCCAAGGAGAAAAAAGAATGATATAAAAACAATTTGTTCATGTGTTTTTAAAATGGATAATGGAGGGTATCAAACTTCTCTGATAATTTTCCACTGGATACATTTAAATGAGCTAGGTACCAGTTTTATTTAAATAGCCAACATTTACAATATGCCGGCAATTATATGCAACTACTTCAAGATAGTTGAAAAATTTTAGATGTCAACTAAAAAATGTGTGTGGCTTTTAAATTATTTTTGGAAGTCTGTGAGCAAAAATACTTGAAGGGACATCTCTTGAAAATGCATTTGCCTATCATACACAGTTTTACTCTTTTATTGTTAAAAATAATAAAGCTTTATAAAAAATGTCCATTATTGCTATTTTTCATAAGATTTAGAAAATACCAATTATTGTATTGGGTAGCAATAGGGGAAGGGGGCTGATGGAGCTGAGGTTCCACAGCCCCTATCCACGTCTTGGCAGTTAGCAGAGACACGAGGATGGCATGACAGATGATGGAGTCTGGGACACACGTGATCGTGATGACTCTTTCTGTTCTTATCATTTGACACTTTTTATTTAATGTCCCTTTCAGTTACTTTTCTTTTCGTTGCTTTATATTTTATCTTCCAAACTAAATGCTAAGATTTTTGAGGGCATGATCTTTTTCTTGCATTCTTTTAAATTTTTTTCCTAAAGTGCTAATATAACTCCTGACATACAACTATACACAAAATATTTGTGTTTATTTAAATCCTTTCTTATTTCAATAGGAGGACTTAAATTGATGATTGGTGGAGGCATTAAAGGAGATGATAGAGCCCAAATAATTCCCTGATCTTCAGCAATAATTAGGATAAAGATGATACCTAAAAACAGAAAGATGCTTAGGATAGAGAGCTTATTTGGATATACAGAATTTGAGATGAGTTCGAGGACTTGGCTGGCACTGACCTATAGATACCTCTTAGTAAATTGAAAAAGATGTCCCCGCTGTGTTGATAAATTATACTTTTCTCTGGAGAAAAAAAGCACCCTTCCTCCAGGTGTGTACAGGCCTATGTCAGGGCCCAGAACTGTACAGTCCTAACCCGGTGCCTTTGCAGAGTGCACAGATTGCCTAGCTATATTTGTACCTCAGTGTGAGACAGATAGTTGACTGTTAATCCCAGTTTATCTATATGTATTTGCTTTATTCAAAAGCCGAAAACTTTATCCTGGCAAAAACAAACAAACAAACAAACAAACAAACAAAAACAAAAAAACCACCCATTAAGCTGCACTACATTTCTTTTTTTTTTTTTTTTTTTTTTGAGATGGAGTCTGGCTCCCTCGCCCAGGCTGGAGTGCAGTGGCTGGATCTCCACTCACTGCAAGCTCCGCCTCCCGGGTTCACGCCATTCTCCTGCCTCAGCCTCCCGAGTAGCTGGGACTACGGGCACCCGCCACCTCACCCGGCTAGTTTTTTATATTTTTTAATAGAGACGGGGTTTCACCGTGTTAGGCAGGATAGTCTCGATCTCCTGACCTCGTGATCTGCCCGTCTCAGCCTCCCAAAGTGCTGGGATTCCAGGCTTGAGCCACTGCGCCCAGCCTGCACTACATTTCTCCATGAAATTGTGAGATCCCCGCTGAATTCACGTTACCGTTTGCATTCAACTGCATGTAAGCTTTATGTTGACAAGTTACGGAACTTCAGAGATATGCCTGGCTCCAAATATATGCAGTATGTATTTTATCACCCTGTCACAAACTCTTCTTCCCTTTTTCTCTTGTTATGCCTAAAATTCACAGTATCAGAGCAGGTCAGTTTGTATTTGACAAATGCTGGGGTTTTATTTACAAAATGCCATGGCTAAAAAACACATATTTTACCAGTAAAAGAAGAGAGATGCCATGAATTAACTTATTTATCTATGAAAGAATTGTACTTTAAGGAATTTGATCCTTAACAATAAAAAATATCATTCATTCATTTATATATTTGTTCAGCCAGCAAACCATTAATATCTCTTATACTCTAGACATTGTCATTGGTGTAAAAAGAAAATAAAAGAAGGAAGACAAAGTTTTGTTCTGTTTTGTTTTACACCAATAACAGTCTCAATCTAGTGAAGGAGAAATATGTTACATCAACACTAATACAATACAATGTTTACATGTCCCAAACCTAGGAAAAACTAATTCTGCTACATGGAGAAGGCTCCTCAAAGAAAACAGTATCTGAGTTGGTTATGCACTGAATGTTTCTGGCTCCCCAAAATACCTATATTGAGCTCCTAACCCTCAACATGGTAGCATGTGGAGATGGGGCCTTTGGGAGGTAATTAGAGTTAGATAAGGTTGTGAAGGTGGGACCTCACGATGAGTCAGTGGCCTCATAAGAAGAGGAAGAGAAGTCTCTCCACATGTACCAGGAAAGGCTGTGTGTGCACACAACAAGGAGGTGGTTGTCCGCAAGCTGGCAAGAGTTCTCATCAGAACCCAAACCTGCTGACACCTTAACCTTGGACTTTTAGCCTCTAGAACTGTGAGAAACAAAATTTCTTTTGTTTAAGCCACCCAGTTTGTGGTATTTTGTTAGGGCAGCCTGAGCCGACTAAGATGGGATTTAACTCTGAGGAAGCCATAGACTTTTTCTTGTAGACCTGTGATGCAGATCTCCCATTTGACCCTGTGGATCTGCTCTCCATCCTTCTCTACCTCGTTCTCCATCCCACAAATGGACCCATATGGGTGACACCTACAGCTGCCCTCCCTGTGCTCTCACTTCCACTTGGCAAGCCCTGGGCAGAGATGAGAGGGAGGGTGCAGAGTGAGGGTGAGGTATTTCCTCCACAGGCTTCTTCCTGGCAGGGTTACCTTTGGCTGGGTTCCCTCTGTCAGGGCTACTTCTGTTGACTGTGTCTCCCAACCTGCCTTCCCTCCAGGTGGCAGATCTCCATGACTCTCTGCTTCTGGCTTCCAGCTAAGCTACTGCTACCTTTTTTGTCTCTTCAGATGTAGTGATGATAAACCTCCCCACCTCATTGCTAACCCCAGGGTGCTGCATTATGTCTTTTCGTTTACACCCTGCCTACATAATTGTAAATAGTCCCTTAATAAACCCTACTCAAAGCATCCTGATATGAATGCACCATCTGTTGCCTTCTGGGACCCTGACTGATACAGACTGTAAATTGTGTGAGGATGTGTCTGTCTAACTCACCCAATAAATGTTAGCTATTTTTATACCACACTGAGATAATATTTTGAAATGTAAGTAATATTTTTTCTTCCAATATTGCTTATTATCACTTTACTGTTTCCAATTAGATCAGCCAGGCTGTTGATTTCACTGCTTTATTGAAAAGTTTGTTATAGCCATACACAGGAAAAAAAATAACTTTTGGGTGTAAAATGAATAGATGCCAAAAGACTGGGTGCTTAGGAAAAACTCTAAGTAAGAGTAAATAAAGTTGAGGAGGATTGATGGAGTCTCCACTGGTGGATCCTTCAAAAGGAACATTGCACCACCTCCTCCCCCAGTGACAGTACATTTGTGGTAGGAGAGGGTGGACAGAGCCTCTGCAAAGAACCAGGAATCTACAGGTAGGCAGAATTATGCTCAGTGAGATGGCAGGATCTCAGAGAAGAAACCACTCTCTGGGTGTCTAAGCAGAAATGTCAGAGATTGTCTCACAGTCTTAGGATGATGCAGAAGTAGCGGAACAAATATTTGAGTCCCATAAGGGGCATGAAAATAGCAAGGATATTATCGACGCTGCCAGATGGGTGGCCAAGGGCTAGATAAAAACAGTAGCATGAATGGGGGATGCAAGCATGCACTTATAAACACAAGGGCCCCTTTCCTGCACCTGTGTCAGTGCTTCAGATCCAGGCCCAAGATGGTAAAAGAGGTGAATTCCTTAGTGGGTTGACAATAGGTTTTACTCACCAGAGACATGGAGCTCAAAATAGAAAATTAATTTGAGTTTTAATAAAACAAAAAGTTTTATTTCTTGCATGCCCCAAGTTGTAAGCATTGAGTCATATCTGCTATACGTTATGATTGCTATTATTAACAAAATGGGCAAAGATCGAGAGTTTTCGAGGTAGAAGTAGTAGTGTGTTCTAAGGCAAAGAGGTCAGGAAACTTCTAGTATGTGAAGTTGCGGAGGGGTTAATGTAGAAGATAAGAGGAGAGCTGCAAGTTGGAGAATTGTGAATAATGTGAATAATGATAATGACTGTTTGCCAAGTGATTGCTATGAGAGAGACCCTCTGCTGATGCCTAGAAATTCATTATTGCATTTAATGTTTGCTATGTAGGAGACCCTTTGCTGATCACTAGAAATTCATTATTGTATTTAATGCTCTCGGCAATCCTTACTTTACAGAAACAAAGTTGAAACTAAAGGAGTTGGCAAGGGCCTAAGTCACAGAGCTGGAAAGTGGGGAAACTGGGTTGCAAGTCCAGCAGGGTGAACTGCAAAAGGCCAAACATGCCTTCTTGTAAAGCAACATGCCATTATCCCCAGACTTGAACTTGTATTAAGTAGGCAAATGAAAACAAGATATACAAAGTTTATGATATGATAAGAGGTGTGCTTTAAAAGAGCATTCTGATGACAGTGTGGAGAAAAAAATTGCAGAGGTAAGGGACTAAAGGCAGGAAGACCAATGTAGAAGGTTTTCTATGGACCAGGTAAAGAGTGGGAGTGTGCTACTCTGTTTTCCTACTGCTACAAAGAACTACCTGAGACTGGGTAATTTATGAAGAAAAGAGATTTAATTGACTCACAATTCCAAAGGCTATATAGGAGGCATGGCTGGGGAGGCCTCAGGAAGCTTACAATCATGGCAGAAGGTGGAGGGGAAGCAAGCACATCTTCACATGGCAGCAGAGAGAGAGAGAAGGGGGAAGTGTGACACACTTCCAAACAACCAGATCTCCTGAGAACTCACTATCATGAGAATAGCAAGGGGGAAATCCACCCCCATGGATCTAATCACCTCCCACCAGTTCCCTCCCCCAACCTTGGGGATTACAATTCAACATGAGATTTCCCTGGGGACACAGAACCAAACCATATCAAGGTGGCCTGAAGGGTCCTGAACTAAGGGAGTAAAGGAGTGAATAAACAGTGTGTGGTACTACAGGGTGACTGCCTAGGTGAGTTACAGTTAAAGATGAAGATGAGCATGATTCTCATGTTTCTGGTATGTGTTACTACATGATTGACAGGTTTGCATTTGTTTATTGATAATTTATGCAAAAAATTGTGTAACTATATTATCACTGCAGTAATAAAGGAGGAAGGAATTGCTTCTCTAAGCTTCAAAGGAATAGATGAGCTTCAAACTGGGACTTACAAAATGGGTAGAATTGGGACAGCCAGTGATGCGAGAGGAACAAGGAAGAAGACGGGAGAAAACAACAGGGTAGGGGAGACACATTTGTCAAAGATGTGTTTCTTAGTAGGTTTAGAGTAGTTTTATTCAAACCTACTTTGAATCACAATGTACATATTTACCAAAACTTATTAGTACTTCTTTAAATATAAACTATAATAAGGTTTGTCAAAGGAATGCTGCATATTAAAAATAAGTACCAGAAACAGTTAAAAAAAAAAAAAAAAGACGCCATGTATGGTTTTTCTGGCTCATGTAACTGCAGTTAGTGAATTTCCATGTATTTCAGAATTGTGATGACCAAGTTCCAGTTCATATATAAAATCATATTAAAACAGAATTTCTTCTTAATCAAGCTAGTTATCTATTAAAATCAATCAGTCAATCATCTGTCTACCTATCCATCTGTATCGCTGATGCTCTTGGGTGTAGATCCTTGGAAGTATTGGTGAATAAATCCGAGTCCAGCCTCGTGAATTCTATTTGTGTCTTTAACACCAGCAACAGTACTAGGCCTTATAGTGGCCACCTATTAAGAGTCAAAGACTGTGTTGTTGGCTTTACATAACATTATTCTTGATCCTCCCCAAATCCTTGAAAACTTGATTTGAACAGAGGAGAAATTAAGGCTCAGAAAGATTGTTACTTGTTAGTAGGCACTGAAGTTGGACTTCAAATCCTGATTTTTCCAAACCAAAATTCTGGTCTTTTTGTTTTCTATTACATTGTCTCTATATTGGTAAGCTGCCACATACCTTCACTGTGCTGAAATTGGAATAGATTTGTCACTAAAAATGTGAATCTGAAATTATTTTATGATTCTATAATATTTTCTGGTTTTAAAAAAGAACATTCTGTGAAAGAATAAAGCATATGTAGTTTTTTCATATTTCTGTTTCCCAAGGCAGAAGGAGACTATGCGTCTGGTAACCAGACAGGAAAAAGAAAAAAAAAAAAAAAAATCAAAAAGTGGAAAGGAATGGAAAACAGAGGCAATGCAGACATTGCCTCTATCTGCCCTTAACTATTCCAGCTAACAGATTTAGCGCCAAACTTTGATTTTAAGCTTTATGCTGTGTTATGTGAAAGAAGCTGTGCTTCTTATTTATGTTTTTAAAAGAGTGGAATATTTGGTTATTTTAAGAATCGACAGAAATTTCATAGCATCCATGATGAACATTCTTAAAAGGAGCAAAGAGACCAAAAATACATGCTTTTAGCAGATTTGGGAACTTCATTTTGTCTTAGCCTACAAATTCAACAATTCAACCGAACTGTTCTGAATTCTAGGCTCTATATTTGAGTTTGACTATCATCTGGAAATCATTTGTTATAAAGTATACAAAGGAACCCATTTTAAACACAATTTAGTTTCAGTGTGTAATTTCAGCACTAGCTTACAAAAATTTGTTAAAACTTGAATAGTACAATATTGAATTGTGCTCTCTTTTTCTGATAAAAATAGGTATGGGTCAAATACTTTTTGTTTACTACAATAAGACTGCTGCAAATGCCATTTTACGGCAGTGGCAAAAGGGAGTTAATTGTTTGCAATTTTGATAAATTTTCCCCATGATCTTTTTGACATTACTTGCATGACAGAAACTACTTGAGGCATATTTTTGAGTTGCAATGTTCATTTTCTTGTATCACCCTGAGGAAGGCGAAAGGAAGTGGGCAAGAGCTGCTATCAGAGGACAGAGAGTTTAGAATGTGAGCTGAGGTCCCAACCCGGGAGCTAAAAGAGCAAAAAGGTTTTCTTCTGGATTCCTTTTCTACTCACATTTAAATAACTTACACATGTCTCACATCAAGTGAATATATATACACACACATATACATATATATGTATATGTATATATATAATGTTGTTGTTTTATTGGGTCACTTTGCCTAAAATATTAAGGTAAAAAATAAAATGCAACAGAGCAAACAGAACAAGCATCCCCATACCACCCATCAAATTTATTTTGCAAAATTTCCATCACATTCCAAGTGTGTGTTTTATTTAAAGTTTGATGTTGCTAAAATTTTTTACTGACACTTTCCTGCAACTATTTTTGATAAGTGAGACTCTTGTCTTTATGTAAAGAGGAGCAATAAAAAGATGAGCTGACATATGCACACACTTATTGTGACAGGGACCTGATGAGGAGACTCATTCTGAACAGACTGTAAGTCAAAGAGGCAGCATGGAAATAGCAAGAGACCTTCAGAATTCATAGTTTTGATGGAAGGGGCTAGCAAAGCCAAAGGAAAATTGCTAATGTGTCTTTACAAAGTTATAGGGATAGTTTAAATTAGTTGGAAAGTTTCTGATACTTGGAGACAAATCCTTTGTATTTAAAAGTCCATATGTTAAACTCAACAGGGAAAATTTTGCAAAGCTGGTAATCTATGTTGTTTTGGGAAATAATGAAGCTGAAAAAGTGTCCCTCTGTACTACTTCAACCCCTTTGGTATTACCTTTATGAAACACTCATGCAAATTTCCATAAATTTGACTGATATTAAATTTGTTTGATTTCTGTTAATTTCCTTGTTATTAAGATTATGTTAATTTCTTTATGTAAAATGTTTCATGAGTTTGCATGCCATTCTTGCCCAAAAATGAACCATATATCTCCTAGTAAACATACACAGAAATTATTTCATTTCTTACACGATACTGAGAAAGGATCTTCATTGCCTAGTATACATTTGTCCAATACAGTGTGATATAAGAGAGATCAAAAGAAAGGGATTTAAAGATAGCAAGCAGTTTTGGTGTCAAAAATTTGGAAATAGTGACTATTTCCTGATAGTAGATCCAATTTGTCTTTATTGAAATGACAACTAGACACTTGTATAGGGCAAAGAGATGACAGCAAATTTAAAAATTTGCATTGGTGCTAGTGTAGCTTTTATATGCAGAGATAAAAAGAATATTGCTCAGGTGGAATTGATGTCATGAGCTGTGGTATGCACATGTTAATTATGGCTGAAGTTGAAGTGAGATCATAATGAAGAATTGATTTGAAATAGGTTAAATTTGACAAGTAAATATCTGGGACAGAATGGTAACAAGTGTATATTTGATTTTGACCTTGGATTGAGCTTTGATGGCAAATAAAGTCCTAAAAATTTAAAGGAGACAGAAATGAAGGCAAAGAAAGGATCAGATGAAGATTGGAAGAACGGAGTGTAAGAGCAAGGAGTCTACAGAGTAGATTTCTGGAACACAAGGTAAATAGAAAAAGGTGGCAAAAGTAACAAAGAAAGGGGGAGCTCTAGATTTTTATTCCCTTTGGTCTGGCTTTCTTCTTTTTCATTTTCCATTTCTTGATACAGTTAATATTCTTTTCACTAACTCTGTTTGGTGGCCTGAGAGAGGCTGGTAGGATTTGCCCGCCTGAAACTATTGATGCATAATACATTATACGGAATAATATGCTTACTGTCCTTTGAGCCTCGACTTTCAGTATCAGTGGAGTACTTTGATAGCATTAAGCTTCTTGATAGACATTCAGGAACGTGCATACTCTGTGCATGGTTGTATATATCTCTTTGTATATTTACAAAGGTTGCTAAGCTCCCAGCTCCTAGCCACAGACATAATCCTATAAAATCAAGTTATATTTCTTTCTGTTTAAAAGTTTTATCAAGCTAGATTTACCCTCCTATCAATTAGTCAAAAGAAATATATGTAATTAAGATTCTGAATTATATAAACTAAATCAAAACTATCTGTTTTCTTTATTCTTTACAATAAATGAGGATATATATTTTTCAAAGAATAATACTAGAATAATACTTTTGTCTGCTAAATGTATAACATTTTCATATTGATGGTAGGATCAAGTGCTGTCCATGAGAAGTGGATTACCTCAAACATGTTAGTCAATTAGGAAATATCCAAATATTAGAAAAGAGACTGCCAAAATGGATGAAATTGCGTAGAAATGATATAAAAAGAAATCAGAGACTGTCATAAATTGGAATAATGCAAAGTCAGCAATAAGAAATCAGCAAGTTAAAGTAAATTGAAGATAAAATAATTTAAATGAATGAAAATTGGGTCATCAAAATTGTGTAGTTTTTTTATGGTGAATAAAAATAAGCTTTCTCATCACATACATCATGAATTCATTAAAGGAACGTGCTTTAAATGGTTTGATTTATGCTGATAGCTTTGTGTTTATCTACCTACACTTTTGCATGTTCTTTTAAAAATTTCTGCATATACTTTTATGCTGATTGGCTTGGGTATGGGCTGCAGCTATAGTTAAAGAATGAAGTAAGGGAAATATTCCCTAATGGACAGAAACTCTGTCCTTGACTCTTGGTAAACTAGTCACATTTGCCTATCACAGCTAGTTAAAGGATCAAATTACTGAAAATCAAATCCCAGTGTGGGGCATCTGGAACCTACCTTCTAGGAAGCTAATAACCAGGCAAAATAGATGATTTAAAGGAAAAAAAGAAAATAAAAATAATATTATTTATGAATCTGTTCTTTTATGCATTTCTTTTTTTCATTTGTGTATTTTCACAATTTTGATGATGTCCTTTTACTGATGGTGTTTGGCCATTTTAAGTGGCGAGTCATAAAGTAAAAATTACAATTTGCTTCTGAATTTAGTAACAAAAGAAATTTAAAATGCTTCATGGATGCTCAATTTAATATTTTCCTCTTCTGCAGCTGCACTGAAAGATGCCAACTATCAGATAGCCCAATAATGGTTACTATCTGAATAAGGGTGGAATAAACATTTATTTTACAGTCTTATGCGTTTGTGAATATAAATTTTTTAACAATTCAAACTAATGTGATTCTTGGTCCTACTCTCTATTGAAAGAACTCTGCCATTGTTTACTCATGGGTCAACCACTGAATTGAGGAATTTAGCTTTATTTTATAGAATCCTCAGTAGGAATTTAATGGCAATAATACAATTTCTTAAACAGAAACTGGCATTCAGAAAAATTGATTCATTTACGAAAGTTAGTTATAGAGCTACAGTCTCTATGCATATTTTCAGACCTGGGCTCAAGATATTGAATATCATCAGTGTTGTAGGGTATCTATTTAGTACAGTGGTGCCCAACCTTTTTGGCACAAGGATTTTGTGGAAGACAATTTTTCCATGAACCAGGCATGGTGTGGCTTCAGGATGATTCAACTGCATTACATTTAATGTGTACTTTATTTCTATTATTATTACATGGTAATATATAATGAAATAATTATACAAGTCACCATAATGTAGAATCAGTGTGAGCCCTGAGCTCGTTTTCATGCAACTAGATGGTCCCATCTGGGAGTGATGGGAGACAGTGACAGATCATCAGGCATTAGATTCTCATAAGGAGCTGGCAACCTAGATCCCTCACATGCACAGTTCACAATAGGGTTCATGCCTCTGTGAGAATCTAATGCCACCACTGATCTCACAGGAGGCAGAGCTAAGGTGATAATGTGAATGATAGGGAGAAGCTGTAAATACAGATGAAGTTTCACCTGCTCGCCTGCTGCCCATCTCCTGTTGTGCAGCCTGGAACCCCTGGTTCCCCCACCAGGGGTTGGGGACCCCTGGTGTAGTATATAGGCTCCAATTCCCCCTAGATATAGTCTTGATGTGAAAAAAAAAAAAACAGTGCTTTTCAAAAGACAATGTAAATCCATGTCCTTAGAAATCTTGTTGGAAAGCAGATTTGGATTCAATAAGTCTGGGGTGGGGCCTCTAATTCTGCATTTCTAACAAGCTCCCCGGTGATGGCTGATGCTACGAGTCTGAGGTCCACCCTTTATATAGCAAAAGAATAAAGGTGTTGTTTGATTGTTCTAATGGGGGGAAAAAAACCCAGAAAAAAATCATCCAAAATTCATTGATAACTGGTTTTAGAATATTCTTTTGTACTTATTTATGAGTTTATATTATACCTTGAAAATTTAGAGCACTCTAATTGAAACATTCAAGGAACAACCACAAAGATTTCAGAAACCCTAGTATGTGCCAATAATTATCTAATATATTCTTCCTGATCATTTTGATTTTTTCTTTTTCTTTTCCTTTTTTTTTTTGAGGAACAACACAATAATTTTATGTGCTGGTTCTTGAATATGTAGAGTTGACTTATTTTTCTCTTGGAATCTTATTTGTCTGGTTTCCTTTTTATTATAAATTTTAAGTTCCTGTCTTTGGGAAGGGTTAGTTGGATTATTTATACTTTATAAGTTTTCTTGCTGTACTTAGTGTTAAAGATGATGGATGGATTCCCAAGACAACACAGAAAGATTATTTTGTCCATATGAAATTGAATTATATAAAATGATTCCAGGCTATGCGAGCAAGCAGTGTTGTAGAAGAAGAGGAGGTAGAAAAGGGGAGGAGTTGCTGCTTTCCTCCTGGATCTAAAGCCAAGCCCTGATGAAATTTTGAAATGGCAAAGTATACTTTTGGCTCTGAGTCATTTTCAAATATTCATCTATTTTTCAATTTTAGTCTTTTCCCCATGAGCCCTAATGTCCTAAGTATTCTAATCACCTAAGCCTTTATCAAAATAGGTGATGTCCAAGACCACGCAAGATGCACAGATTGTGCAGTGTACACCTCCCAGAGATACCATGTCCTGGAATTGAACAACATGCATCAGATATTTGTTCCAATGAAGAGTCTTGGACCCATTGCAAACCACTGATTTAGAGTTGTAAGACAAAGCCAAAAGCTTTGCATTTCTAAAAATTGTAGAATTTGATGTTATGTACACTAGCTGACATTTTGCACTCTATAGAGGCCTGCTCCACTGAACATAATAGCTCTCCTGCAGCTCCCAAAATTAAAAATCAAACTTCCCTAACATAGCATGATGAGCTATTGGTGAAGTGACAGATCTACAATATTATCAAAAATATTTGAATTCTAAAAGAGAATTATTGTTAACTAAAATGCAACTCTATTTGGCAGAATTTTAGGCATTATGACAAAAGGAAGGGATTTCTGAGAGAAGTATATTTAGGAAGAAAAGTCTATGTTGGGGGCAGGTAGAACCACATAGACAGGATATTTATAACTGAGATTTTCCCTTGGAGTAAAATCTTCAAAGATGTTTCTCAAAAGAGAAACAACTTCCTCTTTTCCTTATGAACCCAAAGATTCCCTAAAGAGATAAAAGCCCCTCACCCACATACCATTGTGTATAGTTATTTTTGCAGTGATAAGGAAGGCTCTATGGGTGATAGAGATTTAGGGACAGAAAAAGCCACTTTTTTGTGTGTGGATGATTTGTAAGTCACGTAAGGGGCCATTTGGTTTTATGATATTACTGACTAAATCAGGATTGGGGGAGGATGTAGCAATTCTTTTGTTCCACAAACATCTGCTTCTGAATTCTTTCCGTGGATTAAGTCAATCAAACATTTGTTGGAAATAACAGCATAGTGTGGTTAGTAACAGTTTACTGTGTGTTTTTTCTTTCTTTTTATTTTCAGAGTTTACTGGTATGTGTTTAGATCTACTATGTAAAATATGCTCATGGTTAATTGAGAATGATTTGTGGTTATAACATTATAATACGGAGAGGACAGGTCTGAAGTTGACATGAAAAGTCACAGACTAAAGCCTGACTTTAATTCTGACTAGGGTGCCACACAGATATTCTCCCTTTAGCCTATTCAGTACCTCCTCCACACTTCGTCTGTGAAATGGTGAGGTAATAAATACTGTGCAGCAATGTTCTCTGGGAGTAATCAATGTTTTTCCAAAGATGAAAAATAGTTTGTCCATGGAATGAACAGTATTACTACTTTAATTTTTAACCACATGCTGTGTATAAAATAGGTCATTAGGCAATTAAAAAAAACTTAGAAGTGGAATATGATAAGATGCAGTAAAAAGGTGGTATTTTACAGACACAGTGAGATTAGAAGTTGAATGAGACAGTAAGGATCCTCACAGGTTTGAAAAATTCAGCATGAGCTTTGGGTGTTTGATTTTATGAGAACAAATCTAGCCATTTCCTGAGAACGAAATATGAGGACCACTGAGCTCACTGATACGATCACTGATCATAGAACTCTGTGGATGGAAGGGACTCCAGAGAGAGGAGGAAAGAAAAGGTGAGAATCAAATTGCCTGCTTCTTTCCAAAAGACATCAAGTATCCAAGGTTTCCGAGTTCTCCAGCTGACTCACATTTGGTCGTAAGATGTGGCCCATAAAGCAAGATCCAGAAATCTCAGAGGGAAAAGGTAAATGTTACCTTGAGTCTTCCATACCTGCCTCAACACAAAAAAGATCCTTTAAGATCTAGAGTGATATATATTAGAAAAGTTTCTTAGAAAAATAATATTTGCTTTAAACCCTCCTTGATATAAGCCCTCACTGGTTCTTGGGGATAACTGGTGGGTAGAGGTTGGATTTTAGGAAAGGAATATTGACTAAAGTCAATGATTTGACTTGGACTTTGTTTTCCAATATATTTGGCTATTTAAATAAAAATTAATTAAATTTAAAGAAAATTAAAAATACAGTTTCTTAGTAATTCTGGCATATTTCAAGTGCTCAATAGCTACATTTGGCTAATGGCTACTGTGTCAAATGTACAGATGTAGAAGCTTTTCATTACTGCAGAAAGTTCTGTTGGCCAGCATTGGACTGGATTTTTATGAGCCAAGTTGCCTGTAATGAAAGGTCTTTCTATACCCTGCACTGGTTTCAAATCTTAGCTGATGGTCATGCTCCTCTTTTGAACCCCATGTTACAACAGTCTCTACAGACCCCTCATCTGTCACTTATCTTTTTATCCCTTTGAGCGAGAAAGAATGGAATATAACAAATCTGTCCTGATCAGATAAAGAACTGAAATGTATACTGAGATATGGATGTCATGCTCTTTCTTTTACGGGTGTTCTGAAATATCGTCACCTATGCTCCAAATTTTAGAAATCTCCAGGATCAGCAGTAAGACTCTTCATTTGAAATGGGGATCCAAAGGACTAAGGCTGCTTGCAGTAATGGGGCTCTTCTAATCCATCAGTCTGTCATACAGGCAGGTAAGTAAGGAAGTGCAGCTATTTATTCATTCCATGAACAACCGTTTGCCTAGCAATATTTAGGCACAATGGAGAAGAACACCAGATTTGATCTTTGTTCTAAAGCTGTTTATTTGAGTCTAAGAGCAGTGACCTACTGTAGAAAAAAACAAAAACAAAAACAAAAAAACCTAGCCTTGGCTTCCAGATAAATGTGTTTCAGCTCTTTTATTTTGGAAAAGAAAAGAGCATCTGCCCCAAAACATCAGGGCTCCTTTCTGGTGTGGTTAATGGTAACCGGTTGTCAATGGAAAAGTTAAACTCTTTGAAATATATAAAGAGGCTTCTTCTGAGCCAATATGAGTGACCATGGCCAAGGGAACAGTCTCAAGAGGTCCTGAGAAAGTTTGCCCAAAGCAGTAAGGTTACAGTTTGGTTTCATACATTTTTGGGAGACAGGAATTGTAGGCAAAACCATAAATAGGCTGGGTGTCATGGCTCACACATGTAATTCCAGCACTTTAGGAGGTCAAGGTGGGTGAATCTCCTGAGCTCATGAGTTTGAGACCTGCCTGGGAAACCTGGCAAAACCTGTCTCTACCCAAAATACAGAAAATTAGCTAGGCATGATGGTGTGTGCCTGTGGTCCCAGCTGCTCGGTAGACTGATGTAGGAGGATCAATCACTTGAGCATGGGAGGTGGAGGTTGCAGTGAGCTGAGATGGCACCACTGTACTCCAACCTGGGGGACAGAGTGAGACCCATCTCAAAAAACAAAAACAAAAAACAAACCCATAAAAACATACATAGAAAGTATACTTTGCTTTAGCCTAAAGAGGGGAAATAGCTTGAGGTGGGGGGATTATACCTCATAGGTGGAATCAAAGATTTCTTAGTTGACAATTGGTTGAAAGAGTTAAGCTTTGTCTCAAGACTTGAAGTCAACTGAAAGAAGCTTGAGTTAAGATAAGGGGGCTTGTGGAGGCCAAGGTTCTTGTTATGTAGATGAAGCCTTATAGGTAGCAGCCTTCAAAAAGAATTGATGGCAAATGTCTGTCTTCAGAAATTAAAGGTGCCAGACTCTTCGTTAATCTCTCCTAGATATAGGTAAAGGCTTAGAAAGGAAAGGCCTGGTTACATTAATAGAGATTCTGTACAGATGCAAATTTCCCACACAACAGATGGCTTTGCAGGGCCATTTCAATCTGCTGGACCTATGGAAACTATTTCAAAATATATCAAAGAAATACATTTTGAGATGAAATATTTTGATTTCCTTCAAATCTGTTATCTGTAATACTGTAATACTCTATCACATGGAAAGAGTTTGGAAAATAAGCCTCATTATAGGTTGGAAAGTAAACCACATTATACCAGGTTAACGAAAACCCATCTAAGGAGAGTTTATAGTTTACAAGATGTGAGTTAATCCTGCCTTCCCAAGACTTAGATCTTGTTTACAATTTGGTATCTTATTGCCACAAAGAGTCTGTTTTGCCAGTCTTGCTGAAGTTGTCTGGGATGACACCTGAGGTTTGTTGTCTCACAGCCATGGAGATTAAGGATGTGGACACACAAAGAGTGAGGTTAAGAGTGGAAATTTAATAGACAAAACAAAGAGAACATATTTCTGCTACATATTCTGGGTTGCCTAAGCACGGCAAAATGCTGGGGGTTTTATAGATGCACTAGTCGGGAGGCAGTGTCTTATTTACATAGGGCACGAAAAACATGTTAGGACTAGGTGTGCCGTCTGCATAGGGCACAAATCTCTGGCAGCCCCCACCCTGATCTTTTATTATACAGGCGGATTCTCTGCCTGAGCTTCTCTGTGTTATGCAGTTCTTTCTTACTGTATACGTGCTAACAGAAAAGGGAAGGTGGAACCCCATGGTGGACACGCCTGGTCCCCAGGTAGCCCTTTTCTATTGGTGCAGCTGCCGGCATCCCCCCATGCAAGCTTCCAGCTCTCTTATCTATGTTTGCAGCTCAATCTTTCAGGCTGCTCTTTGTTAGAAAAGAAGTGATCTCTAAGGCTACTTTTTGTTAGAAGAGAAGTTCTGCTGAAGGCTCTTTTGCACTCGTTATCTATCTAAATAATTTCTTCCTATCTCCTGTATCATTATGATATCCATTTTACCTAAACTCCAAAAGGCAGGGGTTATAATGAGGTGTGTCCAACATCTCATCCCATTATGGGTGGGGATTCAGTGTTTCAGGTTTCTCTGAGGTCCCCTTGGCCAACAGGGGATCTCTTCAATTGGCTGGAGGAGCTTAGGAATTTTTTGTCAGTTTACACTTGAAAGAGACACGTAGAATTTGAGAATAGATACGCAAGAAGTCCTGGGCTTAGGCGATTGTTACCAGGTAGAGGGTGAATGACAGCAAGTTTTGACAGACTTTTTTTTTTTTCAGAAACACAAAAATTCTTTCTTGAGGTATTTGATGACAACCTTAGGATCCTGGGTCTGGCATGTAGTTTAGGATCTGTTCTAGTAATAGAAACAGTGAAAGAGAACATTGAAAGGCAAAGATTTTCCACTCTTCAGAATGATTTCTCTATATTCCTTAGGCTTCTAGATAACTAAAAATACAACACATCAACTAATTATCCAACTTCAGATCCAATAGGAGAAAATTAATGCTGTTCAATTAGAGAGAGAAAGGGCTTCTGAAATCAGTTAGATACCTGTATGATGGGAATAGATGTCTGCATAACTTTATCATTATTCTGTAAAATAGAAAAACCAACACTCAAGGGCATATGAAGAGCTTTGGAAAAAAAAAAAAAAGGGAAGGATAAAAAAGTGCTAAGAGGCCAAGGAAGTGAAACTGCCGTTACAAAAATTATAACTGAGGTAATTATAATACTGAAAGAGATCAGATCTAACCATCTCCATTTTGCTTCAACCTCTAAACTGTTTTTGTTCATTCCTGGGTGATGGCTAATCTAACCTTGGGAAGGAATTTAGTTGATAGTTTAACTTTGAGACAAAAATGATAACATCGCTTTCTTGGAAACAAACAAATAAACAAACAAACGGATATAAAATGCTTTTTGCCTGGGGACCAGTCTGCCTTTTTAGGACTAACAAATTAGCTACAAGATTAGAAATTGTGGTTTAGGGGCCATGCAGCCTGCAGCTATAAGAGTCTGAACCTCCCCAGATTACTCCTGGGAATAACATCACTGTTGCAAAACCTAAAATCAGTGCTTGAGATATTTTGCAGACCCTGCATTCTGATGTACCAGCTGACCAACCACCCAGACTGGTCATCTGGCTCAACCAGTTCTGCAATCCCACCCAGGAACAGAAGACTACAAGAAAAACACTTTGAGCCCTCTATGGTTCCATCTCAAACCCGACCAATCAGCACTCCCCACTTCCCCTGTCCCCGTTCGCCAAATTATCCTTAAAAACTCCCATCCCACAGTTTTTGAGGAGACTGATTTGAGTAATAATCAAACTCTGGTCTCCTGCACAGCCGGCCCTGCATGAATTACTCTTTCTCTATTGTAATTCCCCTGTCTTGATAAATAGGCTCCGTCTCTGTCTAGGCAGCGGGCAAGGTGAACTTGTTGGGCCGTTACAAAAGTGCATACTCTTGATGGAAATCAGAATACTTTACCTCCAAATGTATCTCTTTGAGGTGTTTTGAAATGGCTGCTGCAGTGCCAGCAGGCTGAAACGGTCTTGCAAAGCTATTTTTCGTGGAGGAAATTTGTCTCTCTACGGAATCTCCATTAATGAAGCCAGGTCTTCCATTTCTGTACCTTTCTTGGATCTAGGTGAGATTAACTGAGCCTGACACCTTTAAAGATCAGAAAAGAGACATTTACCATCTATTCTCTCTGAGGAATGCTACTTTCAAGATTTCCTCTACATAACAAGACCTGCCTTGCTAGACAAACTTCTTCCTTTCTCTCTCTCACAACCTATCTTGCCAGTAAAACCTGATTTATCACCATAACCTGTTTTTGGCTCTGGTCTGCACCCCATTCTTTCTCTAACCTCAAGATGGTGCATAAGCTTCTGTACCTCACTGAGGGGTTGGGCCTTCATTCTGAAGACTCTCGAGTATACATGTTAAATAAATTCCTCTGCCTTTTCCCCTGTTAATCAATCTGCCTCATGCCAGTGATTTTCAGCGAACCGTTAGTGGGCCAAGGGCCTTGGCCGCCACATTCTCTTCTAGCTTTATTCAGTATAAAAGTTTGGATCCAATCAAGTTTTATAAAATAACATATAGCTGACAACGTAGAGAATAGACGCCATAAGATGATTGAGATGAAAACATGCATGGAACAACAGATACAGAGTAATGTAAATGTGGTAAATAAAAATGTTATAAAATGTATTAAAAACTGGGAAGCATTTTTCTAGTAGTCAAAGACGAAGTAAAGAACAGAATTGAAACTGCAGACAAACAAGAATTATATGAAAGTTCAGCTTAGGAAGCTGCCTAGAATTTAGTGAAAAAAAAAAAAAAGAGGTAAAAACAACTAATGGAAATCGGATTAATACAAAAGACAATCAATAGAGACCCAAAAATGAAAGAATTTTTTTTTTCTGAAGAAGAGTAAGGATAATTACCTAGAAAAAATATGCAAATGTATTAAGAGAGAAAATGTTTCAAATTAAGTGATAAATTTACTTTGTATATTCAAAAGGCTCATGAGTTGTAATGAAAAGGAACTGTATATAGATACAATCTGATAAAAGTCTGGATGTTCAAAAATGATAAAGAAGCATACCATCATCTAGACTAAAGAAAATGACTAAATACAATGAGAGAAAAACCATCGGGGTTTCGTACTTCTTCACAATTATAAAGAAGAGAAAATAACAGAGAAACATCTATTGAGGACTTCACAACATTGTGACAACGTGACAAAGCAGAGAAAATAAAAATATTGTATGGTAAATGCTCAGTGCTCTTTGCAGCCCCAGGTGCAACTCTAGGGCCCCACCTGCCAGGTGTTTTCTCAGCCACCCTCAGCTGAGGCGCTTCCCACCTTTTCATCATAGCTGTAGCCTATTCTTGGCCCACAAGGTTGAAAGCTCTGATAGAAGGGGTTTTAAGGCAAAAGGCTGTGATTTTAACATCCTGAACCCGAGTCAAGTTCCTGTTCACATGGGAAATTGTAAAGGAAAAGACTGAAAAGCCGTCATTTGTTCTAGTCTGAAAACAAACAACTATCAAACACTTTAAGGTCATATTGAAGTTTACTTTGGTATAAGAAAATAAACATTTCAACAAAGGATTTTTAAATGGTGCTATGAAAAATGCCTAACAGTAAAAGGCAAAATCATTACAACAAAATTATAAAAATCAAGCATTTTAAAAATAATTAAGGATTAAATGCAGGTTGTAACAACAACAACACAAAAGAAACAGTGAAGAGTAGAAGTGAAACAGAAGTGGGATAATTTTCTCTTTCTACATAGAAGAGGTCAGGATGTGCTCTGAAATTTCTGATATAACTGTGGACACAGGTTCAGTATTTTAAAATAAAAAATTAACACAAAATGAAAACAAGATGTTTACTTTTAAAATTACAATAGAAAAATTAAATTAAACATAATGTAAAAGAAATACACTAAATATAGAAAGCATAAAACCAGAAGACCAAATATAAAAATAAATTTAATGCTTTGAAATATTCTATTTCTATGGAACTCTCAGGCTGTGTGCAAATACTAAAACAGATGTAATTGGTAGGACAATTTTGCTATTTAACAGCTCCAAATATATTCAGAAGAAAGAGTAAACTTTAAATTCATTATATACATTAAATACATTTGAATACATGAGTTAGAAAATAAGAAAAACTGAGAAAAGGGGAAATAAATATGTGAATTAAGATACCAAGAAGATAACAAAGTCAAAGAAGATAAATACAATGATGGAATTAATAAAAATAACAGCAGAAATTAATAAAGAAGACTTAAAGCATAAAAATGAAAGCTGGTTCCTTGAAATGACCAATAAAATGGATTCAACTTTGGCAAGTCTATTCTAGTTCAATATAGAATACGACAACTAAAAATGAGAAATTAGGAGAGGTTTTATCAATATTGAAGAGATTAAAATGTTATATAAAAATAATGGATATATTATTTGACAACAAATAGAAAAATCCAGATAAGATGGGCATTTTTCTAGGAAACCTGATACAAGAAATTAAAGACATAATATGTAAACAAACAATAAAAATATAAGGAGAGATAATGCAATTATTTTTTAAAATAACAAGGGCAAATGATCTTTATTAGAAAAATGCAAATCCCAAAAGCTTTAAAAAAAGAACTGACGAATTTGACTTTGTAAAATTTAAAACCTCTATCCAAAAAATAAGATATTACTAAATTTAAAAATAAGGAATAGGAGAAAATGTCAGCAACATGTCCACAGCAGCTGGGTAAACATGTATAAAATATAAAGAGCTACTATCAATCAGAAAGAAAAAGACACACAAATAGAAAAATAGTCAATAGATATGAACAGTAAATTACTACTGAAGATACACACATGGCTGATAAACATATGAAAATAATTACTTTCATAAATACAGACTAAAATTATAATGACATTTTTCTTCCATTCAGATTTACAAAATTTGAAGTAATTAGTTACTCATATTGACCAGGGTATGAGCAAACACTGTTGCTAGGATATGAATTGGTAAAGACTTTGAAAGCAGAAAGCAATTTTAGATGAGAAGATTTTTGGATTTTTGTTGTGTATACACACAAATATCCATAAGCATGTATGTATATATATGTATATACACACACACAATAAAATAATATATATTTATATATAATAAATACAATAATATATAATATATAATAATATATAATAATAAATAATACATATATGTAGCCATGTATATGTGATTATATGCATGTGTGTAGATATGTCATATATAACATATGTATTTTGCATATATATGACTTCACGGAAAGTAGTCCAGAAGGATGCCCTTTGTGATCTCCTTTGATAGAGAATAAGGGTGGAAGTGGTGGTAAATGAAACTTTCATGTTATGCTTGGTGTTCTTAGATGTTTTTCCATTTTCTTGTGATGTGTCGTATTTTTAACAGAGAGAAAATATAACGTATTACTTGTTTAAATGAAAATGTCTCAGCTTTTAAACTAATAAGTGGAGAAGATCTGTATTCTAACAGCATAGAAAATCATGTCGGGGTTACCCTTACGGATATTTTTGTGATGAGACAGACAAGTGTGGAATATTCTGTGTTGATGAAGTCAAATTGATTGGCATAATAACAGAAATTTTAGGGCCATCTCATGATGACTTGAGAGAGCCTAAGTCCTGTGGAGCATTTTCCCAAGTCATTTAATTTCTTTGTAAATTTAATTTTAAATTACTACCTATTATAAGATGTTAGTTTCCCATCATTGATTTTTTTGGGTTTCTTACTATTTGCTTTTTAAAATACTCAGCAACAAATAATGTTTCTGTATATACATTTGTTGTAATGTCTAGTTATTTTTTTATGATAGAGTACTATAGCCTATAAATATTTTTATACCTCTTGGTATTTATTGCCAAATAGCTTCCCAGTAAGATTATCACAATTTTCCATTTCATCAACACTGTAAAACAGTGCACATTTCACCCCCAATTTTGAGGAAAGCAACAGCAGCAACATTAAACCTTTAATGTGCTATATCCTGTATATGTATTTTTTATTTTTAATGTTTCTTTGAATTTGAACATTTTCTCTTTATTTCAAGATATTTGTTTCTGTTTCAGAATATTTTATACACTGACCCCTTGATTCTTTTGCATTTTTCTTAATTTGTAACTTTACATACGTGTTGGAAATGTTTCTCATAGTATATTACATGCTTATAATTTTGTTTATGCTTTCTATTTTTATCATATAAATTTAAAAATTCAAAAAAACTGAACCGTCTCTGAAATCTCCATATAGCCATTCTCCAGATTCACAATGATCAAATTTTACCATATTTGCTTCATCTAGCCTCTGTATTTCATTTTTCCTTGTTGAAGTTTTAAAAAGAATGTCCTGAACATAATGTCATATTATCCCTACACATTCGGTACATCTTCCCCAAAATAGGAGCCTGTTCTTACATAACCTTAATGGTATTAGCTCACCTAATAAATTTAACATTATTTATTTGGGGCACTGGCTATTCCTGGTTTGCCTTTCTGTGTTTGTCCTCAGCCCATCTCTACTCTGCTCTGAGTGATGGAAGACTCTGCTCTAAACTGCATCACTGAACTCCCCTTCCCTTTGGCTTCCATTTGTGAGGGAGAATAAGTTTGTGGGGCAGGAGAGTGAGGTTCAGATGATTGTTTCCTGGTCTCTTTTCTGATGGGCTGCCTGGTTGTGCTTCTGTAACTAAGATGATGGCTTTTTCAGGGGAGATTTGTGGTTCAGTCATGGGTCTTCCTAGATTATGGGATCCACTCTTTCCCTGTTCTGTTTCAGGCCTAATGGTAATAATAACTGTCTATTTAATCTGTTATCTGGATTATAACCAAATTATCTTAATGGTCACAAAAATATATGTTTTGTTTCCTTTGATTTTTAAAAAGTCAAAAGTTTTATTTATTTCAAAATATAAACAAGGCCAATTTTTATATTCAGTTGTCATTTGAGTCACAAATATATTTTAGTATAATGTAGTTCCCTTTATATATATATATATATATATATATATAGAGAGAGAGAGAGAGAGAGAGAGAGTCTTGCTCTGTTGCCCAGGCTGGAGGGCAATGGCACAATCTCGACTCACTGCAACCTCTGTTTCCCGGGTTCAAGCAATTCTCCCACCTCAGCCTCCTGAGTAGCTGGGATTACAGGCACAGGCCACGATGCCTGGCTCATTTTTGTATTTTTAGTAGAGATGGGGTTTCTACTAAACGATGTTGGCCAGGCTGGTCTTAAATTCCTGACCTCCAGTGATGTGCCCACCTTGGCCTCCCAAAGTGCTGAGATTACAGGCATGAACCACCACACCTGGCCTACTTTTTTCCTTCTTATTGTTTTACTGTAAAAACAAGTTGGGATGTCCCAAAGAATGTCCTACATTCCAGATCTTCTCCTTATGATTATGTCACTAACTTGACATGTCATTAGGTTTATTTGTTTAGATGTATTTGCAGTTTTGAAGATTGCTTTTTTGTTGCTGTTAATTTTTTATTTTTCTTTATTTTAGACAGAGCCTCACTATTGCCCAGGCTGGAGTGCAGTGGTGCAGTCTTGGCTCACTGCAACCTCTGCCTGTCGGGTTCAAGTGACTCTCATGTCATAGCCTCCCAAGTACAGGTGTGTGCCACCATGCCTGGCTAATTTTCATATTTTTAGTAGAGACGGGATTTCACCATTTTGGCCAGGCTAGTCTGGAACTCCTGACCTCAGGTGATCTGCTCACTTCAGCCTCCCAAAATGCTGGCATTACAGTTGTGAGCCACTGTGCCCAGGCTATTTAATTGTTAAATATATGAAGCATGTACTTCCAAAATTAGCACTATATATCAGAGCATTTTTAGTGAAATTTCTCTTCCTACTCTGTCTCTAGGTCCCCTGTCTCTCTGTATAGATAACTTCTTTTTTAAAGAAATAGTTTTTGGATTCTTCTTCCAGTGATTATTTTTCAAATAAACATTCAGTTTTCCAATTACCATTTTAAAAAAGTCTACCTTTCTTCTACTGATATGATAGAATGTCATTTAATGAATTTCCAGATGTTCTTGGATCTGTTTTGGATTTCCTATTCTTTTCCATTGGTTCATGCACAAATATTAATTTGTTTAATTATAGAGACATCATAATGTGATTTAACATATGGTAGGAAAAGCTCTTTTACCATATGATATTTTTCAATTTTTGAAAGATGTTTTGCTTGTTTGTTTTTTATATTAATTTTAAAATCTTATTGTCTGTCTCCCAATAGAAAAAAAAAAAAAGTTTGTTGGTATTTTTGGTGGTTTTAGGAATGTGTCCACACATTTTTGATAGTCCTCCCCTCAAGAGGTGGAACTTTATTCTCCTCTTGAATTTGAGCTGAGCTAAGCGGTTCATTTCTAGTGAATAAAATATGGCAAGAGTGTTGAGATGTTACTTCTAGGATTACGTTATGAAAAGAGTGCAGCCATTGGCTTGGACGTGTGCTCTTGTTCTCTCTCTCTCTCGAATCACTCACTTGGAGGAGGCAGCGACAATGTCATGAGGCACCCCTGCAGAGAAGGAGGGCAGCTGCTGTGTTGTGAGCACATCCAGGCAAGCCTATGGTGAGGCCCATGTCCAGAGACCAATGGTGAAAGAAGTGGCTTCACTTTCCTTTACTCCAAGTGACCACTAGGGGAATTTGGATCCTCCCATCCCTGCAACTCTAGACTCTACAGGGTTTGAGGTCTTGATTCTCAAGTACATGCTGTCTAGCTAGAGGACACAGACAATGTTCCATTAAATTACATGTTATCACTGCTTCTTGAGCATGTTGAACTCTTAGTGTCTAGGCACACCCCATGAACAAAAATGTGATTATGTCAGGGATAATTGACCCTAAATAACTAGAGGAGGTGGTGCTTCTTTTACAAAATGATGTTGAGATGGTATGTATATGGAACCCAGGCAGTCCATCTGAGCGCCTCCTGTTACTTTCTTGGCCTATTGTTATTGTGAATGGACATGTATGGCGAATCTGGACTGAGAAGAGCATGATTATCAAGAGTTCATATTATAAAAGAATGGTCAGGAATTTTTTTTAGAAAGAACCAGACAGTAAATATTTTAGGCTTGTAAGCCAACTGCTTCATTCTGCCACTGTGATTGTGAAAGCAATCACAGACAATACGTAAATTAATGGGTACGGCTGTGTTTCCATAAAACATGGCTTACGCAAACAAGCAATAGGCTGAATTTGGCCCACTGATAACTTCGGGTCTAAAATACACTTACATTTCTATCTGATTTTTCATCATTAAGCATATCCCTTTTCCAGCTATTATCTGTCAAGAAAATCAGTAATTTTTTTTCCTGCTTTTCAGTTAATCCCTCCTTCTCTTCCTCTCTTTTTTTCTTTTTCATTGCTTTTAATTACTTCTACATTATTAGAGTATGTAACATATGCATATTATGTTGTCAACTTTATTCCTCTATATTTTATTTTATTTATTTATTTTATTATACTTTAAGTTCTAGGGTACATGTGCATAACGTGCAGGTTTGTTACATATGTATACCTGTGCCATGTTGGTGTGCTGCACCCATCAACTCGTCAGCACCCATCAATTCATCATTTATATCAGGTATAACTCCCCAATGCAATCCCTCCCCCCTCCCCCCTCCCCATCAAGTTCTACAAATATATTAAACCTTATCTCCACAGTTATATCACAGCTTCTCCAACCATTTTAAATTTGCTGGAAACTTATCATTTAGTATATTCTTTAGGAAATAATATGACAACAATATTATTTGAGTTCTTTTTAAAAATCTGTAATTATTTATCTTTCACTTTTATAACTGGAGAGTTTGACTATAGAATCCTTGGCTCATACTTTATTTCCCTGATTATCTTTAAAATGTTGCTCATTGTTTTCTATTGTGTAATATTTATGTCAAAAATTGATCATCAGTCTGATTTTCTTCCCTCATACTTGACTTAGACTTTTAGATGAGTTTTCCCAGAATTTCTTTCTGTGTCTTTGAATTCTCATGGTTTACTCTGGGTTGTGATTTATGTTCTATATGATACGCCCCCAAAATGTAGATTTAAACATGTATTTTTAAAAAATTTTACTTCAGGGTTATCTTCTTAGACTTTAGTTTTAAATATGTGATTTATCTCTTTGCTTTAGTTTGCCTTTTGGTGACTCCAATTATTTATGTATTTTATCTTCTTAGCCTGGATTTTACGTTTCTTGCAAATTCTTTTGCTCTCAATTCATTTCTGTTTAAATTTTTATATATTTTCTTTTCATTCTACATTGGCCTTTGTACATTCTGTGATATACATTCATTCTTATATTCATTCTATTTAACTTTTATCTCTGAATTTTTTTTCTTGGGAAATGTGGAGTCCTAATGAGAGAAGGAGAGTCAGGCTGACAGGTGCAGGGGAAAGCAAAAAGAGGAAATAGATAAGCTCTAAGTCTGCCTTTCTTCATGGTCCAGGACACACAGCCCTCCTGTGTAAATAACTCATAATCTTCCTGCACCCAGCTATCACCACCCTGATAGAAATATGCAAATTAGTTAGCTGCAACCTTGGTATTATCAGTACTGCATGTAGCCCTCTCCAGCACAAGCACCATCCTATAAAATCCTCAGCAAGCCTTTGTCTTTTTGCAGTCAGCTTTTCTCTTGCTGAACTGCCCATTGCTTTCTGGCAACATATTTTCATACTTTGTCTAGTAAGCCTAACTTTCTTTACCTGCAACTGTCTTGGTAAAATATTTTTTCTGCCTACGTGACAGCAGCCTCAGATAGTTGCCACCCACAACAGTATTCCTTCTATTTTAGCTTTCATTTCTGAAAATTTTTCCTTGGGAACTTTTTGTTTTATATTCTCTTGATGTCTAGCCATGTAATTTCAGAGTTTTTCCTTTTAAAAATTATGGTATTTTCAAAGCTGCTATTGCTTTCTCAATGTATTTCTCACTTTCATTTCCTTTGTTGACAAAGTTTCCTAGTGTATTCTCTGTCTATTAAAATATCATTAAGTTCATTTTCATCATTTTTATTATCAATAACTTTATATAGTTTAGATAATACTGCCTTTTTTGGGGGTTTCCATGTTTCAGTGTTGTGGATTTTCTTAGGTTATTGGGAGGTTTTCCCAGAGAGAGAAGTCCTTGGATTGAGAATTTCTTTCTGGGATGTGAAATACTCAAAATATGTCCTCTGTGCAGTTGCTTTTCTGCCTTTTAAAGCCAAGTCTAATCAGAAAGATTTTCTGTTTTCAGCTGCATGCTTCAGCCCTGAGACACCTAGGCCTTGGCATGCTTCAGCCCTGAGACACCTAGGCCTTGGCGTGCTTCAGCCCTGAGACACCTAGGCCTTGCCTTCCAGGGTGGTCCTCTCGGGCTCAGACTCTAAAGGCATCATGCCTTGATATGACTTTTCAGGATTTACTTATTTTGGGCGTCTCTACCCTGCATGAAGCATCTCTCTCTCTATGCCCAGTGTTCCTGTTCTGCTTACCTTAGTATTTGCTTCCAGTAGTGTTCTTTGACAGTAAGATTTTGTACTTGTAAAAATGAAAAGTTTCTTTGTATTTCCCAAAGGCATATACTGATATAGCTCTGTTTAATCTTCAGACATTCATAAACAACATTAATTCTCTGTGAAACTTGTACCCTGTAATGATATTTAGGTTATTCTTAGATCCCTTCACTCTAGTTTTCATTTCCATAGGGTCATGTCGTTTTGGTTGTGATTATTTTGGAGGAAAGTCTAGTTTTCAAGGCTTGTAGGGTAAGTGATGAGTACACCTTCCTTACTCAAACATATGGTTGTTCTATACAGGTTATGTAGCGCTTGCTGGTTTGGCTACACACATGAAATGTTGCAAAGATGCTCTAATTGTAGTGGCCAATAAAATATACCTATCATATCTTCTGCTGGGGGAACATAATTGACTGATGGCCCCAGTAGCTGTCTCTCTATAAAGTCACCTTGTTCTTAGACTGTACTTCCTGGTGAGCTGCTCTCCGTCAATGACTGAGCACAGTACTAAGGTGGCCTCCTCCAGTGAGATCCAGGACTCCTCCTACAGGTGACTTTTACTGGAGGACTCCTATCAACCCGGCTGAAACTTTCTTGGAACTCAGCTGGAGTTAAAAACTCCTCCTACCCAGTAATTCTCCATTACCTTTCTCCTTCCCCAGGTGTCCGACCTACATCATGCTCACTTCCTAATAGCTCTTTTGCACATTTAGCTCATCTTCTCAGCAGATCTGAATTAGCATAATAACGCTTACTAAGTTTCTTTTTTCCTCAAGCAGCTAGATGGGTCAACACAAATGTATGACAGAGAGCACATTTGATACATAAATTAGTATTTGACTTAGATCCGTAGTTATCTGATTTATAGCTCACACCAAATAATCACAGAAAAAGCAATGTAGAAAGATAACATCTGTGCCTAAATTATCCCTGAGGCTGAATGCCATTTTTGATGAAAATATCAGTGTAAATGCAGGAAATGTCAGTCCACGTATCTGGTAAAATACTATTGCTGTAGTTCAGTAACAGGACATTTCTCAGTCTACTTGAAGGTAAAATTGAAAGGGCGAATCAGAAAGATCTGTTCAAATTTGAGATTATAGGAGATTGTGTACATGGCAGAAAGCTGGAGGCCTCATGGAGTTACCAGTAAAATAATCAAATTATTCAATCAAATGTAATTTCTCAAGTCTTATGAAATCATCTGATTTAGTCTGAAATATAATGCTCTCATTTAATAGATCTTATGAATTCTTGAGGAAATTGTTTGGTTGTAAAGAGAGTAATGATATTGACGATAGCGAAGACCTATACTAAAAATCATTTTATATCGATTGGAACTTTTGGTATGTTAAATAAGAAAAAAACTTACAGTTCATGCTAAATTAAAAAAAATTATTTCATATTCAACTTGGCATTATCTACATAAAAAAACAAACACAATATTTTTTAAAAAACTACTCTATAGAACAAATAAACAAAATAAACTCCTAGAGTCTACTAATTTTAGAAATTTAAACATTTGGAAGTATAAAAATAAGCCCTAGTGAATATGAACTTCCTTATAGTCTATCTCCTTTTGAACCTCCTTTTCAGATGGCCTCCATCAGTCTGCTCATTTTGAAGTAAGGGAAGCATTGGGTATGACAAAGCTAATTAGATGTGATGGTGAGAATTACAGACCCCAGGAGAGACCTATCAACCTGTGGAGCAAGCATTTTCTTAGGGTGCAGCTCTGGGTGGGGGGCTTGTGAAGTTGGAAACGTCTGTTCCATGACTTGGGCACCGCCTTGCCTCTATACTGGGAAATGTGGCCCCACCTTCTGTAGGAAGTGATTAGTTTCATTGCCAGACAGCGTCAAGCCCCAGTGAAAGAGTAAGCTTCTTCTCCAAGGGTGAATATTGTTGTGGTGATTCCATTTCAGGGAATAACTGAGGCTCATATTCGATAAAAGAAGAACATCTTGTTTATTTTACCATTCAGAATGGATTTTTCTGTAGTCAGGTTTCATCTGCTTAGCTTTCAGAAATGAACTGTATTATTCTTCGTACAGGAAGGACCTATAAAAAGCAGGAGTTGGGTGGGATATTGCTATTTAAGACAATGAGAGGAGATGTTTAAAACTGTTTTGTTAAGCCCAGACACTTGACAGATTAAGAGGCTACAATCTCTCTTTCCACAATTAGTAGTGAGCTGTCTTCTTTCTCTTCCCCTAGTTACTTCTTTTTCTTCTTCTTCTTCTTCTTTTTTTTTTTTTTTTTTAATTATTATTATTAGACAGAGTTTTGCTCTGTCGCCAGGCTGGAGCGCAGTGGTGCAATCTTGGCTCACTGCAACCTCTGCCTTCTGGGTTCAAGCTCTTCTCCTGCCTCAGCCTTCTGAGTAGCTGAGATTACAGGCACTCGCCACCATGCTCAGCTAATTCTTGTATTTTTAGTAGAGACAGGGTTTTATCATGTTGGCCAGGTTGGTCTTGAACTCCTGACTTCAGACGATCCACAAACCTCAGCCTCCCAAAGTGCTGGGATTATGCCCGGCCCCCTAGTTACTTCTTAACCTCCTTAATCAAATTGGAATTTATTGGTCATGTATTCTCTCTACTGGCCTAACTCAATGACATGTTTTTGTTAGTGGTTCCATGTTCTATCTAGTTTTCCACTGCTTTTCTATATTTGTTGTCTTCACTACCCACTTCTGTTTGATTACTGCCATTTCTACTGATTGTAATTTTTCCACTGATGAAATTAACCTTTTACTTCAAACAACTTGTGTCCCAGTGACAACTGATCAGTTTTTACTTAAAAACTTTTTGCCAGTTTTAAAAAATTTTTTCTCCTACCTTATGAAGCTGACATAGAAAATTCTGTTTATAAATGAAATCCTACTTGGACACATGACTTACACTACTGTAAAGCCGTGTCTTTAATTTGGACATCCTGCATGGGGTAATACATGTATGTTACATTTTGCACAAAGTGTAGATTATACTCTGGTGTAATGATAGGGAACGAGGGCTAATTTAGGAGAAGTTAGAATAGTGAAGCAAAGCTGTGAAATTCTAGCATTGCTGATGAAAACAGGTTTTTCCTTCCCCTCCTGGAATGATGCTTTTTTTTCTTTTAATACAGGTAATAGAAATGGAATTGCCTATAGCAACCTACTTTGCTATCACATCTTCAACATTTAAACATCCTTTGCTACTGTTTTGGGATCCCATTACTCAGCAGAGACAGAGCAAAGACAGAGTTCACAATATGAATAGGTTTGCTTTCTTCTAAATATCTGTCTCTTCAGCATTTTAAAGATATGCCTACTCATTCTTTAAAGTGCTTATATCTGGCATTCATCTTCAAAACATAAATCCTTTTGCTGTAGTTTTCTTAAAGAAAAGTAGAAAGAGTAGCATAGGAGATAATGGTTTAGATTGCTTTCCTAGGTAGCAGGAGCCAGCATGCTGTTTGAATTTTGGCTGCAATATGGTAAACTCTGCTTGCTTTCAGTTATTCAAACCCATTTACATTTTCATGCCAAGTTGGCTAAGTTTATATTTCTGTTTTTTCAATTCTGAAATGAGGCTTTCTGAATGAATTATAATATCCCTAGGCCCCTGCATGGAGAAATAGCACCCAAAGCCCTTTAGGAGTTCAAATACTTCAAAGCAAAGGATTGCTTCTAGTGACTTATTAGGCAACCATTCCCTTTTGTCTCTTGATTTTCAGTAGTCTATGCTAGGTGCTCTTACCCAATGATGCAAGAGTAGATTTTCTTTTAGAGAGAACAGTATTACCTAAAGCAAGCTCCTTTTCAAAGAAGTAATTCCATGGTCACAATCTGTTAACTGACAAAACATTAAAAAAAATTTAGGAATTGATTAGCCAATTTAGACCCTGGCAGGCTAAATCTCCCAATCCTGCTGTTCTGTGTGTATTCACAGCACCATCCAGTATGTGTGCTAGGTTACGATTGTTATTTATTTATTTTTACCCTGAAGCACTAGCACTGATTGCAAGGATTGAGTGACTTGGTTGGCAAGAGAAACTGTGCAATAACAAAGTCTATGTCTGGCTGGTCATATGAATAATACCAAATAGCATCCAGCCAGCTATGCCTGTGGCTATGTCAGCTGAGCTAGCCAGAGACATTTTTTTCTCTCATTGATTTTATTTTTTAAAATTTCTATGAAGCCAAGATTGGGACTCAGCAGGTTTGGAATGATGCCAGCGTCCTGCTGAGTCAGAAGAAAAGTATATTGACCTGATGTATTGGACAAAGTGCAATGGAAGTGACAGAACAAGTTGCCAAGGTGTTTCTCTACAAAAGCTTTTTAGAACAAGAGATTTGGGACAATGAACTACAAATGGAGCTGGTGGTCAGGGTCTGAGGAAGCCCCTTTCAACTCCTTTTGATAGAACACATTCTACAGTAGGAGCCTTTTCTCTGATTGCTGGGCAGAATAAAACTGTAGCATTCTCTGTTAATTTTTTTGTACTGTTAACTGCTAATGCCTGTTTGAAACAGTGGAATTTCCTGCTGTTGTCTTTGAATGAAATGACTTCAGGAAACAAAATTAATTGGTGTGTTCTTTGTTTGCATAATAATGATTCCTCATAAAAATCAAATGGCAAACCTTGGAGTATGTTCTTTTTATTGTAAAATATGCCAAAATTACCCTTAAAATAGTATAACATATAAGAATTAAGAACTTACTTGATTTGCCTTTAGACATAAAGGACTTTGTAATAAACATATTTCATAATATGTTCAATAGGTGTAGGTATTAAATATATTAAATAAAGATTCTCTGTGGATAGGTCATTTAAAGATGGGTCAGGAGACAGAGCAAAGTAGCTGATCCACTTTTTTTTTTTTTTTTTTTTTTTGAGATGGAGTCTTGCTCTGTTGCCCAGGCTGGAGTGCAGTAGCATGATCCCTGCTCACTGCAACCTCTGCCTCCTGGGTTTAAGCAATTCTCTGACTCAGCCTCCCAAGTAGCTGGGATTACAGGCAGATGCCACCATGCCTGGCTAATTTGGCTAGACCTTTATCTATGAGCAACCTTTCCCTGAATGCATATTGGGAACTTTGAGAAAGGCATTGGTATTAAACAAATATTTTGGGAGTACTCAGCAAAGAGAACAGTGATCATTAAGAACCAGCATGTTTACAAAGAATGAGTCATGGAAATAAGAGCTTGTTTACCTTTTGATTATGGGCAGTGAGAGAGATAAATTATATCCCAGTTGGGCAGAGTATTTGATTCAATACTTCAAAATGACCTTTTGAGCAAGAAGTACATATTAAGAAAAATATAGTCAGTTAAATTATCTAATTCAACCTAATAATGTTGATTTGTGGATCAGAGGAAACACAGAAGGGTGTATTATTCAGGACTCATTTCTTCTTCCTACCCAGTTAGATATTTTAAGTGATAATTTCAATGCTTATCTGGTGATTGAAAACTAATATGTTACATAAGGTTTGTAATTTTAGAAAGATCACCGCAAGGAAGAACATGTTTGCAATTAAGATAAAATTAACAGAGATGGTGTAAAATTTTATGCACAGAAAAAAGAAACAATGGCATAAGGACAGGATTCAGGAGGCCTGACGTGATGGTCACAGCTCGTCTAAAAAAGACCCACAGGTTTTATACAAATCCAGTATTAAACTCTCAGTCTGATGCACCTGTTAGAATAGAAGGACCAGTGCAAACACAGAGGTAGATGAACAGCTGTTGGGAGGTGGGTTCCACACCGGGCTCAACACACACTTGAAATATGATGTCAAAGCCCTTTTGTCATAGGCAAGAAGACACCAAGGAGTTAGAAATTATTCTAAGGCACCCAAAGTGAATTATGAGAGTTCCAAAAGTCTCTCAATATTTATTTGCTCATTTAATACTAATAATGTTTCCTGAGTAAATGCTCTTGACAAACTCAATGTCAAGGCTTCTTCTGTAAGCATTGCTTGATTTAATTGCTGTCACAACCTCTTGATCTGTAGTCCTTATATTTACTATCATTTTATAGATGACGAAACTGAGGCTTAGAAAGGTTAAATGATTCATTCAAGGTCACCAAACTACTTGGTGGCAAATCTGGAAATGTAATCTTACTCCAATGCCCCCTTTTTAAACCACCATCCTATGTAACAAAATGAACTTTACTTGCTCCCATGGCTGCTCCAGAGTAAAATGCAGAGCTTCTCTGTCAAGATACTATGGACTCTGGCCTCAATCTACCTTTCCAAATGATTTCTTGTTGCGTCCTTCAATCTATCTGTTGCTCCAGCCAAGCTAGCTCAATGTTCTGCATCATTTCAGTCCCATTCTTTTGCTATTGGCTCAAACTGGAAGAGCCTATTTCCTATGCACTGCTGCTCAACTCCAACTTAAATGTGACCTTCTTTATGAGGCCTTCCTTATTCCTTAAAACAAATGGAACAATATCTACTCCTAGCTTTCAGCATCCCATTATTTTCAAAAGCCTTTTGCACCTAATAATACTCTTTTTCTACCAATTTTTATACTGATTTGTGTAAATTTTAAACTCTAATAAACAGTAAGCTCCTTGACAACAAGGACTGTGTCCTTTGCCTTGTTTCACAGAGGATTCAGCTTAGACTTAGGCCTTACTATTACTAGTGGTTTAATACATACTCCTTGGATGAAAGAGCAACATAGATAATTATGGTCAATGACTTAAGCAGAGAATGTTCTCAGTAATATTACAAATGACAAGTTGGATAAAATACCTATTACAACATAGATTGATATCTAATAAGTTGATTTGAAATCTTATAAATATAAACAGGAAAGTGGGGAAAAGAATTTATTTAACATTTGGTATTCCAATGGAATTGTCTTTCGATAGATTGTAATTATATCTTATCTTGCCTATCATAAGTGGTTTATTTAGAAGCAGCTTGTATCAGATTAGAAAAATCTAGAATTTGGAGTATAGGTGGTTAATTCCTGGGATTGTCCTTATCTTAGTCAATATGAATTGGGAGATGTGGAAGGATTGGAGGAAGTGACGTATTTTCAACTACAAGCATGATGAAACGTGTGCACAGAAAGATAATCTAAAATTTAGCCAAAGGGAAAAGATGCCTTCCACATATGAAAAAATCAAGCTGGAAGCAGAATCCAAGATTATGGTATCCAACCAGGCAAGGGTTTCTCATGTATTCCCAGTATGATATAGGGTAACGTCATAGGTTCTGGTGTATCTGGGTGTAACTCTGCCACTTCCTCACCTTGCTACTTTGAAAGACCTATATAACTTCTTCAAGATTTAGTTTCTTCATCTGTAAAATGGGAATGATAATTTGTACTAACATAACAGGGTTATCATAAGGACTAACCAAATTAATATATGTAAATTGCCTAGAACAGTATCCTGCACATTGTTAGAGCTGCATAACTCTTAGAAATTGCACTATTTTTTCTCCTGTTTTGCATGATATATTTTTGTTGGCCAGGCATTAACAACGCGCCTAACTTAAAAATAATTGCAGTGACTTTTTGGATTGTATTGTGGCTTGGCTCATGAGTAGCTTTGTGATCTCAAGGAAGTGACCCAAACTCTGGGTCTCAGATTTCTTTTTAAACCTATAAAATGGGAATATAAACATTCATATGTAGCCCTCAGTACTATGTCTCAAAAAATGCTTGGAGAAATGTTTTATAATATATACAATGCTATAGAAATTTTAAAGCTTTAATCATTTAACAGACAGCTATTGAGTCCCTTAATGGATATAGACTGCTGAAGAGAGAATGGGAAAGTGCCTGATGTTCCTAGAAGTTGCTGGGGCAGCTTCCTGGTGGTCTTCCAAGGCTGCCTGGTTGCATGATCCTGATGTGACTTTCCACCTGTTGTCTATTGTCAGCTCATTTGTAGGGAATCCACTTCTCCAGCTAAAGATTCACACTATCAAAGCTCCCGAGACGAATTTACAAAACCAGAATGCCAATGTATTAGTTTACAGTAAGAAAAAAAAAAAGAACTGCCATGAAAGTTGAAATAAACAAGTAATCATGCTTTTTTGTGTGTACTTGTTTACCTATAGTCAGAGATATATAGGAAGTCAAGCTATAGTTAGAAGGCTTTTTTGGTGCATCAGGAACTTGAGCCACAGGAAACAGATTTGGGCATTGACTAAAGTAGTGAAGATACCCTGATGCATACATCTTCACCAACTGCAAAGGGGCTACAACCCTTGAAAACAATCCACTAAGGCTGCCTGTTCCTGAGTGTGTCCTCGAATGGATGCTTTCGACGTTCACTTCAGTGATTTCTTATTTTTGCTGACCTGGCTGACTCATCTTTTCCTCTGAAGAATGCTTAACAAACACTCTAATACAAAATAAAAAGGAACTATCTGGTGTTAAGATTTTCTTCCCTACTTAGATTTATTCTCTAGTCTAAATCTTAGATTTACCCTAATATTGATTTCCCTCAGAAAATAGAGACTGGCATTGCGGAGCCAAAGGCTTATTCTATTCCTCCTCCTCCAGGGGAATATTTACTTTGAGAAGAGTTAAGTTAGGGCTGAGCAGAAGGAATAAGGGAGAGCAGAGGTTAGTGCTTGGAATGGAGGAGTTCTGAGAGTACACTGCCCTGGACCCTAGTGGATAATCAGATGGTTATGCTGGGTGCTTGCTGGATACCTAAAATGAGGTCCCATTCTTAAGAATGGTTTCTCCTAACACACTGAGAGTTTAAATCTATTCTCTATTTATGTAAAACCTGTGGGTCTTTTTTAGATTGACTGTGACCATCACGTCATGTCTCCTGAAGCTTGTCCTCATGCAATTATTATTATTTTTTCTTATTTTTAATTTTATTTTTGTTTTTCCATAAGTTATTGGGGTACAGGTGGTATTTGGTTACATGAGTAAGTTTTTTTAGTAGAGATTTGTGAGAACCTGGTGCACCAACTCAAGAACTCAACCCCTTTCACAATAGCTGCAAATAAATAAATAAATAAATACATACATAAAATACTTAGGAATATACCTAACAAAAGAGTCAAAAGACCTCTACAAGAAAGACTACTAAACACTACTAAAAGAAATCATAGATGACACAAATAAATGGAAACACGTTCCATGCTCATGGATGCATAGAATCAATATTGTGAAAATGACCATAGTGCCAAAAGCAATCTACAAATTCAATGCAATCCCCATCAAAACACCGTCATCATTCTTCACAGAGTCAGAAAAAAAATTTTAATATTCATATGGAACAAAAAAAGAGGCTGCGTAGTCAAAGCAAGACTTAGCAAAAAACAGATCTGGAGGCATCACACTACCTGATTTCAAGCTATACTATAAGGCCATAGTCACCGAAACAGCATGGTACTGGTATGAAATTTTTTTTTCTACACATCGAATTTTACACCATCTCTGTTAATTTAATCTTATTAATTTCAAACATGTTTTTCCTTGTGGAGGTCTGTCTGAAATTACTAACCTTATACAACATATTAGTTCTCAATCACCTGAACATTTGATAAGCTCTGAAATTATTGCTAAAAATGTCTAACTGGGTATGAAGAAGGAAAGAGTCCTGAATTATATACACTTCTCTGTCCCCTTTAATCCACTAATCAACACTGTTAGGTTTAATTAGATAATTCAACTGGCTATATTTGTATAAAGGGCCTTTGACATTCCTAAGAATGCCAATGGACCAAACATTAAGAGCTCTGACCTTGAGACTTTTGGCAAAGGATTTCTGTGCCCAGGCTTAACATGGAAAGAGAAAGCTGCTCTTCAGCTCTCAGGCAGCAACACTTTCCCAAGTAGACTTGAAAGTAGGAAGTAGCTGGATGTTTTGACCTATCTAAAATCCCTGAGAATCTTGTATAATATTAGAGAATTGGAGCAGGTTCTTTCCCCACAGCAGATTACTAGCAGCAAATTATAAGCCAACCAGATAGATACATGGAGATTCACAGTTGATTGATCTGACTTTCTAAACCAAAGAGAAGTATCCATTTCTATGTTATGGTTTTATTTATTTATTTGAGACAGGGTCTTGCTCTGATTCCCAGGCTAGAGTGCAGTTGCATGATCATAGCTTACTGCAGCCTTGAACTGCTGGGCTCAACTCCCTCCTCAGCCTTCCGTGTAGTTGGCACTACAGGTGTGTGCCACCATGGATAATTTTTAATTTTTTTGTAGAAGTGGAGTCTTGATCTTTTGTTCAGACTGGTCACAAACTCCTGGTTTTAAGCAATCATCCTGGCTTGGCCTCCCAAAGTGCTGGGATTACAGGCATGGGCCACTGTGCGCAACCCTGGTTGTTTTACATCTCAGCCTAAGAGGGCAGCATCTGTCTTATTTCCCAATTCTTAGGAGAAACTTTACTGTTAAATACTTACATACTGAAAACACACACACACACACACACACACACGCACACACACACACACACACACACAAACCCAGTCCCGCCATTTGGAAAGCACTGTTGTCTGGGAAAGACATACAAGTAGTTATAAGTCAGTAGGTCATGATGATATTATTGTTAAGTGCCATTGGAAAAATTAGTATAGGTTACATAAGAGAGGTTCTTATTCCAGAGCTGGAAAAGAAGAGGGTGGGGGCACTTCAGAGAACAAGATATGCTAATCCCCACCACAGGCAAGAAGCAGGTCATGAACATTTTCCTGAAAGCAGCTTCATTTGACTTTTATTGAAGAATGCATATGAAGCAAGGCTGCAAAGAAGGGGAAATGACTTACTAGGAAAAGGTATCTGCATGTCAAATTTTCGGTGGGTTTGAGACAGTGCAAAAAGCTAGGAAGCGTCCAATTTGAGTGAAAAAAGTTTCTGCCAATAGGTATGAAAATGACACTTATTCACTGAGTGAATTGTTTATTCCAGTGATTTTTCTTCATTTATGGGGATCCATCCATGTTCTCTTGCTTGTGCAATGAGTGACCACAGGTGGACAATTGTGAGATGGCTGGCTTGGATTATGGATTCTGTTTCTGATCAAGAAACTGTGCAAAGTTAATTGACCTTATTAGAAGACTTGAATGTAAAATATTGTTTTTTCAGTAGAGTACAAAATACAAAGCGAATCAAACCCAACCACATTTAGCATAATTTAATTATTTGTTAGAATACAATAAAATAAATTTTTGGAATCACTATTTATTGATCCATTGCTTTATCTCCCTTTATAGTTCTGTTGAAAGAGCTTAGCTCACCTAAAAATAGACAACAGTGAAATAATGCAGAACCTGAAAATTAACGTTGAAGCTGCTAGGTTCTGTTGCGAGGCATTTTCCCTTCTTTATATAATATCTTTTGTGGCGATGATTATTATTTTACTTGCTTAATACTGCTTGTTTTCTCACTTATTCAAATGTGATGTTTCTGATCAACCAAAGGCTTAAATAAAAGTTTAATAGGTAGGCATTAAAAGTTACAGAAGTTAATGAGGATGAAATAGTCTACTTAAAAATAGTCAGGGGAAGAATGCACTCTCAAAGGAATTGATAAGAAGGCCAAGGTACAGTCTTTGATAAAGTCTTTTGGCTGTACAGTTTGCTGTCAGATGATCATGTTTTTTTTAACTTGATATTTAAAAGCTGATAAGAAGAGCACAAGGATGGAGATAAAAGTGTATCATATAGCTGTGATATACTCAAACTATCAGAGAGTTCAGCTTCTAATAGAGCTGGGAAATGCTTTAGAAAAATTCTAAAATAAAAGAAAAAGAAAAGCAAAAGATATATTTAAGGTCTGCGTAGAACAAGAAGAAGAGCAAAAGTTGAGATCGACCTGTTGTGTGAAGCTAGTGGTTTTCATATTAATCGCTTACAAAGAAAAGCTAGAACACTGCTCATCTTACATTTTGTCTTCTAGGTCAAGAAGAGTGTGGTTTTCCATTTCTGTGTGCATAATAGCTAGTTCCTATTGGCAGGTAGGTCTTGCAATAGGCATCTTACTTAAAACCCAATCTAGTGTTCTTTATGGTTTTACTTTATTCATCTCCTACTGGTTTTCAGTTACATTAATGAAAACATACCTCAATGGCATACTGAATTCGGGGCAATTACAGGTATTGAATAAGAATTCTTTGCAACTAGTACATGTATGCACAGTAGTAACTGTGGATTTTTTTTTTTCTTTTTGGTACTTTTTTCATGTAACCCATTTCCATGAATAGTAGGCCTGCTTACTTAAAGTTAACTCTATTAAAATAATCTTTCCAACAGGGCATTCAGCATTCTATGCTGATTCCCTTGATGTGCTGTGTGTTTTATGGCACTCCCCCCAGCATTTTCTATGGTGCTTCACACACAGTGGTCCATGGTGATACCAATTTGGGTGATATCAATCTGGATTATAGATAAAGTGCCAGATAAATGTTAGATAAATTTGGAAAAAGCTCTATAAGTGTGTGTGTGTGTGTGTGTGTGTCTGCGTGTATGTGTGTGTCTGTCTGCACCCTAGGGATTTAAATATATTAGTGAAAGCATTTTCCAAATGTATTTGTAACAAAAACTTCATGCAAAATATTTCCTTTGATTAGGGTTCAGTGGAACTCACTTTGAGAAATAAAGATAAAGGGACAAAATTTAAGTTAAAAGTTTTGCCAAATTGTTAATATCGTAATATAGTACATGTGATAAATAAAGGAGACTGTAAAAACCCAAAAGTCATATATTTTATAAAAAGTAAAAATGAAAAACAAAATGTGAAATGCCTGGTATTATTGAGTGTGAAATAACCTAGCTTCACTTTTAGCCAAAAGTAGGACAGAGTTGCTTATTGAGTTAAGAAAACTATTTGAAGAAAATATGATTTCTTTTATCATATTGGGAGATGTAAATTGTACAAAGAAGCAAGTTTTCTTATTTGATTTGAATATCATATTTTGTTCCTGCTAAGTCATTCCAGTGACTGGTATCTATTATAGATAAAGTGCCAGAATGCCTTCCTGGTCTGGAGAATTCGAAGCAAAATAGTCTGTAGCACTATTCCCAGTGTGATATTCTACAAAAAGTGCTTGTGAAGAATGACGAAGACAGAAACACACACAATCGCAAACAAACAGATACATGGACACAAACATACATTTATTTGCAAACACACATTTTAAAATTTGCCAAGTATATTGTTTATTGTACAGCATGGGGACATTAAATTTTATTTAACACCTCCTTTAAAAAAAAAAAAAAAAAGTCCTAGTTAAGGAGCTCTTTTCAGCAATATTAAGAAAATAATCAGAATGGGGTGGACTCCACTGATTTTCTTAGTCACTGTTTTGGCCTCCAGAAAGAATAGTAACTGGGTACATCTTCCTTCTCAGAGTTATACCTGAAATAGGTTCTCCTCCAGATTTGAATATGCTGTCCTTAGACTGTTTTTGATTTCAGGTATTACTTACATGTTCATATATTGACACTAATCAAATATTAAATATAATGTTATTTAATGTGTTCTGATTTGATGTATATTTCATCCTTTTCTCTCTATTGGTAGAACTCTTTTCGTATTCTGAACAAATCTTTCTCTTCACGTTTTAGACAGTTTATTATTTGTTGGGCATTGATTATCATTCCTGGCTTTCACGGCAGAAACACCAGTATTGTGGAGTGTGTGTTTGCTGGACATACCTTTGATAATGTCAGAAACTACTTCATTACAGTTCTGGGAAGAGTGTGTTTTTCCATGAACTTATGTTTCTTCTTCCATATTGCATTGATAATAGCAGAACTTAAGTATTTGTCAAATATAAGACTTTAAAATTAGAAATTTTGATAGTTAAATATATTTTCAAAGCAGTTATTTTGAGATAATAGCATTAATGCAGTTCTAGCTTTATGTAAAATCAATTTCTACAGTAAGGTAAAGCCCTTTCCAAAAGAAAAAAGTATGCCCTCTTTAACATGATTCATCATCTTCTAGAGCAGGCAATAGAAATATATACTTGTTTTTTATTTTGTTTTGAGTATCACATAATTGTAATTTACACATACAAATCCCACAGGCATGTGTCAGCAACAGATGGTATTTATTAAAAATCCCCATGTATTCTTCGTTGGTGAAAGTGTCATTCTGCTTGAAGGCAAGAAAATGGATTAGATGACCTTTCAAGGTCATGCCACTTAAAATTTTTAAGGTTAGGATCTAAAACTGTCCCACTGTTTAAAGTGTGTTTATTTTAAATATGTATACAAATCAGGTATGTTTGGTTGCAGGTGACAAAGTAATTCAAAAGTACAATATGTAGGCTTACTTAGAAAAGGGAGTGCTTAGTGCTAGCCTTCGAGAGAACTGGATCCAAAAGCTGGAGTGTGGCGAAATTCCCTTTTCATGTTTCTTTTTTGCTTCTTTCTGTGATGTTTTATTCTCTCTTCGGCAGATAGACTTCTTCCACATGGCAGGGAACATGGGTCCAGGAATTGATGTCTCAGTTATCAAAGAGAAAATAAGTCCTTGCAGTCAGCTCTGTTTTGAAATGCTGGGAAATAATTTAATTGGCACAAGTTGGGTGCACGAGCAATGAATGTAGTTAGCTGACAGTTGAGGTGTTAATACTGGCTTCCCTGGGTCATTCACCTTTGACCTGGCCATAACCCTACTCATATCAGGATTAAGACAGACAAAAGGAGATTTCTAAAATCCTAAAACTGTGCCTTGCCAATGAATTCACTGCTATGAATTGCCAAGTTCTACTTCCCAGAATTCTATAATTAAAACTGGATATTCCCTTTTCCGCACAAATCCATCAGGACAAATTTATTTATGCTGTGCATATCTCTGATCCCAGTGACCCCTAGAAGTTGCAACCCCTCAAGGCATACATGCTCACCTTTATCCACGATTTAATCCCACACATTTCCATAACTACCATCCCTCCTGCCACTGTCCCCCCACCCTCCAGCCCATTATGCAGTCTGGAAATCATTCTGTTACTGGTAAAATTGTGTATCATCATTAACTTCTTATCTAAGCATTCTTTTCTTATTTTATTTAAACCTGACCATTCCTGGAAGACACTGGATTCCTTTGCAGACTTTCAACTGTTCCTTTACCTCCTATTCCCTACATAGCACATTGTTAGAGATGGAGTGTCTTTTTGCTTTTATTACCAATCCAAGATCACTCAGCTGTCACACCCCCAAACCCTTAGCTTTTTGAACAGTAAGTTAACAAACAATACAACCCAATGTCTCTCCTGTTGCAGTATCTATCAACTGCCTGGTAATTCTTCCTTATTCACTGACAATTTTAACAGTTGTTTACATTTTTTTCACCATCACAGCCCTACCATTCTTTTGGTGACTTCAGCATTGTATGAATGACCCATCCCATGCTCTGGCTTTTCACACTCTCGAGCTTCTTACCTCCAGTGATTACTTCTTCAACGCAAGCTCAGATACCCAATCCCAATGAAGTACTCAATAGATTTCCATTACTGATGACTGCATCTGCCTCTTTCTTCTAAGCATCCCATTATAATCTCAGCATTTTCTAGTTTGCTAAGTCTTGTATCTCCTGTTCCTGGAATTATGTAGCCCTTTTGGATCTTACAATCATGTGAATATTTTTTTGGGTTTGTTTTTGCTATTGGTTAGCGTCCCTCATGTTTTTGGTATCCTCTTTAGTTTAAATTCTATAATTCATAAAAATTATCCCCTTTCGTATAACTTCAACTTGAGTGTCACTCTCTCCCGCAACTGTACTCACAGGCAAAATCCCAACCTCATTAAACTCACCTTTTTGCCTACTTTGTGCTTTTTCCTTAGAAACTAAATATTGTTGAAGAACAACACTCAGTCATAGGTTTCGCCTAAATTTGTGAAAGTATATCTCAACTGAGCTTCAGAAGTGCCTGGAAGTCCTATTCTATTTCTCTATCAATTTTCTGTTCCACTTTCTAAAATAATCTGTGTCTGTTTTTCTTTTCTTTCCTCAAAACATCCTTGCCCATCCTCAACTAATCACTCCAGTTTCTATTTTATGGGAAAGGAATTTTAAAAAAATACCTTATGTTATCTCTATTAAGTTAAACAAACAACAAGCATCCGCACTGCCATCTTCTGCATTGCAGTTGCCTGCCATCTTGTCTCCCATAAACCACGTGTGAAAGGGTTCTGTTTCCACTGGATGCTCTGTTTTCACCATTCAGATCCACCCTTCAGGCCTAAAACATTTATTCTCCCAGCTTGGAGTAAAACCTAGCTTCTTTCTTGCCCAAAGCAAGACTGCTCTGAAGGACCTGCCCAGATCCAGGACTCCCCATGGAACAGGCTGAAGCTTCTGTTGTAGCTGCATCACTATTGAGTTCCTCTCTCAGCCCAGTCCTCTTTTCCTCAGTTCTCTTCAGGTTTTGATCCCAACTATATTCCTTAACAAACTTCCTGTAGGGAAATCTCCATCTCAGGGTTTCACAGGGAGTTTTACCTAAGAAAGTTGGTACCCGTAGTGGGCAGAGGAGGTTAAATTTAAAATAGAACTTTGGAATTGAATCACCACCAGCTAGTTACAATGAGAACCAGTGAGGACCCCATCATTGGTGCTAAGTAGAGGATGAGAGGTTCTTGGCACACTGTAGTGGTGAAATTGTTAAAACCTTACGAATGATGAACTGAGATAACATAACCATGGAAGGAAATGCATCGGTGGGGCAATGCCTTGGGTGCTTTAGAAATTTTCAGGAGGTGGTAATTGCAAGGATTATAAAATTTGAATATCACTGGTGACAGTAATTGGTGCATTCAATAATGAATATTGATGGTCCTCCAGATGGACATTTTCAAAGTGAAAGTACCCTGTTCGCCAGAGGTGTAAGAAGTGCATTAGCAGAAAGGGGACTGGCATCACTTGCTACTAAGAGTAGCTGTTTTCCACTGGCAGGGATGCTAGTAGGGAAGGGTCTCAGAGAACTGGACAAACAGCAAAGAGAATTATACAACCTCAGAATAACACAGGCCAGGTGCGGGCACATAACCATTAGATACAAGGTGTGTCCCTCAGAAACAGATTTTGAGACAGAAAATTTAGGAAGATTTGTTTCCTTGTTAATTATCTTCTATTACTAAATTATCTGCTTGAGAACAAGGAATTGCCTGTCTCTGTCACTGACATATCTTCAGTACAGAAAAAAGTACTGGGTACCTAAAAGTTTTCCAGCAAACATTTGTCAAATGAATTCAGATATTATAAAAAGGTAAGAATGGTTGAACATAAACAGCTACCTTGCTAGAGTCCTTGTGGAATTGTTAGCCACTAAAATTTGTAACTTCTATACGTTTTGAAATATTTGTCTAAAAAATGACTAGGGGCCTTTGTAAAATTAGTAGCAGATTTATAACTTATAAATAATAACCCTTAATAAAGGCATCTGTTTTAATGTTAAAGTGTGAAGACATTTGCTTAAATTAAGATTTATGCAGGCTCTGTATTGAAAGGCATGGTTCCTGAATATTCAGCCAGAAGGAGAAAAATCTATTCCTGTTCTAGTCAAGCACAGCCATGTAGAGTCACATTGTGTGATGGAATAATGGGTGGTGATTATCTTTTCTGTTACAATTATGAAAGAAAATGAAGCCTTGAGAATTAGGGAAGAAAGTGTTGAGATATTAGATAATTTTCCTGGTGAAAATGTTTGTTAGAAAATTTAAACCAGCATTTCCCAAATTATGTTCCTGAGAATATGAATTTTGTGAGTAGCTAATGTATGTTTTATGTTCAAAAGGTTTATTCTTGTATACAAGTTTAAGAAATGCTGTCATAGGTTTTGTGGTATTGGGTATAAGGTTGAAGAACACATATTAACTATTTGAGCTTCGATAAAAAATTACAGTTGTTTGTATCTCCAATGAGTGGTGAAGTTTCCTGTGACTTGTCATTTTGCAAAAGAATTAGGGGTGAGAGAAGATTCTGGGAAGATGGTGGAGTAGGAAGCTCCACGATTACATGTGCCCACCTAGACAGCAATTATACTGGCAGAATCTGTCTGATATAACTGTTTTAGAAATCTGGAGTCTATTGAAAGCTTGTAACTTCCAGGGGAAGGCAAGGATGGTAAATTGTGGTTAATTTTGATTAATTTCAGCTCTTAGCACAGTAGCACCTACCCCCAACACCCTTCCAAAAGCCATGTGGCAAGCAGCTGTGCACTTATTCTGTGTTCTTAGAGCAACCCATACAGAGCTTGTGGGAGGCAGGGTAGGTAGAAATGGTCTCTATTCTCCAAATAGTGAAGATCTTTGCCTAATTGCTGGTTATTGTTTCTTATCACAGAGGTTCAGACATAGAGGTAGATTGCCATGATTGTTGGACCTCCCCTCATTTTTGTAAGCCCTGCCCCCAACCTATGGTTTAAATGACTCTCAGGGCATTTAAAAGGCCAGCACCATTCCACACCCCTTCATTTTTCTCTTTTTCATTTTTTAAGAGCCAGACATTAAAGACTAGGACATTCAAAAGCTACTGCAGGCTCACACCTGTAATCCCTGCGCTTTGGGAGACCAAGGTGGGTGGATCACCTGAGGTCAGGAGTTTGAGACCAGCCCAGCTAGCATGGTGAAACCCCGTCTCTACTAAAAATACAAAAATTAGGCAGGTGTGGTGGCACATGCCTGTAATCCCAGCTACCCGGGAGGCCGAAGCAGGAGAATTGCTTGAACCCAGGAGGCAGAGGTTACAGAGAGCCAAGATTCCACCACTGCACTCCAGCCTGGGCAACAAAAAGCTCTGCACATACAAGGAGGACTCTAAAGGGACCACACATGTTCAGAGAAAGCACACATTCAGAAAAGAACTGGGAAGACTTTAAATTTATACCTCAGACTGACTGTTGGCATAGAGACTGGCTATAGCAATGAAAAACAAAACAAAACAATGGGAAGGGAGGGAATCTGATTTCCAAGGTTAATGTCTTGTTAGATTCAAATGTTCAGTTTTCAGGAAAAAAAAAAAAAAATCAAATCACAGAGCATAAAAAGAAACAGGAAAGGATGTTTCACTCAAAGGAAAAACATAAATCAACACAAATTGTCCCTGAAAGTGACCTGATGGTAGATCTACTAGACAGACTTTAAAACAACTACTTCAAAGATACGAAAAAACTAAAAGAAAATGTGGAAAAAGTAAAGAATATGATGTATAAACAGAATGTAAGTATCAATAAACAGAAAACATAAAAAGCACCCAGAAATAAATTCTGGAGCTGAAAGTACAATAACTGGAATGAAAATTCACTACAGGGATTCAAAGGCAGATTTGAGCAGGCAAAAGAATAAAAACAAATGACTTGAAAACAGGTCATTGGAAATTACTGAGTCTGAGGATATGAAGGAAAAAGAGATTGAAGAAAAGTGAACGTAACCTAGAGGTTTTTTGAAATACCATCAAGAAGGCCAACTATATATTCTGAGAGCCCCAGGAGAGGAAGTGAGAAAAATGGGCAGAGGATATTTGAAGAAATAATTGCTAAAGATATTCCCAAATTTGATAAAAGATGTGAATATGAACATCCAATCAATTTAACAAACTCCATGTATAATGAACTTCAAGAAATCTGCATCAAAACATATTGTAATCAAACTTTCAAATGACAAACAAATAGAGAAACTGGAAAACAGTAAGAGAGAAGTGACTTGTCACAGACCAGTGTTTCTCAATAATATTATCAGTAGGTTTCTCATCATATATTTTGGAGGATAGAAGGCAATGGGCCACTGTATTCAAAATGTTAAAAGAAAAAAAAAAAATTTCTCAAGCAGCAATTCTATACCTAGCAAAATGGTCCTTCAAATGTGAAGGAGAAATTAGGACATCTCCAGATAAACAAAAGCCAAAGCAGTTTGTTATCACTAGATCTGTCAAGAAATTCTCAAGCAAGTCCTGCATGGTGACATTAGAGGACAGTAAACAATAACTTAAAGCTATACAAATAAATGAAGATCTAAATAAAGATAAATATATAGGCAATTACAAAAGCTAATATTATTGTAACAACGATTTGTAACTTGATTTTTTTCTACATGATTTAAAAACTAATACTTAAAAATTATGAGTTTGAAAGGTAATATTATTGTAACTTTGGTTTTAAGTCCACATTTTTCTACATAATTTAAGGGACTAATGTATTTAAATTAATGATTTGTTTATGATTCGTGGCACACAACACATGAAGATGTAATTTTGTGACATCAACAACCGAAAAGCATGGGAACACAGCTGGTAAACAGGCATAGTGTTTGTGTTATTGAAGTTAAGCTGGAATAAATTCATATTACAGTGTTATGACTTTAGGATATCAGATTTAATCCTCATGGTAACCACGAAGAAAATAATGACAGAATACATACAAAAGGCAATGAAAAAGGAAGGCAAACATTTCACTACAAAAAAAATCAACTAAACACAAAGAGTAAAGCAGGAAATTAGAAACAAAAAGCTGTAAGGCATGAAGGAATCAAATAACATAATGCCAGAAGTATGTCACTTCTTATCTATAAGTACTTTAAATGGAAATGGATTAAACTGTCAATGAAAAGACAGTGGTTGTCAGGATGAAGAAACATGATCCAGCCATATGCTTCTGAAAAGAGACTCACATTAGATACAGACACAGATTGAAAGTGAAAGCATGGAAAAAAGTTTCATGCAAATAGTAACCAAAAGAGAGCAGTGGTAGCTATACATGAAAATTAAGGGGAGAAATAACTGTTCTACAATAACAATTGGAGACTTCAATACCCTGCTGATATGGTTTGGCTCTGTGTCCCCACACAAATCTTACCTTGAATTATAATCCCCACATGTCAAGGGCAGGACCAGGTGGCTATAATTGAATCAAGGGGGCAGATTTCCCCATGCTGCTCTTGTAACAGTGAGTGAATTCTCATGAGATCTGATGGTTTTATAAGAAGCTTCCCCCTTCACTTGGCACTCATTTTCTCTCCTGCTGCCTGCCTGTGAAGAGGTGTCTTCTGCCATGATTGTAAGTTTCCTGGCGCCTCCCCAGCCATGAAGAATTGAGTCAATTAATCCTCTTCTCTTTATAAATTACCCAGTCTCGGGTATTTCCTCATAGCAGCATGAGAATGGACTAATACATCTACTCTCAATAATGGATACAACAACCAGACAGAAGATAAGTAAGGAATAAAGGACTTAAACAACACAATAAACCGATTAGATTTAACAGACATCTACAGAACATTCTCCCAAATGAGAGCAGCATACACAATATTCTCAAGTATACATGGAATATTTTCTTTTTTTTTTTTTTTTTTTTGAGACGGAGTCTTTCTCTGTGCCCCAGGCTGGAGTGCAGTGGCGCAATCTCGGCTCACTGCAAGCTCCGTCCCCCAGGTTCACGCCATTCTCCTGCCTCAGCCTCCTGAGTAGCTGGGACTACAGGCGCCCGCCACCACGCCCGGCTAATTTCCTTGTATTTTTAGTAGAGACGGGGTTTCACCATGTTAGCTAGGATGGTCTCGATCTCCTGACCTCGTGATCCACCCGCCTCGGCCTCCCAAAGTGCTGGGATTACAGGCTTGAGCCACTGCACCCGGCCCAATATATGGAATATTTTCTAGGCTAAACTACATATTGGGCCACAGATTAAGTCTCAATAAAAAAATAGAGATATTATACAAAGTATCTTCTCCAACCATAACAGGATGAGATTAGAGAGAACAGAAATAAAATTATAAAATACACAAAATTATGGAAGTTAAACAAGATAGTCAAATCACAAATGGGTGAGAGAAGAAATAATAAGAGAAATCAAAACACTTAGAGATGAATAAATATGGAACACAACATACTAAAGTTTATAGGACACAGTAAAAACAATGCTAAGGGAAAAATTCATAGTATAAATAATTACATTGAAAGACCTAACTTTAAATCTTTAGGAACTAGAAAAAGAACAAACTAAACCCAAAGCTAGATGAACAAAGGAAATAATAACAATAACAATAATGAAGCAGAGATCAATGAAATAGAGAATAGAAAAATATGGAAAAAATACATGAAACTAAAAGTTCTTCAAAAAATCTCACAAAATTGACAAACCTTTAGTTTGATGGACTAAGAAAAAAGAGAGAGTACTCAAATTAATAAAATCATAAATAGGCCAGGTGCAGTGGCTCACACCTGTAACCCCAGCACTTTGGGAGGCCAAGGCGGGTGCATCATGAGGTCACAAGATCGAGACCATCCTGGCTAACATGGTGAAATCCTGTCTCTACTGAAAATACAAAAAATTAGCTGGGTTTGGTGGTGAGTGCCTGTAGTCCCAGCTACTCGGGAGGCTGAGGCAGGAGAATAGCGTGAACACAGGACGCAGAGCTTGCAGTGAGCTGAGATCGCGCCACTGCGTTCCAGTCTGGGTGACAGAGCGAGACTCCATCTCAAAAAAAAAAAAAAAAAAAAAATCGGAAATAAAAATGTGAACATTAACTGCTGATTTTACCAAAGTAAAAGAATTATAAGAGAGTACTGATATTGTTTGAATCTGTGTCCCCACCCAAATCTCATGTCAAATTATAATCCCCAAGGCTGGAGGTGGGGCCTCGCTGGAGATGATTTGATCATGCGGGCAGACTTCCTTCTTGGTACTGTCCTCACAATAGTGAGTGAGTCCTCATGAGATCTGGTTATGTAAAAGTATGCAACACCTCCCCTGCCTCTTGCTCTTGTTCTCACCATGTGAGACAGCTCACTCCCCCTGTGCCTTCCACCCTGATTGTAACTTCTCAGAGGCCTAGCCAGAAGCAGATGCCACCATGCTTCTTGGACAGCCTGTAGAACTGTGAGATAATTAAACCTCTTTTCTCCCAGTCTCAGTTATTTCTTTATAGCAATGTGAAAACTGACTAATAAAAGTACTATAAACAATTATATATCAACAAATTGAATAAAATGGACAAATTCCTACAAATAAAAAACCTACCAAGACTAAATCACAAGAAAGAAAACAATAGCAAATCTGAAGATACCTACAACTAATAAGGAGATTGAGTCAAATAAAAAATCTCACAAGGAAGAAACGTCATGCAACTGATACCTTCACTGGCTAATTCTACCCAACATTTTAAAAAGAAGTAATATCAATCCTTTAACTTTTCCAAAAAGATGAAAGAGGTGGGAACCCTTCCAAACTCATTCCAGAAGATCAGCATTACTCTGATGCCAAAGCCAGACAAATACACTACAGAAAACAAAACAAAAGAACTCCACCATAACTACAGATCAAAATCTTTATGAACAGTGATATAAATATCCTGAAGAAAATACTAGCAAACAAATCAGTAGCCTATTAAAAGCATTATACACCATGACCAAACTGGATTTGTTCTGGGAATGTAAGGATGGTTCAACATGTAAAAATTAGTCAACACAATTGTAGGGTCTCCTGCTTTCTTTATTTTTCCTTACTAAGAAACTCAAAGTGCCTTGACTTTGTGACTCAGCCAGGTGCATGTTTTCCCCTGCAGGCTTGAAACCAAGCTGGTACCTTGAACTTTTGTAGGCGTTGATGAAGCTGTTTAGGTTGTTGCTCAAAAGCTCTGAATGATCAACTGTGTTGCTAAACATGTGGAACCTAGTTCTGGCCCTGAGTCAAATTCCTTAAACCTTCATATAAACTCCTTAAATAGATTAAGGAGTTTTAGGAGTTTAAGTTAGGTATGTCTGTTGCAGACATACCTAGGTAGAATATCTGTTTTTGCTGTCTGATATCAGGACTGCTGCCTCACTTTGTATGTAAGTTCCCCTAATAAATGCTTTCAACTGATCATCCTGGTGTTTAGTGCTTTTTTCTTTAGAATATCAACTGACCCCATCTCAGAACAGTTTGAAGTGGCCCCTTTTTGGAACTTCCCTGCCGGCACTTTTGGAGTGACTTTAGCTGTATGTTCAGATGGACAAAACAGTAATATGCACATTATCAGAATGAAAGGGAACCCCCCCCACATGATCATCTCAAGTGATAAAAAACATTTGATAAAATTAAACATCCTTTTATGATAAAAAGACTTAATAAACTAGGAGTAGATGGAAACTATCTCAACATAATAAAATCCATATATGAAAAACTCACAGTGACCAACAAACTCTGTGATGAAAGATTAAATCTTTTTCTCTAAGATTAGGAACAAGGCAAAGATGCCCACTTTCATCACTTCTATTCATAGTACTGAAATTTCTAGCTAGAGCAATTAGGCAGAAAAAGAAACAAAAGTTATCAGAATTGGAATATAAAAATTCAATTATCTCTGTCCACAGATATCTGATCTCTGTACTTTTAACTGTAGAAAATTCTAAAGATTCCACAAAAAACTTCTTAGAACTAATAATTGAATTCATCAACGTAGCAAGATACAAAGTCAACACAGAAAAATTAGTTGCATTTTATGTACATGAACAAGAAACAATCTGAAAAGGAAATTACAAAATGAAAACAATTCCATTTGCAATAACATCAAAAAGAATGAAATATCTATGAATTAAGTATGCAAAAGACGTGTACAATGAAAATTACACAACAGGCTGGGCGCGGTGACTTACACCTGTAATCCCAGCACTTTAGGAGGCCGAGGTGGGTGAATCACAAGGTCAGGAGATCGAGACCATCCTGGACAATGTGGTGAAACTGCACCTCTACTAAAAATACAAAAAAGAAAAAAGAAAAGAAAAAATTAGCTGGGTGTGGTGGCGTGTGCCTGTAATCCCAGCTACTCTGGAGGCTGAGGCAGGAGAATCACTTGAACCTGGAAAGTAGAGATTGCAGTGAGCCGAGATTGCACCACTGCACTCCAGCCTGGTAACAGAGCAAGACTCTATCTCAAAAAAGAAAAAAAGGAAAAGAAAACTACAAAACATTGTTGAATTAAATTAATGTAAATATAAATGGATGAAAAGGAAATATATCCCATATTTATGAATTATAAGACTTAATATTATTAAATTGTCAATACTACCCAAAGCAATGTAAAGAATTCAATGCAATCCTTATTAAATCCCCAATGTTTTTTTTTTAAATTCAGAAATAGAAAATCTTATCCTGAAATTCATACGGAATTTCAACAAATACTGAATAGCTGAAACAATCTTGAAAAAGAACAAGCATGGAGGACTCAACTGCCTGATTTCAAAACTTATTACATAGCCATAGCAATAAAGACAATGTAGTACTGGCATAAAGACAAGTATATATGTATATTACATAGCTATAGTAATAAAAACAATGTGATACTGGCCTAAAGACAAGTATATAGGCCAATGGAATAGAGTAAAGAGTCCAGGAATAAACCCTGACATATGTGGTCAAATGAGTTTTGAAAATGTTGCCAAGACTCTTCAATGGAGGAAAGAGCAATCTTTTCAACAAATAGTTATGGGAAAACTGGATAGCCAAAGAATGAAGTCGGACTCTTGCCTAACATACAAAAATTAACTCAAAATGAATCAAAGATCAAAACTATAATATTATTAGAAACAAACATAGGGCAACATCTTCCTGACATTCTATTTGCCAGAGACTTTTTTAGAAATAATGTCCAAAAGACAGGCAACAAAAGAAAACATAGACAAATTAAACTTCTTGAAAAAATTTAAAAATTTTGCATTAAAAGGCAAGATCAACAGAGTGAAAAAGAAATCCATATAATGTGAGAAAATATTTGCAAATTGTATATTTGACACAGGATATCCAGAATATATTGATCATTCCTAAAATTCAAAAACAAACAATAAACAACTAGACTAGATTCAAAAAATAAGTAAAATACTTGAATAGATAGTTTTTCAAAGAAGATATACAAATAGTCAATAAGTACATGAAAAGGTACTTCACAATACTAATCATTAGAACACAAATTGAAACTAAATGAAATACCATCCCATCCATTAGGATGGCTACTATTAAAATAATAATAGTAAATGTTGGTGAGGATGTGGAGTTATTGGAATTCTCGTATATCATTGGTGGGAATGCAAAATGGTACAGCCATTATGGAAATAGCATGGCAATTTCTCAAAAAGTTAAAAATAGAATTACCACATGATCCAGCAACCCTACTCTGGATGTATAATTCAAAATAATTGAAAGCAAAGTCTCAAAGAGGTATTTGTACATCCAAGTTCACAAAGCATTATTCATAATAGGTAAAGCCTGGAAAGTACCAAATGATCTATTGAAGCAAAATGTGGCATATACATGCAATGAAATTTTATTCAGCCTTAGAAAGGAATGGAGGGTGGGGCCAACATGATGGACTACGAGTAGTTTCTGTGAGCTGCTATTCTGGAGAGGAAACAAGGGCTAGAGAACATAGACTCTGCAGGCCGATCATCTGATAAACCACATTAGGATACATCAAGGTAGCAAGGAAACACAGAGGACAGAGAGGATTGAAGCTGGGCACCAGCCTGTCTGGGCTCAGCTCAAAGCCAGGAGAACTGTTCCAAAACAGAGTGAGTGAGTGAGAACCTCCAGGGAGATTCATGCTCTCCACAGGGACTTGTGCAAGACTGGGAATAGGAGAATCACTCTGGCTCTCCCACACAGCCCCATCATGCTTCTAGACTGAGGCAAAGATCCACCCAGATGTTTTCTGGGGGTAACTCCCAAGTCCAAGGTGACCTCTACAAGGCTTGGGTCCTGGAGAAGACCTGCACCAGCACCACAGTCCTAACAGAGGCCACAGTTGTGGTGCCTGAGAGCACTAACATTGCTCTACCACCACTTGCTGGCCAGGGCTCAGTGGCAGCAGTCCTGCTTCAGGCCAAATACGGCGGCCACCCCTCCTACTCCTGTCACTGGTAGCCAAATGGCAGTGTTTGCTGGAGCCTTCAGCCCAGTGGTCCCACTTGTGAGTAAATTCACTGGAAGGTGCAGCTTCCTGTTGTCATGGGAAACACCCAGAGAGCAGAGCACACTGGACCCTACCTGCCTTTGCCACTGGTAGTCAAGTGGCAATGCCTACTAGAGCCTCTAGCCCAGTGGCTCCACTGTTGTGTTAGCTCAACATAAGAGCACAGCTTTCTGTTGTCATGGGAGACACCTGTACAGCAGAGCATGAGACCTCATCCACCACCACATCTGGTAGGTGGGCAATGCCTGCTAGAGCTTGCAGCCCAGAAGCCTTGCTTCTGTGTGAACTCAGCTGAAGTCTACAGATTCCTGTCATCATGGTAAATGCCCAGATGAAAGAGCATGAGACCCCACCCCCTACTCTGCCATTTGTAGTGAGGTGGACAACACCTGCTGGAGTTTCTAGCCCAGCAACCTTGCATCTGGGTGAGCTCATCTGGAGAACACAGCCTCCTGATGTTTGAAGACATACCCAGTCAGCAGGGTGCATAACCCTACCCACCACTGCCATTGATAGGCAGGCAACACCTGCTAGAGTTTCCAGTCTAGTGGTTCTGTCTTCCTGAATTTGCCAAGGAATGCAGCCTCCTGTTGCCTTGGAAATACCTGGAAGGCAGGGCTGGCAATCCGCTGCTCCCCACTTCCTGTTGTGAGGAGTTTTCAACCCACTAGAGTTTTCAGCCCAAAAGTCCTGCTTCCACCAACACTCTGTAGGTAGATGAAACCTCTTGTTTCCCCAAGAGGCACACAAATAGCAGATTAGAGCTGACCCGGCAAGGACACAGCTTGTCAGCCAACTGCAGTCCCAGCTTGAGGGAGCACTGTGGACACTAATATCTAACAAAAAAAAAAAAATGAGGACGTGGAGACAGTAATCAGAAGGAGCTCTTCCAAACCCAGCAGCAGACTGGAATCAATGCCACACAACCAAATGCACTTTATACCTTAATCAAACCCCCAAGGGCATTAAAGAATTAAAAAAACCCAAAACAATCAGTCCAAAAGATATCACCTTCAAAGACTGAGGAAACATCAGTCCACACAAATGAGAAAGAACCAGTGCAAGAACTATGGCAACTCAAAAAACCCAGAGGGCTTTCTTTCCTCCAAACTGTTGTACTAGTTCTCCAACAAGGGTTCTTACCTAGGCTGAGATGACTGAAATGACAGAAATAGAATTCAGAATATAGATGGGAATGAAAATCATCAAGATTCAGGAGAACATTGAATCCCAATCCAAGGAAGCTAAAAATCACAATAAAATGATACAGGAGCTGACAGACAAAATAGCCTGTAGAGAAAAAAACAAAAACAAAAACATAACCAATCTGATAGAACTGAAAAACACACTACAAAAATTTCATAACACAATCAGAAGTGTTAATAGCAGAACAGACCAAGCAGAGGAAAGAATATCAGAGCTTGAAGACTGGCTTTCTGAAATAAGACAGACAAGAATTAAAAAAAGGGGAAAAAGAACAAAAAAAACTCCAAGACATATGGGATTAGATAAAGTGACCAAATCTATTACTCATTGGTATCCCTTAAAGAGACAGAGAGAAAGGAAACACCTTGGAAAATATATTTCAGGATCTCATCCATAAGAGCTTCCCAACCTAGCTAGAAAGGCCAACATTCAAATTCTGGAAACTCAGAGAACTCTCACAAGATACTTCACAAAAATATCATCTGCAAGGCACATAATCATCAGATTCTCCAAGGTCAAAAGGGAAAAAAAAAATGTCAAAGGCAGCAAGAGAGAAAGGAAAGATCATCTACAAAGGGAAGCCCATCAGACTGTAAACCCACTAGCAGAAACCCTACACGCCAGAAGATATTGGGGACCTATATTCAAGATTCTTAAAGAAAAGAGATTCCAACAAATAGTTCTATATGCAGCCAAACTAAGAATCATAAGAAAAGGAGAATAAGATTCTTTTCAGACAAGCAAATGCTGAGGGAATTTGTTACTACCAGACCTGCCTTACACGAGCTCCTGAAAGAAAGCTAAGATATGGTAATGAAAGACTGTTATCAACCACGACCAAAACATTTAAGTACAGAGACCAGTGACACTATAAAGCAACCACACAAACAGGTCTGCATAATAACCAGCAAACATCATGTTCAAAGGATAAATTCACACATATCAGTACTAACCTTGAATGTAAATGAGCTAAATGCCAAAATTAAAAGGCACAGCATGGGAAGCTGGATAACAAACCAAGAACCAATGATATGCTGTATGCAAGAGACCCATCTCATATGTAGTGACACCTGTAGGCTCAAAATAAAGTGGTGGAGAGAAATCTTACAAGCCAATGGAAAGTGGAAAAAAGCAGGAGTTGCAATCCTAATTTCAAGCAAAGCAGAGTTTAAACCAACAAAGATCAAAAAAGACAAGGGCATAACATAATGGTAAATGGTTCAATTCAACAATAACACTGAAATATCCTAAATCTATATGTATCCAACATATAGGAGCACTCAGATTCATAAAGCAAATTCTTAGAGGACTACAAAGAGACTTAGGCTCCCACACAATAATAGTGAGAGACTTCAACATCTCACTGACATTATTAGACCACTAGGGCAGAAAATTAGCAGAGGTATAGGAGAGGAACTCAACACTTGACTAAATGGACCCAGTAGACATCTACAAAACTACTCAAAGACAACAGAATATACATCCTTTCATCACCACCTTACATACTCTAAAGTCAACCTGCAATACATAAGACAACCCTCAGCAAATTCAAAAAAATCCTGAAATGATACCCACCACATTCTTGGACCACAGCACAATAAAAATAGAAATTAAGGCCAAGAAATAAATTCTCAAAACCATAAAATTACTTAAAAGTTAAACAAGCTGCTCCTAAACAACTCTTGCATAAATAATGACATTATACAAAAATCCAGAAATTATTTGAAACTAATGAGAACAAAGACACAATATAACAGAGCCTCATGGACACAGCTAATATAGTGTTAAGAGGGAACTTTATAGCACTAAATACCCATATCAAAAAGTTAGAAAGATCTTAAATTTAACAATCTAACATCACAACAAAAAGAACAAGAGAAGTAAGAGCAAACTAAACCAAAAGCTAGTAGAAGACAAGAAATAACAAAAATCAGAGTTGAACAGAAGGAAATAGAGACACAGAAATAATCACACAAAAGATGGAGGCTGAGGCAGGAGAATGGCGTGAACCAGGGAGGTGGAGCTTGCAGTGAGCTGAGATCGCATCACTGCACTTCAGCCTGAGCAACAGAGCAAGACTCCATCTCAAAACAAACAAACAAACAAACAAAGATAACACACAGACTACTAGCTAGACTGAAAAAGAAGAAAATAAACATAATGAGAAATGACAAAGGGGATATTAACACTGATCCCACAGAAATAGAAATAACCATCAGAGACTACTATCAACACCTCTGTGCACACAAATCAGAAAATCTAGAAGAAATTGATAAATTCCTAGACTGATACACCCTGCCAACACTCAACCAGGAAGAAATGGAATCCCTGAACAGACCAATAACAAGCTGTGAAATTGAATCAGCCTATGAAACGGAATAGCCTACCGACCTCAAAAAGCCCAGGACCTAATGGATTCTCAGCCAAATTCTATCAGTACAAAGAACTGGTACCATTCCTCCAGAAGCTATTACAAATGATTGAGGAGAGACTCATCCTAAACTAATCCTATGGGGCTAGCATCATCCTGTTACCAAAATCTGGCAGAGACACAACAAAAAAAGAAAATTTTAGGCCAATATCCTTGATGAACATATTTGTAAAAATCTTTAACAAAATACTAGCAAACCAAGTCCAGGAGCACATCAAAAAGCTAATCCTTCATAATCAAGTAGGCTTTATCCCTGGGATGCCAGATTGGCTCAACATATGCAAATTAATAAATGTGATTTATCACATAAACAGAGCTAAAGACAAAAACCACATGATTATCTCAATATATGCAGGAAAGGCTTTTGATACAATTCAATATCCCTTCATATTAATAACCTTCAGTAAGCTTGGCATTGAAAAACATATTTCAAAATAATAAAAGTCATTTGTGACAAACCCACAGCCAACATCATACTGAATGGGCAAAAGCCAGAAGCATTCCTCTTTAAAACTGGAACAAGACAATGATGCCCACTATCACCACTCCTATTCAACATAATATTGGAAGTCCAGTCCAGAAAAATCAGACAAGAGAAGGAACTTTTTAAAAAGAATCCAAAATAGGAAGACAGGAATTCAAACTATCCCTGTTTGCAGACAACATAATTCTATATCTAGAACACTCCAAAGTCTCAGCCCAAAAGCTCCTTTAGCTGATAAGTGACTTCAGCAAAGTTTCAGGATACATTATCAATGTAAAGCAAACAAACAAAAAAAAAAAAAAAAACAAAGAAAACAAAAACAAACAAACACTAGCATTTCTACACACTAACAGCACCCTAGCTGAAAGCCAAATCAGAAATATAATCCCACTCCCAATCACCATAAAAAGAATAAAATACCTAGGAATACAAATGACTAGGGAGGTAAAAGACACCTATTATGATAATTATAAAACACTGCTGAAAGAAATCACAGATGACACAATCAAACGGAAGAGCATTCCATGCACTTGGATAGGAAGAATCAATATAATGAAAATGGCCATACTGCCTAAAGCAATTTACAGATTCAGTGATATTCCTATAAAATTACAGTACTATTTTTCACAGAATTAGAAAAAAAGTGTTCTAAAGTTCAGATGGAACCAAAAAAGAGCCTAAATAGCCATGGCAGGCAATTCTAAGCAAAAAGAACAAAGCTGGAAGCATCACATTGCCTGACTTCAAACTACTACAAAGCTATAGTAACCAAAATTGTTTGGTACTGGTAAAAATCCAGACACATAGACCAGTGGAACAGAATGAAGAGCTCACAAATAAAGACACACACCTACAGCCATCTGATAATTGACAAATTGGACAAAAACAAGTAATGGGGAAAAGACTCCTTATTCAATAAATGATGCTGGGATAACTGCAGGAGACTGAAACTTTACCATTTCCTTATATTGTATGCAAAAAATCAACTCAAGATGGATTAAAGACATAAATGTAAAACTTAAGACTATAAAAACCCTGGAAGACAACCTAGAAAACACCAATTTGGACATAGGAACTGACAAAGCTTACATGATGAAAATGTCAAAAGCAATTGCAAAGAAAGCAAAAATTGACAAATGGGATCTAATTAAACTAAAGAGCTTCTGCACAGCAAAAGAAATTAACAACAGAGTAAATAGGCAACTGATAAAATAGGATAAAATATTTACTAACTATCCATCTGACAAAGGTCTAATATCAAGAATTTACAAGGAAGTTAAATGTATAAGCAACAACAACTCCATTAAAAAGCGGGCAAAGGGCATGAGCAGACACTTTTCAAAAGAAGACATATGCAGTCAACAGGCACATAAAAAAAACCTTAATCTCACCGATCATTAGAGAAATGCAAATGAAAGCCACGATGAGATACCATCTCACACCCGTCAGAATGGCTATTATTAAAAAGCAAAAAAATAACACATACTGCCAAGGTTGTGGAGAAAAGGGAATGCTTATACATTGTTAGTGGGAGCGTAAATTAGTTCAACCATTTTGGAAAGTAGTGTGGCACTTCCTCAAAGGACTAAAAACAAAACTACCATTTGACCCAGCAATTCCACCATTACGTATATATGCTAGGGAATATAAATCTTTCTACCACAAAGACACATGCAGATGTGTGTTCATTGCAGCACTGTTCACAATAGCAAAGACATGGAATCAATCTAAACTTCCATCAGTGATACACTGGAAAAAGAAAATGTGGTGCATATATGCCACGGAATACTATGCAGGTATTTAATGTGAAAAAGAATGAAATCATGTCCTTTGCAGGAACGTGAATGGAGCTGGAGGACATTTTCTTTAGCAAACTAACACAGGAACAGAAAATGAAATATTGCATGTTCTCACTTACAAGTGTGAGCTAAATAATGAGAACACATGGAGAGAAAGAAGGGAAAAACAGATACTGGGTCCTTCTTGAGGGTAGAGGATAGGAGGAAGGAGAGGTTCAGAAAACAAAACAAAATCAAAAAACAAACAAAAACCTGTTAGGTACTATGCTTAGTACTTTAGTGATAAAATAATCTATACATCAAACTCCCAAGTCATGAGCTTCCCTATATAACAAACCTGAACATGTACCCCTTAACTTCAAATAAAAGTTAAAATATTTTTAAAAGTAACACAATTCTGACATATGCTACAACATAGATAAACCTTGAGGACATTATGGCAGGTGAAAAAAACCAGTTGCAAAAGGACAGATACTACAGATACTGTATGATGCATGATTCCACTTATAAGAGGTACTTAGTAGTCAGAATCAGAGTGACAGAATGTAGCATGGAGGTTGCCAGGTGCTGGGGGAAGAGGAGACTGGGGCATTGTCTTTCAGTGGGTATAGAGATTCAGTTTTATAAGATGAAAAATGTTCTGTGAATGGGGGTGATGTTTGTACATTTTGAATATATTAATACCACTGAACTGTACACTAAAAATGGTTAAGATGGTACATTTGTGTTATGCATATTTTACCATAGTTAAAAAGTAGGGAAAAAAGACTTAGGAAAAAGAAAATCCAAAATTGTAATCAGGGAGAACTAAGGCTAAATATAAACATGGTTAATTGAAACTAGGCTTTTTAGATTTCTTTGTACCCTATTTTAAATAATTTTCAATAATTGAAGTATTTGGTGTTTCTGATATTTCCCAGATTCTATTCTAGGCACTGTAGAAGATACATAAATTAATTATTGTTTGGTTTCTGTCCTGAAGGATCTTATACTTTACTAAGTTAGTTTTTATATGGTGGTTTTGTATTGTGTTATTATCAATAAAAGAATAATTGTGGGGCCAGGTGTGGTGGCTCACTTCTGTAATCTCAGCACTCTGGGAGGCTGAGGTGAGGAGACTGCTTGATCTTATGATTTTGAGACCAGCCTGGTCAACATGGTGAAAACCCATCTCTACCAAAAAAACAAAAAATTACCTGGGTGTGGTGGTGTGTACGTGTGGTTTTAGCTACTTGGGAGACTAAGGTGGGAGGATCACTTGAATCTGGGAGTGGGAGGTTGTAGTCAGCCATGATTGTGCCACTGCACTCCAACCTGGAGAGGGGGGGGGAAAGAATAATTGGTGTAACTATCAAAGCATAAATTAACACTTACTAGAATAATTGTTCATTTAATCAAATGTATACAAAAATAGTCATTTGGGAAACTGTGTCCAGTAGTCAAGACACTATTGTCATCTTTTGCCATAGCATATACAAAAACAATTTTGCTCATAGTCTCAGTTCATGTCTTTAAAAGTGTGGTGATCACTCAAGGATCTAGAATCAGAAATACCATTTGATCCAGCAATTCCATTACTGGGTATATACCCAAAGGATTATAAAGCATTCTACTATAAAAACACATGCACATGTATGCTTATTGCATCACTATTCACAATAGCAAAGACTTGGAACTAGCCCAAATGTCCATCAGTGATAGACTGGATAAAGAAAATATGGCACATATAGGCCATGAAATACTATGCAGCCATAGAAAAGGATGAGTTCATGTCCTTTGCAGGGACATGGGTGAAGCTGGAAATCGTCATTCTATCATTCTCAGCAAAGTAACACAGGATAGAAAACCAAACATTGCATGTTCTCACTCGTAAGTGGGAGTTGAACAATGAGATCACATGGACACAGGGAGGGGAACATCACACACTGGGGCCTGTCAGGGGACTGGAGTCTAGAGAAGGGATAGCATTAGGAGAAATACCTAATGTAGATGACGGATTGATGGGTGCAGCAAACCACCATGGCACATGTATACCTGTGTAACAAACCTGCACGTTCTGCACATGTATCCCAGAACTTAAAGTATAATAAATAATAATAATAATAAAAGGAATCCTCTTTAACAAGGCAAAAAATAAGTAAAAATCATCAAGTGAAAGAATTTTCTTTTGGCAAGTTCAGTCTCTCTGTTATTTTACACCTCTCTCTCCTAGGCCTGCTACATGTACATGGTGTTGTTCCCTTTGTCCTATCCCCGTTTCACTCCTCAAACTTACTCAGATCATTCATTTACATTAAGATATGAGTTATAGGAAAAGTTTATAGCATTGTCTATTCTTAGTAATTTTCATTTTAATAGATTAATGCTTTAAGAAAATGGTGGGATTTCTATATAAATCAATGAATGACGGTGTTAGTTGGAGAGGGCATTAGTATTGTAACCACAACCTAAAACCACATCATGTAGGCATTCCTTCCATGTGTAAGTCAATCTGAACTTCTCATGGCGTGTGTTGTAAATTTACATTGCGTTGATTCTCATTTCCTCAAGTCATGGGATTGAGTAGATTTAGCCGTGGGCCCTGGCTTATAAAATAAGGATTCACCTTAAGTCTCTCAGAGTAGAGAAGCTTATAGGATAGTACTGTAGACAATCAAGTAACTTGCAACTAGGCAACCAGAAGCAACTGAAAATGTAGAGAAGACTGGGCAGTTGTTATCTATACAATATTTGGTATTAAGAGATTAGAATGCATTGTTCTGTTTGTTAGTAAAACTTTCTTGTAATATTCAGTGCCTCCCACCTATACCTCTTTAAAAAATTTATTAGATCAGGATATTTTCCACCAGGCCCTACTTTTGATTGCCTAGGGCTCATTTCAAGAATTTACTTAGCTGGCTTGGGCTATGTTTATTAGGACTGTAAATTGGGGCTCTTTAAGCACTGTCAATATGAAAGTGAAGCACTGGACTTGCTGGCACCATTGGGCATCTGCTACAGCCTCTTGGTAGACAGCACAATTCAGCCCCGGGTGATGATATTTATCCAGTGGCTGACAACATATCCAGTATCTTGCTCATTGAAAATCCTCTATGTCTCCCCAATTAGGAGAAAAGGAAGTCTAGGCTGGTTTGAGTTCAGCACACTGCTGGGGACCATTTGCCTGGAAGCAAGATGCTCTACTTTTAAGGTCACATGAGCTATATTCTACAGTTTTACTTGGGGCTGTTTTGTTGGCTTGCAACTTTAAACCAATTCAAACCAGCTTCAGCAAAGGGGAGATAATATTGATGTGTCAAATTTAAGGAGAAGAATTAAGCTAAATATTTGAAACAATGCAAACATTATTCTAATGTCTAATTCTTCCCTTTCATCAAAAATCCCTTTTCTCTACTTTTTAAGTCAATGGCACCAGCATCTGATAGCTTTCTTATGTTCCATTATACAAAGTGGGGACCCAAGGAGACACTGAGTTATTCCGTGCCAGGTGCAGAATTTCCAGTCAAATACTCAGGCTGTCTCATCCAGGGTCCAGTGCATACCTCTGCAATCACCAGAAGTATATAAGCTCCCAAAGGAATCATATAACGTAGGTGACATATGTAGGAGTGGGTGAAAAGAATTCTCACAGATGTGTGTGTGAAGGAGATAAAACAATTGGTATCTGTTGTACCTTTTCACATCATTGCATTTTTAAAAATAAAGAAGGGTCAAAACATAATAGTTGCCTCAGCCAAGGATATGTCATACAAAGGAAATAATGCCCTACATGCGAATTCATTTGCATTTTCCTTACCATGTTTAAAATATTTCTGTCTTAAAAAAAGATGGTCTCATTTCACTAAATAAAATGAATTTAGTTACAAACAATGTAGAGCATATGCAGCAAACAGAGCCACCAAAGAAACCCACAATTTAAACAACAGAAAGATGAATGCGGTACCTATTCTTGTACTTACAAACAACTTTCGCACGTAGTTAGTGATAAGCAAAGTTTGCATTTCAGAGAAGAGTGGGCTCCATGGGAGAAACGTAACATTTGTATAAACAGAGGAGCATCAAGCTAGTGTAGAACTTAGCCCCATAATTGAATATTTACTCTCTATCATTGGCAAAAGGAACACGAAGTTACAAAAACTGACACTGTCTATTCATTATAGCTCATCCTATATAAATAGGCATTACAAATATGCATGGTTCTCAAAAGAGTGTGGGTTAAACTCTTGCTAAAACTTTATTTTGCAATATTTGTGATGTCACAATTTAAAGAACTCACTGTAGATACTGTTCTATACTGATACCTAAACTAATTGAATCAGACCGACAATAAAATCAAAGATTCTGGTGGCATTTGTGCAAATCTAGGAAGAATACTGTCTTTCAGAAATATGATTAAAGGAGCTTCTTTTTATTTGAGAATGCTAAAATCTAGGCTAAATTAGACAAATTTCCTGTTGTGGAGGGTGGCTAGAGGAAATTTGCATACAGGGGAGTGAGTTTAGATAAGTTTTAGGTGGAATGTCTCTCTTCCAGGGTACAGCGGTGTGATCTCAGTTATATAATTACAAGTACAATCTGGGACACAGGTAATTATGTGTGTTAGACGTTTTCTCTTAATTTCTGTATTTTAGTTTTGCTAAAACTGTATAAAGTTTACTTAAGTATGTTGAGATTATGGAAAAATAGCTTGCCTGTGTTTTAATAGGTGTGTTTCTTCCGAATGTGGTCATTTGGCAAAATGGTCTAAGATCACATACTGCGTAATCACAACTTCCAAGTTTAACCATTTGTCTAGAGTAGAGCATAAAAGCTAGTTCTGAAAGAAAGCCAGTTGTTTTCCACATAAATCTAGGGGACAAATGTCCAGCTTCCATTCAACATCAACAACATTCAAATAATGCAACTCCACCTACTCTCTTTGGAGGGCCTAAAATACTCTCTCCAAGTTCGCTTAGCTGTTCATCAAGACAAAGCCATCTGTCATTCTAGAGAACACTAAATCAAATGGGAATACTTACATAACAAAAACAACAACAAAGACTAAAGCCATATATATTTCAAGGAGGAACAAATTAGAGGCTTTATTTCTCTCTCTTTTTTAATTTACCCAATCAGGGTAGGCATAGATTAACAAAATTAAACACATTAATTTTTAATTGAAATTCCATTTTATCTTTTTTTTAATCCTTCCACCCTTGTGTCAACTTCTCCCACAATGCCAGTCTATGCTTTGATTATCAGAACAAAGGCTTTTTGAGTTAAAGCTTTTTAAATGTATTTTGGCCTCCATGACTCCGGATAAAAATCTACCTTAAAAGAATAGTGGCTAAAAATGTGCCAAGTCTCAATTACTTTCTTTCTGGAGTTGTGAAATTTCTCAGTCCTCAGCTATCCACTTCCCAATGTTACAGGCAGGCTTTTCCTTGCAAGCACATGAATCCAACTGTGGTTCTATTTTGACATCTCCTAGCTACATATTTTCTCTTTCTTCATCCACTTTTTAGGAGAAATGCTTTGGAAGGGTTTTTCTGTCCTGTCCTTCATCTCCTTTCCTTGTCTCTCATCCTCTAAATACTCCCAAAATTACAGAAAGCATCCTCTTTTACCTTACCACCTGTGTCCTTCCAGTGGTACTATTTGAAAATCTGCATGACCTATCAGGTCAACAGAACTCAGAGGGTGTTATTCTCAGATATATTTTACTATCCTTTTGCAACCAAAGAACATAGAGATCTTTCAATACATGTTCGCAGTCTATGATTTTATGGAGAATTTTCCCCACAAGAGCACACACTTTCAATGAGAAATTCCTGTTTTGTCCCCATGAAGATTTTATTAAACATTTTACATATTTAACTAACAATGACATCCATGTAGAGGACTACTTCAAGTTAAAATAATTTAGACCAGTGAGTATGACTGCCTTCAAGATATGAGAATACTACCTAGTGTCAGGGGAAACAAAGTAATGCAAAATCATAAAATCATAGTTTATGAATTGAAGTGCTAAATGACTAGATTATAGCTTGCTATACTTTGAACTTTTTGGTCAGAGTGCCAACCTAAGAAAAAGAGAACCAAGTCTGTTTGAAAATGAAAACTCTTTTCATCTTGAAACAGATTCCGTTCTCTTTTTCTTAGGTTGGCACTCTGGCCGAATTCTGCATTAGAAACAGTGATCTCTATGGAGATACAGCTTATAGTTCATGTGAAAATATGTTTGCTGTTGACATCCTTTTGGCTTAAATTGGTGGCACATTTAATGGAAGTTTAGTGTTATAGAGGTTGCTTAAAATAATCTTGACAACAGAAAAATGATGCCATACATATTATAACAAAGAGATATTTTTTCAAAGATTAATATATTTCACCTCTTCTCTATGGGGGTAGAAGAATGTGGAATTTTATAATGCTAGTTGTTAAGCCTTCCATAATGGCTAGATCACTCTGCAGATTTAAATTGGATGGACTGGCACGAGTTTGTGGAATGTCTCATCAAATTGAAGGATTGTTTTGGGGAAGAGGAACATCCCTGAAAGGAAAAAATTAGTTCTAGAAGCCTCCAGGGCATTTTGTCTCTTCAAAATAAAGATGATTTTTTGTTTAAATTTAATCTTAGACCTTCCAAATATTCCTCTCTCTACCACAAATGAATAAAAATTTTCCTTCTTGGGAGAGATTTTTACAAATGTTCTATTTTTCTTTTCTTTCTTTCTTTCTTCTTCTTTTTTTTTTTTTTTTTTGAGATGGAGTCTCTCTCGCCCATGCTGGAGTGCAATGACGCGATCTCGGCTCACTGCAAGCTCTGTCCCCTGAGTTCACGCCATTCTCCTGCCTCAGCCTCCCGAGTAGCTGGGACTACAGGTACCCATGACCATGCTTGGCTTTTATTTATTTATTTATTTATTTATTTATTTATTTATTTATTTATCTATCTATTTATAGCAGAGACAGGGTTTCATCGTGTTAGCTAGGATGGTCTCAATCTCCTGACCTCGTGATCTGCCCGCCTCAGCCTCCTACACAAATGTTCTATTTTAAGAGTATTTCCGAGAAAGAACTATCTTATGATTAGCTAGGTATGTCTAGATACTACTTTCAAGAACATTCTAACATTAATGAGCTCACAATAAATAAACATGAAGACTCTTTTCATGACTGTCCCTCAATTATCATTAGAATCTTCAAGTTTTATTGGGGTATTTGAGAGCTATGCAATGATGAAATTTTCTTTCTGCAAAGAAAGAAAAAGATCATATCTTTCATCATGATAAATTACATTCCTTTAATCTTTGTCTCTGGTTTGTCTAAAATGAAATAGACATTTAGGAGGCAATGACTTTTGTGTTCAAATGGAGGTAGCATGATTACTTGACCAGCTCTGTAGACAGAATTCATGTATTAGAATAGTCTTTAGGTTATCATAAAAATCTGATATCCTGTTATTATATAATTGAGGCCGCAAGGTTGTCAATATCATGCACATTCATTGCTTCCTAAAATCTGCAACCTGAAACCAAAGTCAAAATTTTAAGTCACAAAGATATCACTGATGGCATGTGGGAAATTTTCAAAGCTGTGCCAGGGGATTTAAGGAGCATTGCTTCCATTAATCTTGCTGAAAGTCTCATGACTAAATCCCTATGCATTGCTTTTAAGATTTGCTCAAAAATGTCTCAGCATACAAAGTATGAACAAGTTATTCATTATGGTTTTTACTTTACAGCATTCTGAAACTATTTCTAAGTAATTTAGCAGTAACTTTCCTCTTCTATAAAAGATCATAAAATACTTTCTACTTAAATGAAAGATTTGTTTTTGATAACATGAGCTTTTATGAAGAGTGAAAACTAGTTTTTACACTGAGCTTGACTGAAAAGGAAAATAATAATATAGTTCAGACAAACTATAACAGGCCTATTGATTTTTTTTACCAGAAAATATATAAGATTAGGATTTTTTTACAGTTTAGAATTGATTATATATATATAAGTATATATAAATATATATTTGTTAATTACATATAAATTATGTATTTTTGATTATGTATAAAGTATTAATACACATCTTTGCTGGCTAACAATTACCAGGCATTGTTCTGGGTGCTGGGAACATCAAGATTAATAAGACAGAGAGTAATTCATGGTCTAGTTGGGGCAATAGAAACATAAAATATAGTAGACAAATGTAACAAGGGGGAGGCCTGGGAAAGGATAAGGGTTGAGGCACACACAGAGTCATCTATGGTTTTGAGAAAGAGCTAGTTGGTTAGTCTAGGAAATAAAGCTGAACAATTATAAAATCAGATTATTTAGAGGGTTTTTTTTCTGTATGATTCCATTTATATAAATAATCCACAATAGACAAATCCACAGAGAGACAAAACATGATTGCCAGGAGCTGAAGGGAGGGTGGAAGGGGGAGTGACTGTTTTGCTTGATGGGTAAAACGTTTTCTTCTAGGGTGATGAAAACATTTTGGAACTAGGTAAAGGTGACAGTTGCATAACATGTAATGTACTGAATTCTACTAAATTATACACTTAAAATGGTTCATTTTGTGTTATGTGAATTTCACCTCAATAAAAAATTCAAAACAAATGAACAACAACAAAACAAAACACCTGAATCTGTGGCTGCTACCCTCTTTTGAGCTAGTTTCTCTTACGAATGTTTGTGGAATAAGGAACCCAAGCCTGGGCTGTGAACTCCTCTAGAGTGGAAAATGGGCTTCCAATAACTTGTAGACACTCTCAATAGTTATATACTGTGGAGCTATCACGTATGGTTTCCCTCATTGCTGTCTTCACTGTGAGCTCATGGAAAGCAGGGACCATGTCTTGTTCACCCTTGAATTCCAAGTGCCTAAGCACCATTTCCAGCACATAGGAGACAATAGATGTTTGTTGAATGAATGAATTAATATGTTTGTGACATCTCTTTACTCATCTCTATGACCCCCCCAATAATGCTAGTAATAGTTCTACCAGAGCTGGTGCTCAGAACAGATCTATGGATGTGTTGAGTGAGTGGGGATGAGATTGTTTTAGTGTTTGTTTTTTTTAAGGTTATTTATTTCAAATGAACCTTAAAGTAAACTTAAGTTCCATAAAGATTCATATTTTTTTATATACTTTAAGTTCTAGGGTACATGTGCATGATGTGCAGGTTTATTATATATGTATACATGTGCCATGTTGGTGTGCTGCAACCATTAACTCGTCAATCACATTAGGTATATCTCCTAATGCTATCTCTCCCCACTCCCCCTAGCCATGAGAGGCCCTGGTGTGTAGTGTTCCCCACCCTCTGTCCAAGCGTTCTCATTGTTCAGTTCCTACCTATGAGTGAGAACATGCAGTATTTAGTTTTCTGTCATTGTGATAGTTTGCTCAGAATGATGGTTTCCAGTTTCATCCATGTCCCTACAAAAGACATGAACTCATCCTTTTTTATTGCTGCATAGTATTCCATGGTATATATGTGCCATATATTCTTAATCCAGTCTATCATTGATGGACATTTGGGTTGGTTCCAAGTCTTTGCTATTGTGAATAGTGCCACAATAAACATAAATGTGCATGTGTCTTTATAGCAGCATGATTTATAATCCTTTGGGTATATACCCAATAATGGGATGGCTGGGTCAAATGATATTTCTAGTTCTAGATTCTTGAGGAATCGCTACACTGTTCCACAATGGTTGAACTAGTTTACAATATCACAAACAGTGTAAAAAGTGTTCCTATTTCTCCACATCCTCTCCGGCACCTGTTGTTTCCTGACTTTTTAATGATTGCCATTCTAAGTCGTGTGAGATGGTATCTCATTGTGGTTTTGATTTGCATTTCTCGGATGGTCAGTGATGATGAGCATTTTTTCATGTTTCTGTTGGCTGCATAAATGTCTTCTTTGAGAAGTGTCTGTTCATATCCTTTGCCCACTTTTTGATGGGGTTGTTTGTTTTTTCTTGTAAATTTGTTTCAGTTCTTTGTAGATTCTGGATATTAGCCCTTTGTCAGATGGGTAGATTGCAAAAAGTTTCTCCCATTCTGTTGGTTGCCTGTTCACTCTGATGGTAGTTTCTTTTGCTGTGCAGAAGCTCTTTAGTTTAATGAGATCCCATTTATCAATTTTGGCTTTTGTTGCCGTTGCTTTTGGTGTTTTAGGCATGAAGTCCTTGCCCATGCCTATGTCCTGAATGGTATAGCCTAGGTTTTCTTCAAGGGTTTCTATGATTTTAGATCTGACATTTAAGTCTCTAATCCATCTTGAATTAATTTTTGTATAAGGTGTAAGGAAGGGATCCAGTTTCAGCTTTCTACTTATGGCTAGCCAATTTTCCCAGCACCATTTATTAAATAGGGAATCCTTTCCCCATTTCTTATTTTTGTCAGGTTTGTCAAAGATCAGATGGTTGTAGATGTGTGGTATTATTTCTGAGGACTCTGTTCTGTTCCATTGGTCTATATCTCTGTTTTGGCACCAGTACCATGCTGTTTTGGTTACTGTAGCCTTGTAGTATAATTTGAAGTCAGGTAGTCTGATGCCTCCAGCTTTGTTCTTTTTGTTTAGGATTGTCTTGGCAATGCGGGCTCTTTTTTGGTTCCATATGAACTTTAAAGTAGTTTTTTCCAATTATGTGAAGAAAGTCATTGGTAGCTTGATGGGGTGGCACTGAATCTATAAATTACCTTGGGCAGTATGGCCATTTTCATGATATTGATTCTTCCTATCCATGAACATGGAACATTCTTCCATTGTTTGTGTCCTCTTTTATTTCATTGAACAGTAGTTTGTAATTCTTAGAGTACTTTTTAATGGAATGATAATTTATACTTAATTTTGTAGTGACAATGTGATGAAGTCAAGAGTTAAAAGAGATAATTTATATGATCTCCTGAATGGGGGATTGGCAGGAGCTTAATGAAGAGGCTATTTCATAAAGGAAGTAAGAGATGATACAAATCTTAAGATAGGAGTTGGCAATGACAAGAAAGAGAAAGAAATGGACTGAAGAAAATGATTGATTGTGGTTTAGGGACAAAGAGGATACAAATCTTAAGATAGGAGTTGGCAGTGATAATACAGAGAAAGAAATGGACTGAAGATACTGATTGGTTGTGGGTTAGGGAGAAAGAGAAGTGAATAATAACTGAGGATTCTGGTATACTGGGTTGAGATAACAGAAATAAGAGCTCTCTGAGGTTCATAACTGCTGAGTGAATTTTGGGGCTGTAGGTTCAGATTTTGAGACATTAGGTCACAAACTATGGGGCTGACAAGCTCATGTAGAGAAAAAAATGTACAGAGAGCAAATGAAAAAGAGATTGATTGGAGAATCTTGGTGGTGGCTGAGGTTAGAAAAGCCACCAAGAAAGAAGATGGAGACAAATAGTTAGAGAGGGAGGAGAGATGGCCAGGACAGAGTATCATCATTAAAGCTACGGAGAAATGTCATCAGGGGCCCGAGGGGCAAAATGGTTCAGGAGGATTAAGTCATTAATTTGGGTGACTATGAAGTCATTTGTATCCTACAGACAGCATTTTCAATTGAGTAGTGGGGACAGAAAATGCAGAGGATTTAGGAGTGATTGTGAATGGAAATGATGAATTATATAAAGAGATGGAGGTAGTTAGTATAGATTTATTTTTATAGATTTTTGGAACAGAATGAAAGGGATAACTGAAGTACTATCTTGGAAAGGTACAAATTGAGAGAAAGATGCAAGAGACCTAATAATGTTTATGGGATACATCAGAGAGTCCAGTGGAGAGAGAAATGCTTTTGGGCAAGGAAGAACTTTGATACTTCAGTTGGTTGAAACGTTAGGAAGTTGTTAAATATTCTATCTCATGATATAAAGTCATGTGCAGGATGATTTGGGTAGTGATAACTGCTCAGAGAGCTATGTATATCGGTCAGAGTAGCGAAGTTTTACTTCCGAAAAAAAAACCCTATCTCCCAATCAATGTTTTAATAAGAGCTATTTCTTGTTCCACATCATGTTTGTTGTGGGAAGGCAGGGGTATTTGTAACAGTCATTCAGGGAGTGAGTGACAGAGATGTCCGTCTATAATCACCACTGGGAGAAAGGAGACCTCTGGAATCTCACATTGGTTCTCACAACTGTCTCGCATGAGTGATATGTGTCACTTCTGTTCACATTTCATTGGCCACACTAAACACTAGGCAGCCACCTGACTCCAAGTCGTCATAGAACATAGAAGGGAAACTCTATCAGGTATCTGGACGGAGAACCAGGTATTTTGTGAACATTTGTAACAATTACAATATTACCTTAAAAGCTTAAAAGTAATATAGAGTGCAGAGGATGGGTGAGGGAGCAAATGACTTGAATTAATTATGTTGTCCAATGCTAGTATGCTTCTTGAAATGCATATAATATTAAAATCATCTCTTAGTAACACCTGTGAAAGGGAGTTTATAATTGTTTTTGAATAATTCTAATGAATTGAGACCATTAACCTTCTCTGATGTATTAATTATGATTAATTTCATCTTCATGTGATGGGAAAAAAGAATATAACAGAAAAATAATATGAGAGGTGCTGAAATAACATACAATTTAGTTTTCTCTTGTAATAGTCTGAATAAGAGGTTCACAGTCTTCATTATCATCAAAAACCGAATTTCTTCTATCTAATTTCTCCATCATCTTCAATATTTGACTTGCATTTTGTGGTCCAAGATGCTATTCTAGCCCTAGTCATATCATCTGTATACCAGCCAGCAGGACACTTTCTGGAAGTTTTGCCACCACTTCTGTATATGTTACATTGGCCAGAACTTAGATACACACAGTGAAGGCTGATCTATTTGGTCTTTATTCCGGGGACCAATATGCTCAACTAACATTTGGAGGTTCCATATCTGAGTAAGAAGTCATCACATGACTACTCATTTTAAATATTTCTTCATCTCTGTGTAGAAGGTCCTTGATTTGGGGTTGGGGTTTCATTTTATTTTCAGCAATTCTTAGCATGGAGCGAAATCAGGGAGTCCATGCTCCACATCAGAAATGTAATGACTTCCTCAGAATATATACAATTTTGGAACTAGAACAGCCTCTTATTTGGAGAGAAGCAGCATTTTGAGAGACAATGAAATGTTTTGGTGCAAGGATAAAATATGTTTTTCTCTTGCATTTTGTGGCCGCTTGCTAGCCTCACCTAATTCACAGGTCATGGTGGGATGCAATAGCAAGCTTAAAAAGCTATGGCCAGTATTTTTGATTGACTATGATTTTAACTAACAGGGTCCTATACAGAACTGGGCTCCACACGGAGCTCTTTCTGTAGCGCTCAAAGGAAATAGTGAGTTTTGGAGGGCGATGAAGATTCTTCATTTTTACTTTACTCCCATTATGGGAGTTGTAAGATGGAACAGAGTTTGTCACCAAAAGAGAGAGGAGATAAAGTGCTGCAGAACTTCAAAAGCAGGAGAGGTTGGCAGCTGCATTTGACCCAGCGTTAGACCTGGCGCAGATTTCAGGAAACAGTAAAGATCTTTTACTTTACACTTTTGTTTTTCATGTGTTCCTTGTTTGAGCCTTTCAGCTCCATACGCCAGATGTTGAATTTAATATATTATTGGTAGTAGTAATTCAAATCTGAATTGTAGGAGAATGTATTATTCAAATTGTAGATGAGATAACCCTCGCCAAACTTGCATGAATTAAACATCCACTAGTTCAGGGTGTGATGAAGCTCTGAATTAGGGAAAGTGAAAAGATGGTTAGGAAACCGTGATGACTGAGACTACTAAGAATTTAGGATGCCCCTTCTGTTGGTTTGTACTTTAAGAGGATAACAGTGGCAAAACAGAAAGAAATATCTAAAACTGAAGTTTTTCTATCTAATTAAGAATTAGATCATAGTCTGATTAAAATTGTCAGATAGCACAAGATGTAAGTAAATCAATGCTAAGTACAGGGGAGAAAAACAAAAACACGGCCAGGTGTGGTGGCTCACGCCTGTAATCCCAACACTTTGGAAGGCCAAGGCAGGTGGATCACCTAAGGTCAGGAGTTCAAGACCAGCCTGGCCAACATGTTGAAATAATCTCTACTAAATTAGCTGGGCATGGTGGCACACACCTGTAGTCCCAGCTACTTGGGAAGCTGAGGCAGGAGAATCCCCTGAACCCGGGAGGCAGAGGTTGCAATGAGCCGAGATCATGTGGCTGCACTCCAGCCTGGGTGACAGAGCAAGATTCCGTCTCAAAACAAAAAAGAAAAAAGAAAAGCAAAAACACTGTCCTTATTTTTAAATTAATATTTCAGTTCACTTCCTTCTATCATCTTTAAATATCATCTACTATTACCAGTCCCTCTTGTCTATTCAATAAAATTTATTTTCCTCTAATATTTGTTCAAATTTTCACTGTTATGGATTTATAATAAAACTCAATACTGTTGTTGTGTTTTTTGTTTTTTGGGTTTTTTTTTTTTTTTTTTTTTTTGTATTCTTGACCACCTCAATACCTTTTAAGCATTTTATGGGCTTCTATCAACAAGTTTATCTGAATGTTTGATAGCCCTTGTTTCTGACAAAAAAGAAATAAATTAAAGAAAGAGCCTACAACTTTACTCTGAATGTGATGCACTACCATTTATTTTCAAGTCATTAAAAACTTCTGTGATACTATCTATATTACAAAGAAACTGCTGCAAGTAAGATATTCTAGAATGCCAGACCATCTTTTAAAGTGTAAGGACATATCACCTTGGCATATTTGTTTATCCACAGTTTATGTTGGTTTTGTTTTAAGCAGATATGCATTAATAAAAGATTACCAAATCGTATCTTTTTCTTTATATAGAAGAGAATCAAAGAAACCTTTTATTTTAGATGGCTGTTAGTAGAGAAATAGCAGATCAGTCATTTTACAATATCAATTTTTAAGCAATCTCTTGACAAGAAATTTTGTACCAAAATGGATAGCACATTATGGATAGTAGATTATAATCTCCAGTGAAGGAAGTAAGAATAAAAAGTCAATCAATCCTCGGAGGATACTACATTGCAGGATAATATCAACCACCCTATTCTGCACACACATTTTTAGCACTTGACTTTAGGAGTATGATTGATTTAGGTGTATCCACCCGTTAGCAACAGGATGGCTCCCCAGCTGACTGTGGAAGGAAATAATAACAACTGGACAGACAGTAGAGCATTTTGTTCAGTTATGGGAACAAAATACGATATGTCCCTGATAAAACTGCTCTCCCCATGTGTTTATGTGTAGGTCTGAGTTTAAATGTTGTGATTGGCATTTTTCACTAATCTCAAAAAAGGTAATAGAGACTAAAATGTCAAAAGATCATCAACTGTATGATACAGCTGCTTTTGGTACCAATATTTCCACAGATTTTGTTTGAGCAGGAGAAATTACTAGCTCTTAGTAAGAATGAACTAAATCTCATCTTGCCTTTGCTCTTTCTTTTGAATTAATTGGTTTTGGCTTGCCAGAATCACAATGCAGATCATAAAGAATGGAAGGGCTTGGCATGTACCGTGTTTTCTCTACTGCATTAATCGAACTGTAAATGAGATTTTGGTCAATAAAATAAAACATACTTCCCAGAGCACACAGAGAGAAGCACTAGAGAGATTCGAATGCTTACTAATATGAGGAATGCAAACCTAACTCAAAGCTTCTTCCATAAATCAATTCAAATAAAGTACACTATGTACTCCTTGATGATCTATTCCCATACACCATTTAAAAAATTCTCAGGCATGCCAAAAAATAAAATAAAAATACATAAATTTCAAGACCTTGATGTACTTGCTGAGTTGACCTTCTCCAACACTGTCCTCGGCATCTTCCGTCTTATACCTGTGTAGATTATCTCAGTATCCTGGGCTCTCAATATTTTGGCTTCCTTTTCTGCTATGATCTTGTGCAACAACCTCCTTCAGCCTCTCCCACTCATGAGCACCCCCTAGATCTTGCCATTGGCAGTAACTTTGAGTGCTCCAGAATTTTGATTTTTTTTTTTTTTTTTTTTTTTTTTTTTTTGAGACGGAGTCTCGCTCTGTCGCCCGGGCTGGAGTGCAATGGCCGGATCTCAGCTCACTGCAAGCTCCGCTTCCCGAGTTTACGCCATTCTCCTGCCTCAACCTCCCGAGTAGCTGGGACTACAGGCGCCCACCACCTCGCCCTGCTAGTTTTTTGTATTTTTTAGTAGAGACGGGGTTTCACCGTGTTAGCCAGGATGGTCTCGATCTCCTGACCTTGTGATCCGCCCGTCTCGGCCTCCCAAAGTGCTGGGATTACAGGCTTGAGCCACCGTGCCTGGCCTCAGAATTTTGATTTTAAGTATCCCACACTGACACAACAATCCCCTCTTTTTCCAGCTCATTTCCACTAAGGCTTGCACTTTAACAATTTTTCTTCTATCATTGGAACTTAAAATAGATTGATTCTCACTTACCTTCACCTTCTTCATGTCCTCATTTCTCTCTTCCTTGTTCAAATGTCGTGATTAGTCATGATCAGTTTCTTGCACGTATATTTGGTTCTTTTGCCCTTCTCTCATTTTCTCATAACGCTGATCAGCAAAGCTTTACCTCAGTCCTGGTTAAGTCCTACTCTCTGCTTACTCTGTGCTTACCTGCCACTGCTCATTGTGTCTGTAGAGAAAGATACACCTTGGCTGACTAATTTCACTTAAAATTCTTGATCACTGACAGAGGTGGACTTGTGGAATCAGAAACACACCATACATCCCTCACCCAGTCTCTCTTCCTTCTTTCTTCTTCCTAGGTGACAACTGCACACCTTTTTGTCTCCTCAAATCCCAAACACCTTCTCCTTTTCCTCTTCAACCAATAGCATTTCTTACTTGGTTAAGAAAATAGTGTCCTATCAACATTCTATGCCTTGCTATTGCTAAATTTGGTGGTCATTTTTCAGTTGATCTCCTTAATTGCTTTCTACTTGAAACACATTCTTCACTTGGCTTCCAAGACACCACACTCCTCTCATTTTCCTTTGGCCTCACTGACCACTCCTTAGTTTCCCTGATGGGTAACTTTTCACTTCCCAGTCTCTTACCATTGGAATGACCAAGGCTCAGTACACAGACTTCTTTTCTTTCCTGCATTCATTCATTCCTTTGTGGATGCGGATGTCATCAATCTTATGCCTATACACACTAATTTATGCTGAACTTATGATTTCTCTATTTAGTGTTGCAGCCTGATGTTTCTCAAAACTTCAGGCTTTATAGGCATTATATCTGCTCACTTACTTGGATTTTTACTTTGAATATATGATAAGAATGCCAGTAGTAACTTCTTCAAAACCAAACACTTGATCTACACACTCCTCTCGCCTCAACCAAACAAGTATGTTCTTGCCTATTTAATTCCTATTTTAGTTAATGGCAATGCCATCTTTCTAGTTTTCCATGCCAATAGTGTTGTAGTCATCTTGGAGTGTTCTTTTGTTGACACATCCCAGATCAAATCTGTCTACAAATACTTACAATTCTACCTTCAAAATATATCCAGAAAGTTATCCCTTACCGCTATTGCCACTGCCTCTCTCAGCCCACTCTTCTCTCATATCTCACCTGTTATTGTAATAACATTCTAATTACAACTTTGCCACCCGCACCCCCAGTCTATGCTCACCAAGCAGCCAGAGAATACTTTTGAAGTCATGTTGTGTTGTTCCCCTTGTCAAACCCCGGAATGCCTTCCTAATGTATTGAAGTTAAAAGCCAAAGATGTTATAATGCCTGATAAAGCCTCAATCCAACATGCTTCCCATTTGCTCCCTGACTCATCTTCCACCTCTCTTCCTCTCACCCAGTCTACTCCAGCCACACCAGCTGCCTTGCTATTCTTGTAATAAGCAGTAATGTGCCTGCCTTGTGGTCTTCACAGCCCCTTGCTATTCCTTCTGCCTAGAAAGGGCCAATTCTCTCACCTCTTATAGATCTTTCCTCAAAAATCATCTCTCAGTGACACTCACCCTGAGAAAATTGGAAACTTCTTCCAACACTTGGCTTCTTATCCTTCTCTATTTTTCTCCAAAACACTTACTACTTCCAATATATGTACATACACACATACACAGAATAAATTTATTTATATATTTATATATTCTTAGTCCCCCCATTACAACGCAAGTTCAAAGAGAATTGAGATTTTCTTTTTTGTGTGTTTGGTTGATTTCACTGCTGTATCCCTAGGACCTACAGTAAGACCTAGTTTATAGCAGATGCTTAAAACTCTATTGTTGGTTGACTTAATTAATTAAAAAGTTTCATGTTAAAGTATGTTTGCATGTGATCTAGAAAAAAATGAGAGTTTACATATTATAGTCCTTCTAGAATAAAGGAAATTTGACAGTATTTTTAATTGTTTATTTTTTTGAGACAGAGTTTCACTCTTGCTGCCCAAGCTGGAGTGCAATGGCACAATCTCCACTCACTGCAACCTACACCTCCTGGGTTCAAGCAATTCTCCTGCCTCAGCCTCCTCAGTACCTGGGATTACAGGCGTGTGCCACCATGCCTGGCTAATTTTTGGGGTTTTAGTAGAGACAGGGTTTTGCCATGTTGGTCAGGATGATCTCGAACTATTGACCTCAGGTGATCCACCCGCCTTGGCCTCCCAAAGTGCTGGGATTACAGGGTGAGCCACTGCGCCCGGCCTGACAGTATTTATCTAGCTCTATGGCACCTAAATATCAAGACCCATGTCAAAATTTTGGGGCCACCTTGTTGTTGAAGGTAAGGAGTAACTTCTGGGGTGCCCATATCTTTTTAAAGAGAAACTTCTATGCTCTATTCATGTCACTTTCTTTGCTGTGTTTGATTCTTGCTTTGTACCATTTTTATAGAGCAATGTTTTGGGTCAGAAGCCTGCTAACAAATAACATCTCTTTAATTGAACTTCTTTGCCTTCACTAAGGAAAAGTTAAATGTCCCAGTTCAGGCTACTGGCAGCTCTAGGCTTAGGATTCAGGACCCTTTACTGTTTGTTTCTAGATTCTCTGATTAAACTACTCCCTCTATCAAATTTAAGGAAAAGTTAGACACATTCAGTGAGGGACTCTACAGGCAGATACAGAAAATCCATTCTTAGCGATGTGATTAGGTGATGATAGTATGTCCCTATCTGGGGGTGGGAGAATAGCATCATTCTGACACACCAACTCAAAGATCAGCAGCAACAGACTAAGGTTCTTTTTAATTCACAAACTAAATGGAACTTATGAAAAATGGTGACTATATTTTAAAAAATCATCTGTCTTGCTGTGACACTTTTCTTATAATTTGTTCTTCTCTTGTTCACAGAATTTTCCTCATTAGCTTAGTTATTCTCCTTGTCTTTACTTCTGGAAGGTTCCTATTTGTGTGCACATTAACTCGGCATCACCCTCTGTTCTCCAGAGCAGTAGTCTCTTTTCTATTTTTTATCTTGAAGGTCCTGGTTCCTGGGGCACTATTTACTGGAGGGCTTCAAGTATTGCAGACTCGCTTTCAGATGTATAAAATATGTTCTCTTGAATATTTATTTTTTCCAAATGGCATTGTTCCTTATATTGCTGTACACTTATGGAAAAATCCTGAGATACTGAGATTTATTATTTCCAGACTAGAAAAATGGAGAAAACCTTTCTAATGCTCCATCAGAGCTCTGTTAGCCACCATCATTTGATTGCTAACTGACCATTATATTCTGTTTTGCCTTCAGCTCCTAGAGCTATTGAATTATGCATTAGGCCTCTACCTTTATTCTAGAAAGGTTTCCTATCTTGTACTGCCTCTACTGAACCCTACACATTTCCTTATTCTTCCTTCTCTGTTACAGGTGATTTAGGACACTCGTCTTTGTAATAACCAAAATTGCTACCAAGTAGACTTTCTGGAGGACAAAGCCTGTGTCAGTTGTAGTAACAATCTTGGATGCCCACCTAGGGATGTGATACTTTGGAGCCTTCCACATTACACAACTTCATGTATTTTATGCAGTATAAAAGAAAGTTATAATTTCAGAAATGTCCATTTTAAAACTTCCTTTGGGAAAACTCACCAGGATTATTTAATTCCATACCCCATCACCCTTTAGCATCCTAATGCTCAGGACTTTTTTTCTATCCTGGGTCTTATCCACAGTGTTCTGACCACCCATTGGAACTTCCTGCTTGGTATTTTCATGGCCCCTCTAGCTAACAGTGATATTTTACCTGTCTCCTTTCTTCACTATTTCCATTTAAATAAACCTCCATGAATTTTAAAATTCACTCCCTTTTCACCTTCTAAGGTGAAAATTAGCTAATTTGTCATAAAATAACTCCTTTGTGTTAAAAGAAGACCGCACAGGACACAGATTCACTCACCCAGGATCCCGAAGGCCTGCTTTAGTAATGAGTACATTTTACCAGAGAGATGTTTTAGCCATAATGCCCACTTTTGTTGTCAAAACTAAAAGTGTAACTAATAGTACAAATAAAATTTTCTAACATGTAATAATAATTTTAACATTTCACTTTCTAACTGACAAAGCTCTCTGTGAAATGCTTTGTATTCATTTTCTTTTTTAATCATCACAATTACTCTAGAGGGGTAACCACCATTGTAAACTTCATTTTACTAACACAAACTGAGATTAGTGTGATTAAGTAACTTGCCCAAGGTCACCCGGCAAGTTTGACATGACATATCTTTTAATCTTCACAATTACCCAGTTGGCTAGTGCAGAGAATTTAAATAATTTTCCATGTGTCACAAAACCAGTAAGTAGCAAATTTAGCATTCAAAGTCAGTTTTCTGACTTAAGAGTCTTTAGATTCTTCTAGATATCAACATCTTTATTACTTCCTACTAACCTTGTAGACAGTCGTAAGACTCTTGGAAATCTGTTGAAAAGATGAGAAAGCTGTATCAGTTATCTCATGCCACAATAATGCCATGTCACACTCAACCACAAACTTCAGGGAAACACACAAAAAATGTTTATTTGCCTCATGGGTCTGAGATGTTTAGATGATCTGGCCTGAGTTGGTGAACTTCTCTGGAGTAAGCTGTGGCTCATCTAGGCAGTTACTCTTGTTCTGGCTGGAGTAGCTAGCTCATGAGTGTCAAGGTTGACTGGCTGCTGGTAAATAAAGATAGTCTCAGCTGGAATGACTGTAGTGACTTGGCTCTGTCCCATGTGTCTCTCTCATTATCCAGCAGGCTGGCCAAGGAACGTTCTCATGGAAATCTTAGAGGAGCAGAAAAGCCCAGTCATGTAAGTACTTTTCAACACTTGGCTTATGTTGCATTTGCTAAAATTCTGTTGGCCAAATCAAGTCACATAGCTAAACTCAGAGTTAGAGTACCAGGCTTCTACAATGTTTATGGGGAAGGTCATGGGTACATAGACAGGGAGGAATTGAGTCATTTTTTTAAAAATGAAAATTACTACAAGGGTCTAACAAATTTTTAGCAGAAACAGAAAAGGAACCAGGTAAACTTTAGAGTTCACTCCTCAAGCCGTCTACACTCTAAAAGAAGTGCAACATTGTATTTGCTATGTCATCATTGCTTTAATATATAGCCTTATGGATCCAGGCTGCAGGAGCCAACATTTGCTAAAAATTGAACATGTGATCTTTGGTCACATATTGTGCTCTGAATTATAACCGTAAAACATGCTTCAAATTTGAATAGAATAGTGCCAAAGCAAGGCTGCCTGAATTTATAATTCTCTTTCAAATAGTGTGTTGGCCCAACTCATCCAGTGCCTAGTGGTTTTGTGGTTTAAAAGTTTGTTTTCTGGAATTTGATGCGGCTGTTCTCTCTGAGTGAAGATCCTTGGGGAAAGGTGGATAAACACATAAAGCTTCTGAAAGCCATCCCAGATCTCTCAAAGTCAGCTTCAGCTTAATGTCTGGGTCAGAAGTATAGCAAAGTTAGTCTTGGTAATTGTTCATGTGTTTTCAGAGAGACTCATTATCAGCATTCACAACCTGGTTTCAGTCCAATAGAGCTTTATGAGGCTAAATTCTAAACAGCATCAAAATACATAAGAAGAAAAAGCTCAGCTTGGAGAACTGATGCTTACAACTGTTTATACATAAGGTATTTGTAAGACCAATTAACAGTGTTTTATTTCTTTGATTCATCAAAACACAGTGGCATTCAAAACCACTCAGTCTTTTTCCTTAATTCACAAACACATAACACTAAGCAAGCTCACACAGATTAAGTGGTCTGAAGTTATATGAAAGACCTAGCCCTGCTGTGCAAATCACTCGCAAAATTGTTAGTTCTAAAACACTTTCATTTCCCTGCGATCATCCTATAGATTGTATTCCTATTTGTCATAGTCTTTTTGCATTTTTCTTTCTACTTATCTCTTCTTTCCTCTACGTTGCTACTACACTTAAAGATCCTCAGGATTCTATCCTGGGTTCCTTTAGTTATCACTAATAAAGCTTCCCCTTGAAAAAATCTCTGTCACTCCTCTGAATTTAAAATAGTGTCTATAGTTTGTCAACTCCTAAATTTGTATCAGTGACCCAGTGACATAGCAAGAGTGTGAAAAAAGAGGAACCAGTCCCCAATGTAGGCGACAAAGAGATACTAACTTTTAGATAATATAAAAGAATAACCAAACAGACTGAAAGTCAGTCTTCTTATTATCACCATTTGCTGAAATTTTTTTAGCAATCTCAGTGATAAAACACTCCTCCTTGAGTGGGGAGGGGGATCTTGTTGGATTAAGTTCTAAGCAATTCCTATGGCTATTGTTGAGTTTCAACAATATATATATATGTAAGCTTTAAATTAATATCTTTTAATTTCATACTGCTTGTATAGGAGTCTCCAGGAACACAGCACCAATAGGATATAGATATATAAAGACATTTATTGCAGGAATTGGCTCATGTTCTCAAATCTCCTCAAATGAATCTATGAGTTCAAAGCGATACAATTCCAACTCCTAACTTAATTTTGCTTTCTAATAAAGTGATTCTTAAGTGTGTCTATAATATAAGCTAAGAAAATAGCCATTACATATTTGAAAAAATACAATTATGAAAGATACGTTTCTATCAGATATCAACTTACATTATAAAGCTACTGTAATTTAAAAAACTGGGTTTGATGGCATAGAACTAATAAAATTGATCAGTGAAACATACTGAAGACTCTGGGAAGAAACTTAATACATATATGGAAATTTATTATATGGTTAAGTGAGTACTTCAAATCAGGAGTCAAAATAATGTATAAGTGACACCACTAGAGTCTTAGCTTACGTTCTCTTCTCCTGACCTCTGATTGCAGCCCTGCTCTGGTACACAGTTCTGCACAGGTTTTGACCTCCTTGCTTTTAGCTCCTCATCACAAGTGTGATTTGAGTATCTCTTGCTTCCTGCCCTGGGGCTTCTCTGATAATTCCGCGAGTCCACTTGACCCTGATACATGTCACATGAAGAGGTACGGGAACGAATGGATTAATACCGCTCTCTTTTGTGTCTCAGAGGAATGGTTCTGAGCCACATACCATAAGGCATCACAGAATGTCCCTCACTGGCTAACTAGTCCCCTGAAGTGGTGGCATGCTGGATAATGCTTGAATTGGCTTTCAGTCCTTGTTTGATGCCTGTCACTCACTCCTGCCACCTGAGAACACATTCTTAAGAAAATATATGACCTCTGTCCCAGGTTTGCTTTTGGGAAGAACCTATATAAGTCAGGTAGACTATGCAATAAATGACTCTGACAAATTGCCTGTGCAATTGTGAAAAGAGTAAATGTATCTCTACACATAAACAAATTCTGCAAAAGTTAAAAAGTTAACTGTAACAATAAAACCAAAGAAAATATGAAAATATTTGAAAACATCACCAAAGCAGAGGCTCCCTCTTCCACATCAGCTTTTGTCTGTATATTTTTCAGGTTTTCTTTGCTCTGTTTTGTCAATGTTATTGCATTTGCTTATTGTCCAGATATCATGTTTGCTAAAGGCTCACTCTTATTTCCAGTGTTGTCACACATTTATTCTCTTCTACACATCTTTCTTGTATTACAATTGGATTTGGGGTAGATGGTGGAAATAGATGCCTCAATTTAATCTGCTATCTGAATCTATACTATTTTCAATTTTGCATTAGTTATATCTGTAGATAACTGCAGAGAGCGGTATTAAAAAATCTAATTTAGAGTCTCTGACAAGTAGAATTGTATCCAACTATGAAGATTTCTACTCAGTAATTAAGCTGTTCTCTATTGTATTCTGGGACAAAAATGTCACCTGATGTTGCTCTGTCTTTCTCCCAGCATTTTAAGGTGGGAAGGTACTAAGAAATCATTTAGTCTCTAGATGTCCAAGGTATGGCTTGTTGACCAAATTAACCTATGCATCCTTGTTGTGGCTCCTCTGGGAATCTTTCCATTTAAAAAGAGTACACAAATTAGCATTCATGTGCTAGTAGGCTAGCAGTTTCTATCTACCTATATTGACCATTTAAAATTACCTATCGGCAGGTTGAATTAAATAGTAAATGGTAATTATTATGTGGTTTAATTTAATTTAATGAAATGTTATAAAGAATTTATGAACAAGTAAAGTAGGCAGCAAAAATCTCCATATGCATTTCACTGATGTTTAATTGCATATAATATGTCCACACTAAGCATACATTTCCAGGCTCATCATTATATAAGTTAATATGGTCTACATTCACATAGATATTTGTTTAAGTGGCTTACCTTTAAACATTTTATATTTCTAATTATCAAAACTTTCATTTAAACTATATCAACACTGTGACCATGAGAGTGAAAGATTTTCCTTAGATTTCACTTGAAGACCTGTTCTAAAGTCCTCATTTTCTAATTCAGAAAAAAAAATCAGAAAACTCTACTTATGTGCTTTATTTATCCAGACATAGAATTTTTAGCATGAAGTGTATGGTGTTTAATTAAATAGAAAAAGGCGTGGAACAATTGAGACTTACATTATTTTTTAAAAAGTTTTTATTTTGAAATAATTACAGCAAAAGAAGTTGGAAGGCTAGTACTGAGGGGTTTCCTATACTCTTTACCCAGTTTCCTTTGGTGATTACATTTTACATAACTACAGGACAATATCAAAAGTAGGAAATTTTCATCATTGTGTAATCATAGTTCTATGTCTTTTATCACAAGTGCAGATTTTTGACCGCTGCAATCAAGATTGAGAACTATTCCATCAATACAAATATTTCCATTCTGTTCCCTTTTAAACTCACTCACTCCTTCTTCCTTACATTACCCCTTTCTCCTAATTATCTCTAAGTCTTGCAACCCCTAATCTTTCCTCTATATTTACAATTTTATCATTTTGGGAATGTTATTCAAATGAAATCATAGAGTATGGGACCCTTGGAGACTGGCTTTTTCACCACCATTCCCCCCCACCCCCAGTCTAATGCATTTCAAAACCATCCAAGTGGTTGCATGTATCAATAATTCTTTTCATTTTTGTTATTGTTTAGTATGGATCATTCTTTTTATCCCATGGTGTAGATGGACCACAGTTTAACCACTCACCCATTGCACAACGCTTTACTTCCATCTTTTGGCTATTGCAAATAAAGCTGCTATGAACAATCATGTACAGGTTTTATGTGGATATAAGTTTTTATTTCTCTGGGATAAATGCCCAAAATGAGATTGTGGTGTTATGTGGTAAGTGTATGCTTAGTTTTAAAAAGAAACTTCCTAACTTTTCCATTTTACATTCCTGTAAACAATGTAGGAGAGATGCAATTTGTCAGGATCCTTGCCAGAATTCTGTACTGTCATGATTTTTATTTTAGCTTTTCTGATAGGCGTGTCGTTATATCTCACTGTGGTTTCATTTGCATTTCTCTGATGGTTAGTGATGTTGAATATTTTTTCCTGTGCTTATTTGCCATCCCTAGACCCTTTTCCAGGAAATTTCTCTTTATATCTTCTGCTCGTTTTCTAATTGCATTGTTTGTTTGTTTTTTACAGTTGAGTTTTATAATCATTTAATATTCTAGATATGAGTCCTTTGTCAAATACAGGTTTGTAAATATTTTCTCACAGTTTGTAACTTGTCATTTAATTCTTTCAGTGTAGTCTTTTACAGAGCAGAATATTTTAATTTTGATGATGTTGAATTTACCAATGCTGCTTCTTTATGGATCATGTTTTTGGTGTAAAGCTCAAACACATTTTCTAGATCCTGAAGATTTTCTCCTACATTTTTTCTTCTAAAAGTTTTATAGTTTTATGTTTAATATTTAGATCTACGATCCATTGGGGTTACTTTTTGTGTAAGGTATGTGGTTTACATTGATATTTATTTATTTATTGGCTATGGATATCCAATTGCATCACTCTCAGCTGTGGAAAAGAATATCCTTCTTCCACTGAAATGTTTTGCAGTTTTGTCAAAAATCAGTACTAATAACATGCTGTTTTGGTTGCTGTAGCCTTATAGTAGAATTTGAAGGTGAGTGGTGTGAGGCCTTCAGCTTCATTCTTTTTGCTTAGGATTGCTTTGGCTATTCAGGTTCTTGTTTGATTCCATAAGAAATTTAGAATAGTGTTTTTCTAATTCTTTGAAGAATGATGTTGGTAGTTTGATAGGAATAGCATTGATTCTACACATTGCTTTGAGCAGTATGGCTGCTCAAATCAGTTCTTCCAATCCATGAGCTGGAATGTTATCCTGTTATTTGTGTCATTTTAAATTTTTTTCAGCAGTGTTTTGTAGTTCTCCTTGTACAGATCTTTCACATCCTTGGTTAGTTGTATTCCTAGGTATTTTATTTTCTTCATGGCTATTGTAAATGTGTTCTTGATTTGACTCTGTGCCTGGGCATTATGGATGTATAGAAATGCTAAAGTGACTTTTGTACATTGATTTTGTATCCTGAAACCTTGCCAAAATAGTTTATCAGTTCCAGTCGCTTTTTGCTGAGTCTTTAGAATTTCCTAAGTATAGAATCCTATTGTCTGCGAAGAGAGAGTTTGACTTCTTATTTACCTATTTGGATAGCTTTTGTTTTTTCCTCTTACTTGATTGCTTTGGCAAGCACTTCCAGAAATGTGTTGAATAGGAGTGGTGAGAGTGAGATCCTTGTCTTGTTCCAGTTCTCAAGGGAAATTCTTCCAGCTTTTGCCCATTCAGTACGATGTTGACTGTGGGTTGGTCATAGATGGTTCTTATTATTTTAAGATATATTCATTTGATGCCTTCCTACTCTGTTGAGGATTTTTATCATAAAAAGATGTTGAATTTTCTCAAAAGCTTTTTCTGCATCTATTGAGATAATCATATGGTTTTTGCTTTTAATTCATTTTGTGTGGTGAATCACAATTACTGATTTGCATATGTCAAACCAAACTTGTATCCCAGGAATGAAGCCTAATTTATCATGTTGAATTAACTTTTGGATGTGCTGCTGGGCTCAGTTTGCTAGTACTATTCTTTAAGAATCTTTGCATCTATATTCATCAGGGATATTGGCCTAAAGTTTTCTATGTTCATCGTGCCTCTGCCAGATTTTGGTATTAGGCTGAGACTGGCTTCATAGAATCAGTTAGGGAGGAGTCCCTTCTCCTCAATATTTTGGAATAGTTTAAGTAGGATTTGTACTAGTTCTTTATACATACGATATGATATGGTTTGGCTGTGTTCCCATCCAAATCTCAACTTGAATTGTATCACCCAGAATTCCCATGTGTTGTGGGAGGGACCCAGGGAGAGGTAACTAAATCAGGGGGCCAGTCTTTCCCCTGCTATTCTCATGATAGTGAATAAGTCTCATGAGATCTGAAGGGTTTATCAGAGGTTTCTGCTTTTGCTTCCTCCTCATTTTTCTCTTTTTTGCTGCCATGTAAGAAGTGCCTTTCACCTCCTGCCATGATTCTGAGGCCTCCCCAGCCAAGTGGAACTGTAAGTATAATAAACCTCTTTCTTTTGTAAATTGCCCAGTCTCAGGTACGTCTTTATCAGCAGCATGAAAAAGGACTAATACAGTAAACTGGTACCAGTAGAGCGGGGCCTTGCTGAAAAGATACCCAAAAACGTGGATGTGACTTCGGAACTGGGTAACAGGCAGAGGTTGGAACAGTTTGGAGGGCTCAGAAGAAGATAGGAAAATATGGGAAACTTTGGAACCTCCTAGAAACTTGTTTCATGGCTTTGACAAAAATGCTGATAGCGATATGAACAACAAGGTCCAGGCTGAGGTGGTCTCAGATGGAGATGAGGATTTGTTGGGAACTGGAGCAAGGATGACTCTTGTTATGTTTTAGCAAAGAGACTAGTGGCATTTTGCCCCTGCCCTAGAGATTTGTGGAACTTTGAACTTGAGAAAGATGATTTAGCGTAACTGGTGGAAGAAATTTCTAGGCAGCAAAGCATTCAAAAGGTGACTTGGGTGCTATTAAAAGCATTCCATTTTAAAAGGGAAACAGAGCACAAAAGTTCAGAAAATTTGCAGCCCAATGATGCAGTAGAAAAGAAAAACCCATTTTCTGAGGAGAAATTCAAGCTGGCTGTAGAAAACTGCATAAGTTTCAAGGAGCTTTCTGTTAATCCCCAGACCATGGGGAAAATGTCTCCAGGTCATGACAGAGACCTTCATGGCAGCCCCTCCAATCACAGACCCAGAGGCCCAGAAGGAAAAAGTGATTTTGTGGGCCAGACCGGGGGTCCCCGTGCTGTGTGCAGCCTAGGGACTCGGTGCCTTGTGTCTCAGCTGCTTCAGCTGTGGCTGAAAGGGGTCAACGTAAAGCTTGGGCTGTAGCTTCAGAGGGTGGAAGCCCACACCTTGGCAGCTTCTACATGGTGTTTGAGCATGTGGGTACACAGAAGTAAGGAACTGAGATTTGGAAACCTCCGCCTAGATTTCAGAAGATGTATGAAAATGCCCGGATGGCCAGGCAAAAGTTTGCTGCAGGGGTGGGGCCCTCATGGATAACCTCTGCTAGGGCAGTGTGGAAGGGAAATGTGGGGTCGGAGCCCCCACACAGAGTCCCTACTGGCTTACTGCCTAGTGGAACTGTGAGAAGAAGGCCACAGTCCTCCAGACCCCAGAATGGTAGATCTACCAACAGCTTGCACCATGCCTCTGGAAAAGCCACAGACCATGCCAGCCTGTGAAAGCAGCCAGGAGGGAGGCTGTACCCAGCAAAGTCACAGGGGCAGAGCTGCTCAAGACCATGGGAACCCACCCCTCCACCTCTTGCATCAGTGTGACCTGAATGTGAGACCTGAAATCAAAGGAAATCAGTTTTGAGCTTTAAAATTTGACTGCCTCTCTGGATTTTGGACTTCCATGAGGCCTGTAACCCCTTTGTTTTGGCCAATTTCTCTCATTTGGAATGACTGCATTTATCCAGTACCTGTACCTCCATTGTATCTAGGAAGTAACTAGCTTGATTTTGATTTTACAGGCTTATAGGTGGAAGGGAATAGCCTTGTCTCTGATAAGACTTTGGACTGTGGACTTTTATGTTAATGCTGAAATAAGCTAAGACTTCGGGGGACTGTTGGGAAGGCATGATTGGTGAGGACATGAGATTTGGAGGGGCCAAAGGTGGAATGATAAGATTTGGGTGTCCCCACCCAAATCTCAACTTGAATTGTATCTCCCAGAATTCCCACATGCTGTGGGTAGACCTGGTGGGAGGTAATTGAAGGATGGAGGCTGGTCTTTCCTGTGCTATTTTTGTGATAGTGCATAAGTCTCATGAGATTTAATGGGTTTATCAGCGGTTTCTTCTTTTGCTTTTTCCTAATTTTTCTCTTTCTGCCACCATGTAAAAAGTGCCTTTCACTTCCTGCCATGATTTTGAGGCCTCCCCAGGCACGTGGAACTGTAACATCATTTAGACCTTTTTTTCTTCCCAGTTTTGGGTATGTCTTAATCAGCAGCATGAACATGGACTAATACACGGTACAATTTGGCTGTGAATCCATCTGGTCCAGGGCTTTGTTTTGGTTGTAGGGATTTTATTTCTGATTCAACTTCAGATCTCAATATAGGCCTATTCAGGGTTTCAGTCTCTTCTTTATGCAACCTTGGGAGACTGTTTCCAGGAATTCATCCATGTCCTCTATATTTTCTAGTATTTTGCATAGAGTTGTTTATAATAATCTCTGAAGATCTTTTCAATTTCTGCTAGTTCAGTTGAAATGTCATCTTTCTCATTTCTGATTGTACTTATTTGAAACTTCTCTTTTTCTTTCTTTGTTAATCTAGCTATTAGTCTACCATTCTTGTTTGAGAAACCAACTCTTAATTTCACTGATCTTTTTGCACGGAATTTTGCATCTCAGTTTCATTCAGTTCCTATCTAGTTTTAGTTATTTCTTTTCTTCTGCTAGCTTTGGAATTGGTTTGTCCTGTTTTTTAGCCTTTTTTCCCCTTTAGGTGCAATGTTAGATTGTTAATTTCTAATTTTTCTAACTTCTCGATGAAGACTTTTTAGGGCTGCAAACTTTTAATGCTGCTTTAGCTGCATCCCAGAGATTTTGGTAAGTTGTGTGCCTATTTTTATTAATTCCAAATTATTTTTTAATTTATGCCTTAATTTTGATGGTCACGTGGAGTTATTATGGAGTAAGTTGTTTAATTTCTATTTATTTGTGAAGTTCTGAGAGATCTCCTCAACATTGATTTCTATTTTTATTTCACTTTAGTTGAAGAGAGCACTTGGTATGATTTCAATCGGTTTGAACTTACTGACACTTGCTTTATGAACAACCATGGGGTTGATTTCAGAATATGTTCTGTGTACGTATGAGAAGAATGTGTAGTCTGTGGTTGTTGGGTAGAGTGTTCTGTAGATGTCTATTAAATCCAATTAATCAAGTATCAAGTTTAAGTCCAGAGTTTCTTTTTTAGGTTTTTGCCTTGGTGATCTGTCTTAACACTGTCAGTGGGGTGTTGAAATCTCCCAACATTATTGTGTGGTTGTCTAAGTCTTTTCCTAGGACAAAAAGAACTTGTTTTATGAATATGGGTGCTCCAATGTTAGGTGCATATATATGTAGGATAGTTAAGTCTTCTTGCTGAATTGTACTCTTTATCATTATGCCCTTCATTGTCCTTCTTAATCTTTATTGGTTTAAAGTCTAATTTAGCTTTTATATGAACAGTAACTCCAGGGTTTTTTTTGTTTTTGTTTTTCATGATAGATATTTCTTCATCATTTTACTTTGAGCCTGTGGGTCTCGTTACACATTAAATGAGCCTCTTGAAGATGTTTGAGTCTCATCTTTTTATCTAGTTTACCATAGGTATATGGCATGTATCTAGATAGTGGGTTATCTAGCTCATTTACATTCAAGGTTCATATTGATATGTGTGATTTTAATCCTGTCTTTGTGTTGTAAGCTGATTGTTGTGTAGATTTAATTGTGTAGTTGCTTTCTGTGGCTGTGGGCTATGTGCTTGAATGTGTTTCTGCGGCAGTAGGTGTCATTATTTTGATTCCAAGTTTAGTGCTCTCTTAATGACCTCCTGTAAGGCTAGTTTAGATGAAATGAATCCACTCAGCATTTGTTTGTCTGAGAAGAATTATTTCTCCCTTACTTTTGAAGCTTGGTTTGGCAGGAGTTGCAATTTCTTTTCTTCAAGGATGCTGAAAATAGGCCCCCAATCTCTTCTGGCTTGTAAGATTTTGCTGAGGGGTCTGCTGCTAGCCTGATGGGTTTCCCACTGTACATGACTGTACCCTTCTCTTTAGTTGCCTTTAAGATATTTTCTGTTGCATTGAGTTTGGTGAATCTTATGACTATGTGCCTTGTGGATGGTTATGTTGTATAGTATCTTGCTGGAGTTCTCTGCATTTCTTAGATTTGCATGTCAAAGGCTATAGTTAGAGTAGGAAATTTTTCATGGACTATATCCTCAAATATATTTTCCAAGTTGTTTATTCTCTCTTCTTCTTTCTCAGGAATGCCAATGAGTCATAGATTTGATCTTTTTACATAATACCACATTTCTCAGAGGTTTTGTTAAATTTTTAATTTTTTTAAAATACATTTTTGTTTGAGTTGATTCAAAGAACTGGTCTTTGAGCTCTGAGATTATTTCCTCATCTTACTCTATTCTGCTTTTAATATTTCTGATTATATTATGAAATTCTTATAGTGAATTTTTCAGCTGTAGAAACTCAGTTTGGTCCTTTCTTAGAATGGCTATTTCATCTGTAAGCTCTTGGATCATATTACTGTATTCCTTAGATTCCCTGGATTGAGTTACAACTTTCTACTGAATCTCAATGAACTTACTTGCCATCCAGATTGTGCATTCTGTGTCTGTCATTTAAATAATTTCAGACTAGTTCAGAACTATTGCTGAGGAGCTAGTGGACTCATCTGAGGATAAGAGGACACTCTGGCTTTTTGAATTGCCAGAGTTATTGTGCTGATTCTTTCTCATCGGGGAGGGTTGGCATTCCTTCAATTCCTTTAATTGTGGTGAAAGTTGAGTATAGAAAGTTGACTTCTTTCTGGATGCTTTCAGCAGTCCAGAGTTATGTACGGGATCTTTATGTGTAGGTAAATTCTTGTGCTTGATTTCACAGGTGTGTATATTAACAAGATAATGTTTGGTGTTACAGTTTTGGCTGCAATCCAGTTGACCTGCTTGAGTAATGGCTGATAGCTAGGCTAATACCCAGCTACCTAGTTCTTTTGTACATCCTAAACTTTGCATCCATCCTCTGTGGTACCTCTCCAACTGACGAAGAGGGATTTTATCTCATTATTGCCATGTGACAGTGGAAGTTCAGGTTTTCTACTTGGCCTTCATAAAGACCTAAAGAGAGAAGGGAGGTCTGATAGTTACTACTAAGTAGGTATGTTTGTTTTTTTTTAGGTTCTTCACTAAGTCTCTGCTGATATCACACTTGTTAGAAGGAGCATGGATGCCTTTTTTTCTCTCCATGTGGCTTCCTATGATATTGCTGGAGGGTGGTCTCATTACTGCTGGACAGTGATAGAAGTCTCTCCACCAGGCCTTCTCTGACTCCACCCCTGAATGAATGGGGAGGATTGAAAGTCTGTACTCTCTATTTTGTCTTTATGACACCACAGTGTTGGCATTTCGTTACCACCCAGTGGGGATGAAAGCCCTATCTCCTACTCTGCCTTCTCTGATACCGCCCGAGAAGAGGGATTATGGAGCTTCATTATAACCTAATATGAGATATATGAGATGGGAGTCTAGGTTCTTCATGTGGTCTTTCCTGGAGGGATAGTGTGTGACTACAGTTTTTTCTGTGGTATTTAGCTGAATACAACAGTTACACTGTTATAAAGTTCTCTATTATATAAGCTAAGCTTCCTCTTTTCTGGTCCTTTGAATAGAGAGAGTCAGCTTTCCTTACACTCTTTTTTTTTTTTGGTCTATGCCTGTTGGTATTTCTAGGTGCCTGTTTCTCTCACACTTAGTTTCTGATATATAAGGTAAAGAAAAAAAAAACAGAAAACTCACTGATATGTAGTTCCTGAGGTCCTCAGGTCCTTAGTGGGTCTACCTTCTTCTTTCTACTTTTTAGTCTTATTTGTTTATATGTAAATGGCCAAGGATTTTGACCGTACTTAGAAAGAAACATACATCTACATGAGTTATTAATGATCCAGAAAATAAAAGAAAAACAGTAGTAATCATCCCTGACACTTAAAATATTTTAGGTATTTTTTGTTTGCTAATAGTGTTGTCCATATAATTACTTAGAGAAGGAAGAACAAGTGAGCAGAAACCAAACGGAAATAACCTACAATTTTTTTGTTTAAAATTATTACCAGGCTATTGTAAGTATTGACTATGGACTAAGGCAACAGGAATTCCCTACTTCTTTATTATTGGTTAGAAATATAGATGCTCACTTTAGAGTCCTCTTCTACAGCTAGGAGTACTACGGGACACAGTTTTGGCTAATATGACATGAGTATAGAGGTCGTCTTTTGGGAAGGTTTTGGCTTGTCTTGAAAATTGAGGCCAAATACAACTAGTTATAACTATTTTCCCCTGCCTTTTTCTCCCTAGTAACATGAGATGGCCATAGCTACCATCTTGCAACCTTGGAGGACAGGTCAAGAGATCATAGAGATTTCATACCTTGTATCAGCAAATGACAATTTTTTTTTGTGAAGATACAGATAAATAATTTATGTTTGGTGTGCTATGCCATTTCTGCCAGAAATAACCAATTCTGTTGCAGTTTTGTGAAAGCATCAATGCACAATATGTAAATAAATAGATGTGTCTATGTTCCAGTAAAACTTTATTTCCTAAAATGGATGGCATTGCTTAAATGGGATACAGTTTGCCAAACTCTGCCTTATATTATTTAGCAGCCGAACAAGTGTCAGTAACTACTTACGTGTAGATTTCTTGTTATAAGAGAAAAATAAAGATGTTTTTATTTAAGCCATTATAGCTGAGGCTTCTTACTTGTAGCTGAATGTACTGCTGATCCACGGCCAATATGCAATATCTCAAGTTTCCCACTAGAGTTCTTGTGAAGATCCAAAATATTGAAATTCACAGCATAAAAAATTAAAAGTAACCTTTTCAAAGATTGCATTATGCAAATGATGGCCCACTCATTCATTTTCCTTTCCATAAAATAGCAGCACTACCTTCTAGGAAGAAGATGGAAAGATATTTTGTCCTTATCTCCCCACCTTTATCTGCCTCAGGTAATCTAATAATTCATAAAATTCAACAACTGTACCTTTATGGCATGAATATACGTAATGTGATGGTCAGAATACTTTTTCTGTCTCTACCTTTTCCCACATAGAAACACATGACATATGTATAGTTTATGACAGACAGAAACACACAGACACACAAGTTCTGCATCCAGTGGAAAATTATAACTTCCAGGGAGCAATAGGACAGCCAGTGAAGTGATGCTGGTGTTATGTAGGGAAGGCATCCTGTTTACCTCTTCCATTCTGGTGATAGAGTGTAGCCCTTACACGTGTTGAACACTAATCAAAGATGTTAACCTTACTAAAACCTTGATCTAGGTCTTTACATAAATCACGTTAGAACACACGCGCACACACACACACACACACACACACACACACACACACACACTAGGATATCTTGGCCTCTGGCTTTATATTTTCATTTTTTCATCAACTTTTATTTTAAATTCCAGGGTACATGTGCAGGATATGAAGGTTTGTTACATAGGTAAACACATGCCATGGTGGTTTGCTGCACCTATCAACCCATCACCTAGATATTAAGCCCAGCATACATTAGCTGATCTTCCTGATGCTCTCCTTCCCCACTTGCCCCTCCTCTGACAGGCCCCAGTGTATGTCATTTCCCACAATGTGTCCATGTGTTGTCATCGTTCAGCTCCCACTTATAAGTGAGAACATGCACTGTTTTGTTTTCGGTTCCTGTGTTAGTTTGCTGAAGATAGCAGCTTCCAGCTCCATCCATATCCCTGCAAAGGACATAATCTCAGTCCTTTTTATGGTTGCATAGTATTCCATGGAGTATATGTACTACATTTTCTTTATCTAGTCTATCACTGATGGGCATTTGGGTTGATTCCATGTCTTTGTTATTGTGGATAGTGCTGCAATGAACATATGTGTGCATATATATTTATAACGGAATGATTCATATTCCTTTGGGTATATACTCAGTAATGGAATTGCTGAGTCAGATTTTATTTCTGGTTCTAGATCTTTGAGGAATCACTACACTGTCTTCCACAATGACTGAACTAATTTACACTCCTGCCAACAATGTAAAAGCTCCTTTTTCTTCACAACCTTGCCAGCATCTCTTGTTTCTTAACTTTTTAATAATCACCATTCTGACTGGCATGAGATGGTATCTCATTGTGACTTTGATTTGTATTTCCCTAATGATCAGTGATGCTGAGTTTTTTTTGTATGTTTGTTGGTTGCATGAATATCTTATTTTGAGAACTGTCTGCTCATGTCCTTTGCCCACTTTTTTATAGGATTGTTTTTTTCTTGTAAATTTGTTTAAGCTCCTTGTAGACTGTGGATATTAGGCATTTGTCAGATTGAAAGGTTGCAAAATTTTTCTCCCATTTTATAGGTTGTCCATTCACTCTGATGATAGCTCTTTTATTCCTCAGAAGCTCTTCAATTTAATTAGATCCCATCTGTCAATTTTTGCTTTTGTCGCAATTTTTTTTTTTTTTTTTTGGTATGAAATCTCTGTCTGTGCCTATGTCCTAAATGGAATTGCCTAGATTTTCTTCTAGGTTTTTTGTAGTTTTAGGTTTTACATTTAAGTCTTTAATCTATCTTGAGTTGATTTTTGTATGCAGTATAAGGAAATGGTCCAGTTTCATTTTTCTGAATATGGCTAGCCAGTTGCCCCAGCACCATCTATTAAATAGGGAATCTTTTCCCTATTGTCTGTTTTTGTTGGTTTGTTGAAGATCAAATAGTTATAGATGTGCCGTCTTATTTGTGAGTTCTGTATTTTGAGAACACATATTTCTAAGGTTCTAATAATATTCCTTGTTGGTGAGGGCACAGTGAGATTGTCATGTTACTTCTAGAAATATAAACGAGCACAGGGGTTTTCTTTTCTTTTTTTTTTCTTTTTTTTTTTTTTTTAGAAAACAACTTGGTGATACGTATCCAAACTTTGGAGGAGTTTCTATGCTATAATCCATTTACTCTGCCTTTTGGAAACGCTATTATGTAAATAATTATAATGCAAACAAAATTTTCTATATAAAGCATTCACTGTAACAAAAGCAATATTAAAAAATTAGAAACAATCTAGACATTCAACAATGAAAAAGTGACTAAATCAAGTATGAGATATGGATAGAAAGAAATATATTGAAACCATTCAGAAACATTTCAGTAGCAAAAGGAATGCCTAAAGTATGATGTTAAATGGAAAAAAGCATAACATAGGCCTGTGGTAGGAGACTATTCTGATTTTGCATTAAAAAATTTCTTGTATTCTTGCTCTTTTTTAAAATTATTAAAAGTCCATACTGTATTCATATTTCCTCAGTTTTTACCTAATGCCCTTTATCTGTTCCAGGATCTCTCTCAGGACACCACATTACATTTAAATGCCACATCCACTTAGGCTCCCTGTGGCTGTGACTCTTTCTCAGACTTACCTTGTGTTTGATGACTTTGACATTTTTGACGTGCACTGGTCAGATATTTTTTAAAGAATGTTCCTCAATTGGGATTTGTCTAACGTTTTTCTCATTATTAAACTGGAGTTACTTTGGGTTCTTGGGAGGAAGACCACAGAGGTGAAGGGCCATTCTCATCACTTTTTATCAAGGCCACACACTATCAGCAGGACTTATCACTGTTGATGCTGACCTTTGGTCACCAGGCTGAGGTGTGTTTGTCAGGTTTCTCTATCATAAAGTTTCTCTTTTACTCCCTTTGCACACTGTCCTCTTTGGAAGGAAGTCACTATACGCAGCCCACACTTAAGGATGGAAGATCCGTCTCCTTGAGGGAGTGGCTACAGAAATGATTTGGAATTTCTCTGCAGGGGAGAATCACCTCTTCTCCTCCATTTATTTATTTATTCAATCATTTATTCATATGAAGGTGAAATCATGAATATTTATTTTATTATTTCAGCTATAACCCAATAGTACTTTATTAATTTTGTTGTTCAAATCATTCCAGCTTTGGCCATTGAGAGCTCTTTCAGCAGGCTCTTGTGTCACTTTATTTTTTGTTTTTCAAATTTTATTTTAGATTCAGGAGGCAAATGTGCAGGTCTGTTACCTGAGTATATTGCTTGATGCTGAGGTTTAGGGTACACCCAGGTCCTGATCATAGTGCCCAACAGTTTTTCAATACTAGCCTCCCACCTTCCGTGACCCATCTAGTAGTCCCCAGTGTCTACTGTTGCCATGTTTATGTCCACAAGTACCCAGTGTTCAGTTCCCTTTATAATTGAGAACATGCGGTATTTGGTTTTCTGTTTCTGCATAAATTTGCTTAGGATAATGGCCTCCAGCTGCATTCATGTTGCTGCAAAGGACATGATTTCATTGTTTCTTAATGGAAGCATGGTATTCTATTGTGTGTATGTACCACATTTTCTTTATCCAATCCACCAGTGATGGTCATGTAGGTGGATTTCATGACTTTGCGATCGTGAATAGTACTGCAATGGACATGTTAGTACCCATGTCTTTTTGGTAGAACAACCTGCTTTCTTTTGGATACATACTGAATGAGATCATTGGGTTGAATGGTAGTTTCAAGTGTTTGAGAAATCTCCAAACTGCTTTCCACATGGGTTGAACTAATGTATATTCCCACCAATAGTGTACAAGTGTTTCCTTTTTTTCCACAGCCTCACCGCCATCTACTGTTTTTTGACTTTTTAATAATTGTCATTCTGACTGGTGTGAGATGGCATCTCATTATGGTTTTGATTAGAATTTCTCTGACGACTAGCGGTGAGGAGTAATTTTTCCTATGTTTGTTGGCCACTTGTATGTCTTCTTTTGAGGAGTGCCTGTTCATGTCTTTTGCCTATTTTTAAACGGGGTTATTTGTGTTTTGCTTGTTCAATTAAGTTCCTGATAGATTCTGGATATTAGACCTATATTAGATGCAGTTTGTGAATATTTTCTCCCATTCTTTGGGTTGTCCGTTTACTCTGTTGATGGTTTCCTTTGTTGTGCAGAAGTTATTTAGGTTAATTAGGTCCCACTTGTCAATTTTGTTTTTGTTGCAGTTGCTTTTCAGGACTTAGTCATAAATTATTTCCCAAGGCTGATGTCCAGAATGGTGTTTCCTAAGTTTCCGTCTAGGATTCTTAAGTTAGTGGTCCTACGTGTAAATCTTTAATCTATCTGGAGTTAATTTTTCTGTATGGTGAAAAATAGGTATACCATTTTGTTTTTCTGCATATAGCTAGTCAGTTATGCCAGCACCATTTAGTGAATAGGGTGTCATTTCTCTTTTGCTTGCTTTTGTTGACTTGGTCAAAGATTAGATGGATATAGATGTATGGCTTTATTTTGGGTTCTATATTCTGTTCCATTTGTCTGTGTGTCTGTTTTTGTACTAGTACAATGGTCTTTTGTTTACTGTGCCTCATAGTGTAGTTCGAGCTTGTCCAACCTGTGGCCTGCAGGCTGCATGCGGCCTAGGATGGCCTTAAATGTAGCTCAACACAAATTCATTAACTTTGTTAAAATATGAGATTTTTAAAATTTTATTTTTTTTTAAAGCTCCTCAACTACTGTTAGTGTTAGTGTATTTTATGTGTAGCCCAAGACAACTCTTCCAATGTGGCCCAGGGAAGCTAAAAGGTTGGACACCTCTGGTATATAGTTTGAAGTCAAGTAATTTGATGCCTCTGGCTTTCTGCTTTTTGCTTAGGCTTGCCTTGGCTATTTGGATTATTTTTGGTTGCTTATGAATTTTAGAATAAAATTTTCTTCCAGTTCTGTGAAAAATGACATTGGTAGTTTGATAGGAATAGTACTGAATCTATAGATTGCTTTGGGCAGTATGGCTGTTTTAATGATATTGATTCTTCTAATTCATAAGCATGAACTGCTTTTCCATTTGTATCATCCATGATTTCTTTTAGTAGTGCTTTGTAGTTCTCTTTGTAGATATCTTTTACCTCCTTGATTAACTGTATTCCTAGGTATTTTATTTTATTTATTTATTAGCTGCAATTGTAAGTGTGATTGCATTCTGGATTTGGCTCTCAGCTTGAATGTTATTGGTGTATAGAAATACTACTAATTTTTGTACATTGATTTAGTATCCTGAAACTTTGCTGGAGACATTTATCAGTTTCAGGAGCATTTTGGTGGAGTCTTTAGGGATTTCTAAGTAAAGAATCTTATTGTCTGGGAAGAGAGATAGTTTGACTTCTTTTGCTGTTTGGATGCCCTTCATTTTTTTCTGCTGCCTGATTGCTCTAGCTAGCATTTCCAATGCTAGGTCGAATAGGAGTAGTGACGGTCGGCATCCTTGCCTTGTTCCAGTTCTCGAAGTGAATGTTTCCAGTTTTTGCCTGTTCAGTATGATGTTGGCTGTGGGCTTGCTATAGATGGCTCTTATTATTTTGATGTATGTTCCTTTGATGTATACCCAGTCTATTGAATATTTTTATTATGAAGGGATATAGGATTTTAATGAAAGCTTTTTCTGTGTCTACTGAGATGATCAAATGATTTTTTGTTTTTAATTCTGTTTGTGTGGTGAATCACATTTATTGATTTTTATATGATGAACCAACCTTGCATCCCAGGAATAAAGTCTACTTGATTATGATGAGTTAACTTTTTATGTGCTGTTGAATTCTGTTGAATCTCATTGAGGGTTTCTGCGTCTATATTCATCAAAGATATTGGCCGGTAATTTTCTTTTTGGTTGTTGTGTCTTTGCCAAGTTTTGGTGTCAAGGCAATACTTGTTTCATATAATAAATTAGGTAAGAGTACCCCATCCTTGATGTTTCCAAAATAGTGTCAGCAGAAACTATTTCATGGTACCGACTCTTCTTTGTTTATCTGATAGGATTTGGCTGTGAATCCATCTTTTCCAGGCTTTTTTTGCTTGGTAGTTTTTTAAATGACTTATTTAATTTAAGAACTTTATATTTGTCTCTTCAGTGTTTCAATTTCTTCCTGATTAAATTTTGGGAAATTGTGTGTTTTCAGGAATTTTTCCATTTCCTCTCAGTTTTCTACCCTCTGCATGTAGAGATCTTGATAATAGTCTCTGAGACTACTTTGTATTTTTGTGGAATTGGTTGTAACATCACCTTTATTGTTTCTGATTGTACTTAATTGAATCTTTTTTTTTCTTTGTTAATCTACCAGTCTATTAATTTTTTCTTCCTTTTAAACAAACACCTTTTGGTTTCATTGATACTTCATATGGAATTTTGGTCTTAGTTTTTTGTTGTTGTTGTTGTTGTTTTAATTTCTGTTCTAAATTTACTTATTTCTTTTCTTCTCCTAGCTTTGGAGTTAGTTTGTTCTTACTTTTCTAATTACTCTAGATGTAATGTTAGTTCATTCATTTGAGATCTTTCTAACTTTTTTAGTAGACATTCAGCACTATAAACTTTCTGCTTAACACTGCTTTTGCTGCATTCCAGAGACTTTGGTATGTGTGTCTCTGTTTTCATTTATTTGAAGCATTTTTTGATTTCTGCTTTGATTTTATTGTTCAACACAAAGTAATTCAGGAGCAAGTTGTTTAATTTACAAGTACATATGTGGTTTTGAGAGATCTTCTTGATGTTAATTCCTATTTTGGTTCCATTGCTGTCCAAGAGTATTGTTGGTACAATTTTGAATTTGTAAAAATTTATTCAGTGTTGCTTTATGTCTGAGCGTGTTGTTGATCTTGGAGTATGTTCTGTGTGCAGATGAGATAAATGCATATTCTGTGCTTCATGGGTAGAGTATTCTGTCATGTCTATTAGGTCCAATTGGTTGTCAAGTCCAGAATTTCTTTGTTAGTTTTCTGCCTTGATGATTTGTCTAATGCTGTGAATGGGGTGTTGAAGTAGACCACTGTTATTGTGTAGTTGTGTAAATCTTTTGTAGTTACAGTAGTGCTTGTTTCTTGAATCTGGTTACTCCAACTTTGGGAGTGTATATGTTTAGGTTAGTTAAGTCTTCTTGTTGAATTCAGCCCTATATTGTTATGTAATGCCTTTCTTTGTCCTTTTTTACTGTTGTTAGTTTAAAGTCCATTTTTTTTCTTTTTCTAATATAAGAATAGTAATCTTTGCTTTTTATTTGTTTCCATTTGTCTGGCAGAGCTTTCTCTATCCCTTTAGTTTGAGCCTATGGATGTCATTATGTGTGAGATGGGTCTCTTTAAGACAGCAGATAGATGGTTCTTGTTTTTTAATTTATCCTGCCACTTTGTGCCTTTTACGTGGGACATTTAGACCATTTACACTCAAGTTTAATAATGACATGTGAGGTTTTGATCCTATCATGAAGTTGTTATCTGTTTGCTTTGCAGTTTCTACAGTGTTTTTGCTTTATAGAGTTTGTGGTTTATGTACTTAAGTGTGTTCTTGTGATAGCAGGTATCATTCTTTTGTTTCCATGTTGAGAACTCCCTTTAGAAGCTCTTCTAAGGTTGGTCTAGTAGTAACAATGCTTGCTTGTTTGGAAAATATTTTATTTTCCCTTCCCTTATGAAGTTTAGTTAGGTGGGACATGAAATTCTTGGCTGGAATTACTTTTCTTTAAGAAGGCTGAAAATAGGTCCCCCGTTTCTTCTGGCTTATAAGGTTTTTTTTGTGAAGTCTGCACTTGGCCTGATGGGGTTCCCTTGGTATGTGATCTTCCCATTTTTCTCTTGTGGCCTTAAGATTTTTTTCTTAGCATTGACCTTGCACAATCTGGTGACTATATCACTTCGTGATGTTTGTTTTGTATAATATCTTGCAGGTGTTCCCTGGATTTCTTATATCTGGATGTCTACCTGTCAAGCATGACTAGAAAATTTTTCTCAAATCATTTCCTCAAATATACATTCCAGATTGTTTTCTTTTTCTTCTCTCTCAGGAATGGCAGTAATCCATAAGCCTGGTTGCTTTACATAATCTAATATTTCTTTAAAGTCTTTGCTCATTTTTTTCAATTTTTTAAGAAAAATGTTTGTCAGAAAGGGTTAGTTGAAAAGACTGTTTTTCTAGCTCTTAAATTCTTTCTTCTGCTTAGCACAATCTATTGATAAAGCTCAAAATTATATTTTGAATTTCCTTCAGTGAGTTTTTCAATTTCAGAAGCTTAGATTTATTTCTTTTTAAGATGTTTATCTCTTCCTTCATTTTCTGTATTGCTACAGAAGTTTCTTTGTGTGGATTTTCAACCCTGTCTTGGATCTCAATAAGCTTCCTTGTAATCCATGCTTTGAATTCTTTATCTGTCATTTCTGAGTTTCCATTTTGGTAAAGGGCCACTGGTGGACAGCTAGTGAAATCCTTTAGTGGTGTCACTAGATTCAAATTTTTCATGGTTCTAGAATTCTTGCACTGGCTTCTCCTCTTCTGGAGCTGCTGACACTTCTAATTTTTGTAATTATTTTTGTGTGGGTAGGATCTTTTCTTTCTTTTCTTATAATGTTATTATTATTATTTATTATTATTTCTATTATTTTATATCAATTTCTCTTTCACCCCTACTTAGGGGATGTGACTGTAGAGAATGCTGGGTAGGATCTTTTGTTTTTGCATCTACTAGCCTATTACTTCCTTCAGCAGGTTTTATACTAAACTGTGCAGTTTATCCTACCAATCCACAGATAGCACGTATAGGTAAGAACTGTCTGAGGCCAAGATGGCTGGGTAAGTATTTGATCCTTGTTTAATGACAGAAACTCTCTGTTGCTTCAGACAATTTAATGATTTGTAGAATTTACAGTTGTCTGAGCTCCCTGCTCAGTCCCTGGGAGGTGGGAATGGTGGCATAAGACTAAGCAGGTCCCTGATGGTAAGCACAAGCACCAGTGCCAGTGGAGAATACAGTGGGTAGTCACTAGGCACACAAAGGTATGCCTAGGTGTGGAGTTGGGAAACCTCCTTAGCTCCAAGTTCTCTGCATGGGGATAGGGGTGTGGCCTAAACTCATAATCCAGAAGAGTGGATGCTACAGACTTTTGGAGATCTGCCTGGGCATGGAGCAGACCAAGCACCCCTGCACTAAGATTTCTGCATAGGAGGGGTGGAGTGAACTCAGGCTGCTGTACCAAGGAAGCAAGTACCCTGAATTCCTGGAAATCTCGCTTTGCATGGAACAGAGAGGGTCTTGCTGCACCACAATCTACGTTCAGGAAAGGTGAGATGGCTCGGGCTACTGAGCCAGATGAATGGGTGCTCTGAATACCTGGTGAGCTTCTTGGGTGTGAAGTAGAGAGTGTGTCCTTGTACCAGAATCTCTGCACAGAAAGAGTGGGGTGGGTCAGACTGCGGATCCAGGTGAATGATGCTCCACATACCTAGAGAGCTGCCTGGGCATGGAGCAGCGAGAGCCCCCTGCACCAGGATCCCTACACAGGAGGAGTGGGGCAACTCAGGCTTCTGGATCAAGCTGGCAGTTGCTGTGAATACCTGGAGATCTTCCTGGGCATGGAGCAGAGAGGGGCTTCCTGCACCAGGATCTCTGCACAGGAAGAGTGGGGTGGCTCAGGCTGCTGAATAAGGTGAATGGGTGCTCTCAGTGCCAGGAAATCTGCCTGTGCATGGAGCAGAAAGGAACCTGCTGCACCAATCTATGTCTAAGCACTGTGGCAGTGCAGGCTCTTGAACCAGGTGAATTGGCACTGCAAATGCCTGGAGATCTGCTTGGCTGTGGAGCCAAGAAGGCCCTCCTACACCAAGATCTATGTCCAGCAGGGTGGGACAGTTCAGGCTGCTGGTACAGGCAACCAGGAGTTCCAAATGCCTGCATGCCTCCCTGGACATGGAGCAGAGAGGGCCCCGCTGCACCTTGATATTAGCGGTAGCCAGAAATGGCACATGCAGATCGAATCCTGGTTGCCAAGCTGGCCTTGGCTGTACGTTTCACTGCCCAGGAAAAACTCCACCTGTAGCAGCTCTCCTCCGTCCCCAGGCCTGTGATAGGAAAGAAGACAATTCCAGTGCCTATTGCTGAGGGGACTTTCCAGAGTTCAGCCTGTGGAGGCCCCTACCTGGCCCTAGAGCAGGCACTCCAGTCTCTGGCCTGGGCCTGAAACACCTGTGTGGCCACCCTGCTGGGTCACTAAAGAATGGCTGCCCTTGTATGTACCCAGATTAAAAATGGTGTCCTGCTCTCAGCCCCGGGTGTAGGAGAATGTCTGCAGCATTTCCCAGTGTCTTTCCCTCACTGCATCTTCAAGCCTTTTCCCTAAGTTAACTCCAGGGCTCGGGAGAAGCAAAGTGCTCTCTCTCGGCTTGGGTTGCTCAGATCCCTAGTGGGAAGGTGAGGAACACAGGCATGCTTTCTCCCTTTCTCACATACCGGAGCTTCACTCACTTTTATGAGCCAGATGCTGATGCAGATCATGGGGGCCGATTGCCACATTCTCCTCCCTCGGTGTTTTTCATGGTTCTGATGGATTCCCGTTTTTCTTCTTGAATTAAAGCTCACAGCATGGCTCTTTGTGAGCTAACTTGCTATTTTCAGGCTGAGTCATGGTGAAAGCTTCTAATCTGCCATCTTGGAAAAAAGAAACATCTCTTGGTCTTTTATTTTGGTTCTACTGCAATCACACTTGCCAACTCCCTCATTCTCTCTGCATGTATTTCTCTCTCTATTTTTTAGAGCTATCTGTGTATTTGTTTGCATAGTAAAAAGATAAGAAGGATTTATAGCTATGTGTTAGCAGTGTTTGTTGTTGGGTAATGGGATTACTCATAGTTTTCATTTTTTTCCTATAATTTTTTTCTCAATTTCAGGTAATTATAAGACATCAGGAAAATCATTGTAAATCCAACGAGAATTATAACTTAAAAGAGATTCTGTACTTATGACAAAATGCAGCTTGTTAGCCACCAATAAATCTGCAGTCTTTTTATATGTCTCCTGGAGAGCTGGTCATTTTTATTCACAAAGGACAAATTCTTGACTTTGTACTTGGTTACCTTAGAGCTTTTCTCTTAATTTAACATCTCTGCTCTTTTGGATTTTAATGCGGGAGGGTGAGGTGGGGAGGGGGAGTGAGAAAACTTCCCCTTGATATAACATTCTCTCTATCGAGTTTTAAATATATCCCAGTATTGTCTATAATAAATGCAGTCTTTAAAAATTACACATACTGAAGTGCTGCTTTACATTCTTGTCTATTACTTTTTCTCAAAATAATAAGTCCATAAATAAGTCCATAGGAGTTAAAATCCTAAGTGAGTGTCAAAGAATAATATGTGAGTCTATATTTCATTGCTGTAAAGAAATACCTAAGACTGGTCACATCATATTATAATTTATAAAGTAAAGAGGTTTATTTGGGCTGGGTGTGGTGGCTCACGCCTGTAATCCCAGCACTCTGGGAGGCTGAGGCAGGTGGATCACAAGGTCAGGAGCTTGAGATCACCCTGGGTAACATGGTGAAACCTCATCTCTACTAAAAATACAAAAAATATTAGCTGGGTGTGGTGGTGGGCGCCTGCAGTCCTAGCTACTTGGGAAGCTGAGGCATGAACCCAGGAGGCGGAGCTGGCAGTGAGCCGAGATCACACGACTGCACTCCAGCCTGGGTGACAGAGCGAGACTCTGTCTAAAAAAAAAAGAAAAGAAAAGAGGTTTATTTGCCTTATCATTCTGCAGGCTGTACTACAAGCATTGCACTCACATCTGCTTGCCTTCTGGTGAGGCATTGGGAAGCTTTTAGTCATAGCAGAAGAGAGGGGACCTGGTGTGTCACATGGTAAGACAGGAAGCAAGAGAGAGATGAGAGGAGTCCCAAACTCTTTTTAACAATCAGCTCTCATGTGAACTAACAAAGTGAGAACTCACTTATTACCATGGGGATGGCACCAAGCCACTCAGGAAGGACCACCTCTGTGATCCAAACACTTCCACAAGACCCCATGTTCAATACTGGGGATTGCTTTTCAGCGCGAGATTTGGAGGAGATAAACCTGCAAACTATATCAAATAGGATGTAAAAACCTTAGGTCTCTTGTCTTTAAAAGTAGTTAATTCATTCATTTCTTTATTAATTAAAAACATTTTTAATATTTGAAAATTCCTTCACTTCTCTCATTAATTAAAACTAGTTTTGACACCTATGCATTTTGTTATTTGGTGTTGGAGGATGTCCTCCTATCCTCAAATACTTGCAATCTAGGAGTAGAAAATGTTATGTGAATGAGTAAACAGGATACAGTTAGAAAATCAAATACACTGTAGAAGATAAAGAATAAAATGCTATAGACTTCAGAGAAAGAGCTAAATTAATATACCTTTAAAACTTTATAATAAATGCAGATAAAATACAGTAATATAGTACACGTTAGAAACGATTTAAGAGTGTGATTAAGCCAATTTTCAATTAGATATAATAAATTTCAGTTGCTTATCATAAACTCATCTAAAAAATAGATTGTAGTAGCTCAGAGAGGCATTTACTTACACAAACGTCAAAACAGATAATAGGCCTTTGCTCACTTTTTCTTAAATATCACAATCTTCAGCACCACTCATCTCCTACTTATAATGGCAAAAGGAAATATCTGGCCAATATATAAGAATATACAGTAGTCCCATTTGTAATTAATAGCCTATGTGTTAACATCAGATTATATAATGACAAAAGCAGAATTAGAATGAGAGTAAGAGTGACATCGAAGTGTAGATGAAACCAATGAAATGGTTGATATTGGACAGAGTTTGACCTAGATAAATGGCAGTTGCACATGGTTCATCCTAATAGGTATTTGAAGACTAAACAAGTGTAGGATTTTAAAAAGGCATCTCTCAATGAGATATTTGACTATAAGTGCATTGAATTAACAAAATCTATTTTTTTAAATCTGGTGGTGTGCAACTGAGGCTCCAAATTTTTAATATCTGTATTCAAAGCAAACTTTATACTTTTCTTTAATTGGAAAGGACACAGTGCACCATATACTTTGACCTTAACATGTATGCTACCTTGTAAATTCTTTAAACCACTTATGATTCCTCAAACATTTATAGGCATGGAAATAATGTCTAATAAAACTAATTTGGCTGTTTGATGAATATGGACATATTGATTCTTATTGTGGCAAAACATATTTATCTTATGGGCCTATACATTTGCTGAGAACATGCTTATTTCCACATTATTCAGCCTGGGCTAATTCTAGAATGGAAAATTAGAATGTAACAGTGTGTTTAAATTTCTATCCATTTTCATAGTAAGAGAGCAGACTTCTTTGTATGCTGGCCATATGCATTTAGATACAGGGACATGTGTGGGAAACGTTAGTTGGTATGCTGTTCTTGGTATGACATTACTGCTTAATAAAAATATATACAGCTACTGAGGAGGCTGAGGCAGGAGAAGCACTTGAACCCAGGAGGTGGATGTTGCAGCAAGCCAAAATCGTGCCACTGCACTCCAACCTGGGAGACAAGAGCAAAACTCCGTATCAAAAAAAAATAAAAATATATATATATATATATATATATATATATATAAACACATGTTATATATGTTATGTATAAATCTATATAATATATAATAAATATATTATAAATAAATATAATGTATAATAGGTATATATTTATATAACATAATATATATTTAAATATATATATAGTATCTAAGACGGTACAGTGATGAATTGAACTGTACCATGGTGTCACAATTGTTGACCTTGGTAATGTGTTTTCTTCTTTGAATCATTTAATTTTGTTAGGCAGATGAGTTTTATTTCCTAATGACAAGAAGAGAACATACTCTTCTCTGAGAAATGCTCCCACTCTGTTCTCTCTCTCCACCTTTCCTCCTCTATCAGTTGAAGCGTTAAATCTAATCTTTTGTATTTGAAGGAGAATTCTCCTTATTTTTACTTAGGAGTTGCCTGTGTCTAATTTTTTAATTACATGCAGTCATACTTGGTTAATTAGAATTAGTATGCCAAAATCCATCTTGGAACTAAATAGAAATTAGTATAGTGAGTCGAGAGAACACAGACAAGAAAAGGTTGAATACTTAATCACTTTTACCATTACACTAGTAAATATTTTTCATCACAATAGTGCATCAATTGTATATCCTTCCTTACCCTAACCCAGGGTCTCTGAACCTCAGCATTGTCCACACTTTCAACTAGATAATTCTTAGCTGTAGTGGCTTTCTTGCACATTGTAGGATGTTTAGCAGCATCCCTGACCTCAGATGCCAGTAGCACCCCAGTCCCTAGTTGTGAACATAAAACAAAAATGTATACAGACTTTGACAAATATCTCCTGAGAGTCAAAATGGCTGCAAGTTGAGAATCACTGCTCTGACCCCTTGAAAACCTTAACTTAGCTATAGGCAGCCAGGATAAATAAAGCACAAGTTTAAATGTCGTGTGTTCAAAATCCAATTAAAGTTGACTATGACAGCCAATAAAAAGACTAAACATGTGACGTATGGCTGTACGTGACAACTGGTAAGAGTTTCAAAGGAATTCAATATGATCTCATGAAGAATGAAAAATACCTCTTTTCTTAAAAACATATTAACACCTAATAAATGTCATAAAATCAGAAGATAGCCAGAAAAAAGGGCTTAATATTAGATGATCATCAAGTAAGAATATAATTAAATTTTTAGTATATATGTCTACTCCTCATTGCAAACCTATACCTGAATTTTCAAACAGTTGCCAATTGCTAAAGACTATACCTCCTTAATTTCATTCATTAAAAAGTGTTATTTTTATATTCAGAAAGTGGTGTGACAGGTATTGTGGGATATATAAGAATTAATACATTACTTCCTCTCTGTAGACATCTAGGAATGTCCCACTGGCCACAAGTCAGACCAACGCCTTACCCTGGCTCCAGGAGCTCAGTCTGCTCTAGAAGGATGGTTTTATGAAAGCCAGGTGCAAAATATTGCCCATTCCTTGTGAATATTTACAGCCCAGCCTTGGAAAGGCTGTTTACGTATATGTATATGGTGTATATATAGATATATTTCATTGACAACATAAGCAAGTTCCTCCCAAAATATAAGTAACAGAATAAAAACTATTAACTCCTCTTCCTTTCTTTTTCCTTTTCCTCTTTTTGGTAGGGTGGACTATCCTTTTGCTGAGCAGGACTGAAATATAAAACAGAAAACTGGAGAAGGAAGAAGTAACACTATATAGAAGAAAATTCATAATGCAAAAAGGTCTGCATGGAAATGGATTGAAGAGCCAGATGATGGATGAGAGCCAAAACGTTTGGAGGTATTTAGAATGATTGCTGCTGAGAATTGTGGAATTTAAATTTTTAATCCAATCTGTCTTAGCAGGAGATTTCAACACAATTACCAATAATGTCAATTATTTAATAATTTGATGGAAAACAACTTGTAAAGAGTCAGTGAGAATCAACATTTTTGTGGTGAGTTTACTTTTTAGTCCAGCTCTCTCAGTCCCTTTACAGGGACATTCAACATCCTTGCAAAACATTTGTGGGAGCAAATGGAAAACTTGGCTCCAGAATTGGTACCAACAAGCTCACATTTGAGCCTCTTCATCTGAGCCCATACTTTCTTATTCCTATTTTTCCCGCATGTCTTACTCATGTTGGCTTTGGATACTTACCTTGGACTCTTAGATCTGATGAAGCATTTAATTGGATGTGTTTCTTCAGTTCATTTTCTCAGACATATTTCTGATAATTCTGAGAAAAAAATACTCACCTTTTACCCTAACATAGGAAACTCAAATTACCAGGAACAAACTTTTCCTCATTTTTCTGGTGGGAGAGATTATTTTTGGATGGTTACTTAGGACCTGGTCTATAAGCTGCAGGCAACACATGGAGTCCTTGTAACTCTAAAATTTGTGCTATGCTTCCCAGAAACACCTGTGTACTGTTCAAGATTCTTATAGTTTGAAGTGACAGAATTGGAACTGTATGTAGCCTAAGCAGAAAAAATAAAAAAGTGAAAAAAAAAGGTAGAGTGAGCATAGAGGGATTTATTGGCTCATGTAATTGAATTAAAAAATCCATTGGCAGATGGCTTCAGGCACTGGGAGATCTGAGGCCCATAATGTTTTCAGCTTTCTCTCGCTCTCTTTATCTGTTACTCTTCTCCCATTTCTCAGACATCATCTTTCTCAGACGTAATGGCAAAAAGTAGCCATTTTGCCAACCTGAGATTTACTCTTGCTAAATTATACAATTGTATGAATCAATCAAGATTCTTGGCTACAAAACGGAAGCTTAATCCATAACTTATGTAAATAAGAAAAACAAATGATTAAATGAATATTCAATAGTCCACCAAATTAATAAGAGATCTAGGAAACTGGGCTGGAAAAATCGGCATATGCTATAGAGGCTAAGAATCCCAAATCACAGCACAGGATGGATGAAGATGCTGCTTTGAAGCCACTAGTCACTGCCTCCTGTTAGTACTACTAGGGTTGGACAATAGAAAACTGATCCAAAGTAACTCTTGTTTTCTCAACTAAACTCACAAAGCTTTCTATGTATTCCTGAATAGCAGTATCAGAGTAGAGTAGTATAGGTCTTATGCTTGCGTTTTAATTGCCAGAGAGCAGATAAGGAGTTTCTGTGCCCCATTCTGCTTTTGTAATGAATGGGTCCTGCCTCTAAACAAGGTCTGAATAATGAGAGGGCCGGGCGCGGTTGCTCGTGCCTGTTATCCCAGCACTTTGGGAGGCTGAGGCAGGCAGATCACAAGGTCAGGAGTTTGAGACTAGCCTGACCAACATGGTGAAACCCCGTCTCTACTAAAAATACAAAAAAAAAAAATTAGCTGGGCATGGTGGCGGGCACCTGTAATCCCAGCTACTCAGGAGGCTGAGGCAGGAGAATGGCATGAACCCGGGAGGTGGAGCTTGCAGTGAGCCGAGATTGTGCCACTGTACTCCAGCCAGGGTGACAGAGCAAGATTCTATCTCAAAAAAAAAAAAAAAAAAAATTACATTAAAAATAACTAATGAGAATTCCATTCATATAGAAAATACTTTCAGATGCTGTGTTTCAAAAATTGACAAATGCCCATTATAGTCTACATTTTTAGTAGAGATGGAGAGAAGATGAAGTTAAGTATTTAAATGCATAAATGACACATAAAAGAAGGAAGAAAAAGTAGGTAGAAGTTACAGTCCTTGTTTCTTTATCTGAGGGTTAGAACTGGCATGTATAAATTCTTTTCTACAATGTGCTTCACAATTCCTTTTACTTGAGCTAAGAACTGAGTTGCTTGGAGTTAAATTATTTGTCAAGTGGGGTGATCTGGGGGCCCTCAGTGAACTTACTTTTATAAGGTTGTCATAGTTTTCCATCAGTTGTTACTACTGAGCATCAAATCCAAGAAATCTCTGAATTTCCACTGTGAAGTAGCAATATGTGTTTTCTATTTTATTGTCAATAACCATAACTCTATTGCAATATAATCTCCTTGCTGCTTGTCCTCCCATTGGAGGAACAGGCTCAATACAGTGAGGTGGAATTACCAGCTTTAGGTTGAATGCAACCCTTGGTGAGCAAAGTGTTCCCTACAAGCTGGCACTTTCATTGCGACTTCCATATGTCATTCTTTTTTTCTATAAAGCCAGCTAATTTTATTTGATTCTCACTTAAAGTCAATGATTCTTTGGAATACCATCCCAACTACTTACTTCTTTTGCTGTACAATGATTTCCTAGTCATAAGCAATGGTTAGCATAAAATGATGGTACAGTAGTCAAACTATAAGGCTACAACTGGTATGGCTTGCAAATGGTTAAATACAAATCAGAATCAATTTATCTTCTAGTGATGGCAGGTTGTTTCCCTTGAAGGTGGATGGTATTGAAGGCATAAGCCTGTCCTCAGGCATCTGGTTGTTCTTAGATAAGAGGTTCCAATTTGTTCCCTGCTGCTGTGTATTAGGTTCTCACCTGGGTGGTAGACAAATCAGTTTATATGACAGAATTTATCTGTGTTGAGCTGAATCTTACCAACATATTTTTATGCACTTCTTGGTCGTCTTTCAATTAACTTCATATCTGCTTAAGCTAGCTGATGTAAGTCTCTTGGTATACTATGAAGATCTCTGAATATTTCAGGCATTTGGTTCACAGAATAAAGACTCTTGCTATCCATGAATGGAGGTGGGGCCTTGCTTTCCAACAATTTCCAGGCAATGATGAACTTCTCTCAAAAGGGAAGCATGTTTATATGGTCAGAAATTTTATTGGTTCTCATAGCTGCTATAACAAATTTAATGCCTTAAAATAACACAAATGTATTATCCCACAGTTCTGTGGGTCAGAAGAGTGTGCGATCAGTTTCACTGGGAAGGTGTTAGTAGGGCTTGTTCCTTTTGGAACCTCTGAAGGGAGATTCCAGTTTGAGCCTTTTTAATTTTCTAGCATCTGCTGGCATTCCTTGGCTTGTGGCCCCTTCCTCCATCTTCAGAGTACATCACTCAGATCTGCTTCTATTGTCACATAGCCTTCTTTCTCTCTGTATTCAGGTTATCTCCCTCAACCTCCCTCTTATGAGGCCACTTGTGATTGCATTTAGGGCCCACTTGGACAATTCAGGATAACATCTCTAATGCAAGATGCTTAATTTAATCACATATGCAAAGTTCTTTTTGTCATATAAGATAACATCCAAAGGCTCCAGGAATGAAAATGCAGGTATCTTTGGGGTTATTATTCGGCCTGCCCCAGGAACAGATTCCACCATATGGGAAAATGAAACACAGAACAAAACCAAAACACTTCAAGCATTAAAAAAATTCCCACCCCGATAAAAACTTTGAATCGTTTACTTGAGTCACATTTCCTTCTCTGAATCTAAGAGAGGGTTGAGAATAATCCCATCCAATTGACATAGAATTAATCTCCCAAGCAAATGGCTAATATTTACAAAGCATTTAATATATGCTTGACACTGTGTTAAGCACTCAGATTATCTTTTGTAGTTCTCTCAATAATCCTACAGAAAAAGAATAATAATTACCTACATTTCACAAATGAGAAAAGTGAGGCACAGGGAGGTACATAACTAGTACTAAAGTTGCAGAGAAGTGGGATATGAATCCAGACATTTTAATTTCAAAGCCCACATGTTTAACCATTAAGGGAAAAATGAGAGGTAAATAAAAAGGTCTCCACTACCAGTTGTGAGTATACTGTGAGTGTATTGTCACTGACTGATTCTCCTGAAGCAGGGACTGAGATGGAGTTTGGGGTGTAAGATGGCTGTCACTTCTGTGAAAGGTAAGAGAAGGGAACAGAATAGGGCAGAAGGAGAAGTCAAACTTTGACACAGATTTGACAAACCTTGGTCAACTAGGTAAGCTCTGGAGCAAATTTCGCCCATCAGAGTGTCTTCCTTTTTTTTTTTTTTTTTTTTTTTTTTTTTTTTTTTTTGAGACGGAGTCTCGCTCTGTCGCCCTGGCTGGAGTGCAGTGGCCGGATCTCAGCTCACTGCAAGCTCCGCCTCCTGGGTTCACGCCATTCTCCTGCCTCAGCCTCCTGAGTAGCTGGGACTACAGGCGCCCACCACCTCGCCCGGCTAGTTTTTTTTTTCTTTTTGTATTTTTTAGTAGAGACGGGGTTTCACCGTGTTAGCCAGGATGGTCTTGATCTCCTGACCTCGTGATCTGCCCGTCTCGGCCTCCCAAAGTGCTGGGATTACAGACTTAAGCCACCGCGCCCGGCCAGCAAGGCTTTTATATGGTCACTTTGCTCAGTCACTGTGGTGGGTTGTTGTGGGAAAGACATAACCTCAGGCAAGGTGGTTCTTAGGAGTTGAGGCAGATCTAAAGGAACCAACAGCTTGAGGCTGTCTGCTGATATCAATTCTTTTAGCTGGACAGAGCCCTTCCTCAGAGGGACATCTGGGATTGGAGTACATCTCTGTGTTTACCACACCTATCATTTGGACTAGTTTTTTTTTTTTTTATTATTATACTTTAAGTTCAAGGGTGCATGTGCATAACATGCAGGTTTGTTACATATGTATACTTGTGCCATGTTGGTGTGCTGCACCCATCAACTCGTCAGCACCCATCAATTCGTCATTTATATCAGGTATAACTCCCAATGCAATCCCTCTCCCCTCACCACTCCCCATGATAGGCCCCGATGTGTGATGTTCCCCTTCCCGAGTCCAAGTGATCTCATTGTTCAGTTCCCACCTATGAGTGAGAACATGCAGTGTTTGGTTTTCTGTTCTTGTGATAGTTTGCTAAGAATGATGGTTTCCAGCTGCATCCATGTCCCTACAAAGGACGCAAACTCATCCTTTTTATGGCTGCATAGTATTCCATGGTGTATATGTGCCACATTTTATTAATCCAGTCTGTCACTGATGGACATGTGGGTTGATTCCAAGTCTTTGCTATTGTGAATAGTGCTGCAATAAACATACATGTGCATGTGTCTTTATAGCAGCCTGATTTATAATCCTTTGGTTATATACCCAGTAGTGGGATGGCTGGGTCATATGGTACATCTAGTTCTAGATCCTTGAGGAATTGCCATACTGTTTTCCATAATGGTTGAACTAGTTTACAATCCCACCAACAGTGTAAAAGTGTTCCTATTTCTCCACATCCTCTCCAGCACCTGTTGTTTCCTGACTTTTTAATGATTGCCATTCTAACTGGTGTGAGATGGTATCTCATTGTGGTTTTCATTTGCATTTCTCTGATGGCGAGTGATGATGAGCATTTTTTCATGTGTCTGTTGGCTGTATGAATGTCTTCTTTTGAGAAATGTCTGTTCATATCCTTTGCCCACTTTTTGATGGGGTTGTTTATTTTTTTCTTGTAAATTTGTTTGAGTTCTTTGTAGATTCTGGATATTAGCCCTCAAACTAAAGAGCTTCTGCACAGCAAAAGAAACTACCATCAGAGTGAACAGGCAACCTACAGAATGGGAGAAAATTTTTGCAATCTACTCATCTGACATAGACTAGTTTTCAACCTTCACCACACATTACAATCACGTGAGGAGCTTCTGAAAAAATAACAGTACCAGGGTCTTACCGTAGTCTCATTAAATCTAAATCATTAGAGTAAATCAGAATATGAGCATTTTAATAGAATCTCCAAGGTGATTACAATATGTGACTAGGATTGAGAATCATTGATTGAGGGCAAACCTAAGGAAGTAGATAAATTTTTGGAACGTCCAAAAGTAAGGGAAAATATTTTCATTGTTTCAAAAACCACTTGAGTTTTTGCAAAATTCATTTGTGATAAGGTATTTATAAACAAATATTTCAACTCATTTTTCTACAACTTGTTTTCATATTTAGAAGTATAAATAAAAAGACACATGCACTCACTCACAAAAAACACATAACTTCATGTAATTTTTACTGAAATATTTCCAGAATCCCCCAAGCCTGCTCATATGGTGTTGAGAGAAGACAATTTTTATCCTTTTGGTCTTTAAAAAGCTCTCTAAAAACTTAAGTTCTTTAGCACCATGGAAGCTCAGATGGATGCATTTCCAATTATCTATTTATAAATGAAATTCTGACCTCGCTGCTGGAAAGGTCATGCCAAGTGTGATCTCTCAGCCATATGGCTGAGAAAATGAAGTGGTAAGTTTATTCTTCTGAGATATATGTTAATGCCTCAGCTAATTAGTCTTTTCCAAATTTGTGTCACTGCTATTAGAAGATATGAGACAGAGAAAAATCTGTGGTATTTAGTTAATGATATACCAACTTACTTTGAAATGAAGCCAGGCAGGTAAACTGGTAATTTTAATTAAGAGACATGTGAGTAAAATCCTCTACTTCTGAATTACATAATTACAAATTAATCTTTGCTGTTTCCACCTGAGCTGGAATACTTTTATAATGAAGATTCAAAGTGTGTGTGATTGTAATAGTTATTTTAATAAAAATTCCTCATTGTGTTTTATAGCTGTGCCTGTCTCTGCCCCTGTACTCCCTGTTTATCATACTCAAGACCACTTTTATCCTGCAGACATAGATTTAGCCCTAACTGAGACTTTGAAAGCTGTTCTGACTCAGACACAAGATGACTATGAAATATCTAGAACCAGTCTATTTCTGGTTTAGCATTGTTACTGTCATGCCAATCTTGCTAATAAGATGCCTCCTCTCCTTGAACTCTTAGTATTGCCTCCATTGTCCAATACCAGACCTCTGACATACAAAAGCTGATCTGAATTCACTGACTGACACTTGAATCTTTGTAACCATCAATCCATATTCTGTTTGAAGTAAGAATATTGAATCTTTGTCTTTGCACTGATTTTTGGCTAATAGAATATTTTGTCTTTTTTTTTTCTAACAAATGAACATTTTGGGTTTGATAATGTATCTTCAGACTCTTGCTTCTGAGTGCTTACCCATGTCCTGGATCCCACTTTCTGGCACTTAGACTTTGACCACTTAGTAGGTCTCTTGGAAATCCAACTCATTTTAAGAAGTACGATGTACTTTCCAATTTGTTAACATTGATTATCTTAACACAACCGCAAACTTTAAATATCATTCTCTCCTGGCCTATAGTTTTACTTAGATATTTTATATAGTAGCAGATTTTAAATTTCAAATTTAGCACTTCAAAAATATTAATATACATGGAATAATTAAGACAATTTACAACAATCTGAATGATAACCAATGAATGCAAAGAGTTGAAAAGAAAGGTTTGGGTTATTATATTCTACAGTAGAATGTGAATTGTTAATGGACTGTTACTGTTATATCGTCAAGTATGGAACAGGATTCATTTACTACCTCTGACTAATTGGTGGTAAAATATCTATGATTTCCGTGAATCAAGCATCTTTCAAAGATCTGTGCTTATTTTGGTGTTCTTAAATGAAAGAGGATTATGTCTATGTTTCTTTTTCATACTGGGATAGTGGTATGCTTCCTGTCAAAAAAAATCATACAAATCATATTTTCCATAAAATACTAACATATCTTTATTTGATTAAAAAAAAAAACTAATACTTTGTGTAGGAAGCATTCTGTAGCCTAACTGTTGAAATGACTTATTAAAAAAGAAAAGAAGAGTTAAAATGGAAATGAAAATACTTACAGAAAAGTATTGGGAAACAAACTGCATGAATAGTGTAAATAAACCACTAACTTTTCTGACACTTGGTTCTGCTCCTTCTCTTTAAGGGTTGCCTGTCCATTGATCTTTAAGTCCATCAGTGACATGATGTCAAAGTAACATCTCTTAAGTATTTATGTTCTTACCCTCTGTTATTCAAAGTTTTAAGAGAATTAAAATCTTTGTATGAAAACAAATGTATGTGTAAATATATGGAAGTATATTGTATATCTGCCTAACCTATTTATATACCTATCCATCTACATGTTCGATGGACAATAGTCACAGACCATCAGGAACAAACATATCTGTTGTTGAACAAAGTTCTGTTTATTGGTGTTTCTTGCAGTAGGTGAGACCATACAACATGGAAACTGGTAAGGGAATGTTAGGAGGATGAGGGTTAGTTAGGGTTAGACATGTGTCAGAATTTTGGGTGGCATCTAGGGAAGCTTTGGATTGGGTGCTTCCAGAAAGTGGGGGCACTTCTGTGATTTGGTATCTTAATAAGTTTTATCTGAGATGCAGGAGGAATGGAGAGAAGCTAAAACTCTGGTGAGGAACCAGCAGTCACTAATGTTAGTTGTAAGAGGGTCGTATTGATAATTTTTGTGTTTTTTTAATAGGTATTTATTTTGTATTATCTGTGTTCAGTTATGATTATGAAGGGGTCTTGTTTTTGTCTTGTTCCACCATGGTAACAGAGAGCCTTTTCTGATACCGGCGTTCTGTGAAATCATTTATGTTCAATAAGAGAATCCATGGCCTAGCGGTGGGTGCTAGGCCAGTTCCCAGCTCCCAGCCGTTGGGGCTTCTACTTCCTTTCCCTCTGTATATATGTATATGTAATCATATTTAGGATCAATTATTGTACTATTTTCATGCTTTATTTGCATTTGTGCTACAACTATATTGACATCCAGTAGGACTTCTTTAAATGTTATGAGAACATTAAAAAAATAGAAATTGGGTTAATATGTATAGAATGCAATAGCATCAGTGATTGCCAAATGATGTCCCTGTGTGCTCTATGATCAAGGGTGCCAGGTTGTTTTGGTATAGAAGAATAACGGAAGTACTGAGTTTTCACAAGGCATGTGGTAATACATAGGACAAATTCAGAAGGACCTGTGCTTCTGAATTTTTACACTTTGAGGAGTGTTTTACAAGAGTATGCAACACCATTTCTTACATTGCAGTTGTATACTTGATAGAAATTTTACCAGTTTTGTAGTTTTCGTTTTGTTTAATTTGTAAAAGTGTAATTTAATCATTGTATATAAATTATTGCAGGTAGTGCCCAAACTAGTCTTATAATTTACATACATGAGTTGCATTAAAATAATAAGAGTTAATCTTGTGACCATGAGATCTTTTTCTCTCTTAAATATTTCTGAATACAATTTTGATTACACCACCTCAGTTTATGCCTTCACCTCAGTACAATGTTGCTTTCTATTTTACGCATTTTCTCATTTCTTTAATCCTTTATGAATGGTCTTCCTTTTTTCTCTGTCTCTTGAAATCTTTCACATCCTTCAAGCTCCATCTCAAATGCCACCTTTCTTTTCTATTCAATGTAGTGGAATTTTACCCCTTTCTTCTCTATACTGAATGTAAAGAACTGTCCATATACTCCATTTGTCTCTATTTATGTGGCTCCCTGGGGGCAGGTAGCTCCATATTCGTCATTACCGTCCCCATATTGTTTTACATAAGTTTTGACATGTAGAATTCACTAAATGAACATTATTTTGCATAAAATTAACATGATTAAATATTTGGAAATTACTAGGATTTCATTGAAAGTTACAGATATCAGAGTACTAATTTTGAAATGAAAAAGTCAGTGATTTAATAAATGAAAATATAAAGTAAATGAAAAAATATGCTCTTTATTTGCCATGATAGTAATAATTATTGTTATTATAGCAAACGCTTATTGTATGTTATGTATCAGCATTTTGTGAGTACTTAATGTGTAAGAAGTCTTTTAATTTCTACATCAACTCTGTGAGGTAGGTGTCGTCAGCATCTATTTTACAGATGAGAAAACTGAGCACAGTGTGAATAATGACCTTACCCAGGGTCACGTACTAACTAAGTCGTGGAGCCAGTTTCCAAACCTAATTTTGGCTCCACAATCAATAGCATAATTAAAGAAACTAAATAAATTGTAAAAATGCAAAATCTATTTGGACATAAAATTTACTTTCAAATGTCAAAGTTAGAAATGATTTTGAGTGTCCATCATGGACTTTTGATAGGAGATCTGGAAGTAGATGACCAAGAAGTCCTCATTCAGTTCTACATTTTTAAGATTATCTGTGTTTCATAGTTTCCTTAAAATGAAGGCTCTGAATGTTTCTACATATTTCCTACTTGACTGTTTTAGAAAAATAATTCTCACATTCAATTGAAATGAATATGCAAAGATGTTCCTATGAAGGAAATTTGAGAGCCCAAAATGCTTATTGCTGTCACACTGTTAAGAGGTCATTATTAGTCCCTATCAGCTCATAAACAAGTTCCTGTTGATGGAATTTTATAACACCGTCTATTTCTAGTTATGTGGAAATCCTACCTATTCACAGTAAAAATCTAAAGCTTTAATATTGGCAGCAAATATACTGGAACAGAAATTTCGCAGTTTGTCCCCTGTAGATTCAATATAGATGAATAGCATTTAAAAGGCTAGAACTATACTAGACATTTCAATTATTAAATGCAAAAATGTTCCCAGAAAGACTATAAAGACTATTCATATCTGACCTGTGATCCAATTTTGCTCATTTTTAAAAGTAATTTGTTTCCATGTTATGTTCAATAAATTGCAGGTGACTCATATTCATAAAAATAAGCTTAATTGCCATGTAATAGGGAATCTGGCCAGAACATATTTGAGGTGCCCAAATCAAGAGCAAATGAAGCTTGTGGAATGCCCCTCTTCTGCACCAAATCATATGTGAATGCATAAATTCACGTGTGAATAAAAAACAGATGCTATTAAAGAAAGTTTAAGTTCCTGGGGACACATTAATAACTGACTCATGGACACACAAAGCAAAGCAAACTCCAGGGATAATTTAAAGGACCAACACACAGGAGGGATTTCCCCAGAAAACTGGCCAATCGCAATTTACATAGTAAAGCTGTTAGAAGTAAATACTTCTAGGAGGCCTCTGAATGACATTCAAATCTGGTGTCCACAATAAGCACTGAAATAGAATATTAGTTTTCAGTTGTTATGAAAACTTAAGGTTTGATTTTGTTGTTTATTCTTTTCACCATAGTTTTGTATCTAAGTGTGGAATCATCACATATATTTAAAAGTATACTCTAATTTTTAAATAATTTTCCTTGAAGGAACATTTTGGACAAAGAAAAAAGAGACCCAGTGAAGTGATTTGGCCCTATGCTGCTTGAACTCAAGCCTCCTGATTTTCTGGATTGCGCTAGTGCCACCACTTTCTATATATGCCATACAATTTACAGAAAAAAATATGAAATCTCATTGAAGTACAGTAATTTGAGTTTAAATTGAGAGAGTGGTTTCAGTTTAGGATGGAAGACTGGGTGCTTTTTCACATCTAATCCTTTTGTGGAGCTCACTGAAATAAAAATACAGAAATATAAGCTAAATATAATGAATGGTATAGTAAGAGGTCACCATCAGGAAATGGAATATTTCAACATGTTTCTGGAAATTAGAAAGAACATGGGAGAGTGTTACCGGAGAAAACAGATCAGAGGACATCAGCTCCCAGAATATTCTAGAAGGGTCTCCAGGAACAGGGAGAAACATGGAAAACCTTTAGGAAATAATTGTGGTATAGAAAGAGATAAAAATTTGAGTTTACCAGGCTGGCCAACATGACAAAACCATGTTTCTACAAAAATACACACACAGAAAAAATTACCTGGGTGTGGTGATATGCATCTGTGGACCCAGCTACTCAGGAGGCTGAGGCTGCAGTGAGCTGTGATCACACTATTGTACTCTAGCCTGGGCAAAAAAATGAGGCCCTGTTTCAAAAAAATAAAGAAATAAAAAAGTTAAAAAACAGTTGACTTTCGAAATATTGATTGATTCTTCTGTCTCCCAGGGATATACTACCAAGCATATCACAAACAAACAATAACACATTATCTAAAAATAATTTGGAGGAGAGCTAAGACCTTTATAGTCGTTATTGCCCTCAAAAGTAGAGCCCTACTTTGCTGGCATGACAGGGTTTACACATCTAAAAGTAGTCTCCGAGCCCACTTACCCTAAGCTGAAGCCAGCCAGCGAGGTTCCCCACAGACTTCCTGGAAATGTTTCGCAGTTGGGGTAGACGATTATAGACACACTTACTCTTTTATATAATGGCAGCGTGAGCTCGTACTGACTCCCAATTTTAATTCTTAAACTATGGGTGAACCAACAATCACATGTTGGAGGCTGGATTTCTCCTGAACCCAATGAGACCGAGTATTGTGCAGGAAGCTTATGAGGGAGTGCTCTTGAGATCAGCACCTGTGAGGCAAGAAAAGGAAAGCAAAGTTTGGTACAGGGTGAAGCTGGGCTGTGATATGAGGACACTGCTGACCCTGCAGGGAACTCTGAGGCTGGGATGACACTTTGAAGCTTTCAAGGCAAGGACTCTGGGGGCTTTATGTTCCATTGCTGACCAGATGTCAGATGTGAGCTGCCCTGGGAAAAGCACATAACCTTTGGCCAGGTGAAACCCCCTCGCTGAAGCAGTCCAACCAGCGAGACAACCGAGTGAATGTTCAGGTGACAACCATCACAGCAACTGGGGGAATAAATCCTTCAGTCCTGAAAAGGACTGGTGGCATCCCACAGTACATCCCAAACCACAGATGTATCAAGAAAAGTCAATATGAAAGAGGAAAAAAAATTAAAAATAAAATGTAAACTACCTTAAGAGAACAAGAAATAATTGTAGAAAGAGAAGACATTTTCTAAAAGCTTCAATTAGAACAAGAAAGAGTTGTTATAGATTAAAAATGATGCTAAATAAATATAAAGTTCAATTAAAAGTATAGAATATAAGCACATTTCTAAGACTGTAGGGCAAAAACCAAGAAGTCAAAAGTAGGTGAATAGGTGAGTGGTCACTATAACATCTAACTCAAAGGAGGAGGAAGACAGAACACAGAAAATGCAAAAAAAAAAAAAAAAAAAAAAAAAAAGAAAGAAATCAGGGAAATAATAGATTTCCTTCAGAGGAGGATCAATTCTTCACCCTGAAGGGACTCTTGATTCAATTAATAGCCTCTTTAGGGTGGTTCAGGGTGTGGGATCTTGGACCCATGGACAAAGACATAAAATTCTAGAATGCAAAATATGTAATTGCTATTAATAATGTAAACTCTTTATTGGAGTTTAGATTACATAGTCAATTTAGGACTAAGCACAAAAAAATTAAAGTTTCAGAATGGGAAGTAAATGTTAAAATTCTTGATAATATAAAAGTTAGAGCATAATTGCCTGAGGCTAAATTTGATTTGAAAGAGGCTTAAGAAAGGACAGGGAGATTAGTTTCATCTCACATTATTTTAAGGAGATGGAAATGCTGGGTTTATGATTAGATTTTACCCTACTTACAAGTGAAGTTAGCTTGTTACTGTTTCAAAGATGCTGGCAGAAAACCCAAGACTCCTGGATCAGAGACAAACAGATTTATTACTCACAGCACAGCAAACAGCATGAGTATTATGTTTGGGACAGTTTTCCTTTCCCCCAAAGTGACATGTGGATGAATGTGTTAGTCGGGGTTCTACAGAGAGACAGATGGATGATGATCCCTTTTCATACATCTCTCTTCCACAAGAGTATTGACTTAATTGATTATGGAGGCTGTTAAGTCCCATAATAGGCCATCTGCAAGCTGGAAAATCAGAAAAGCCATTGCATGGCTCAGTTCGAGTCTGAAAGCCTCAGAACCAAGGAAGGCCATGGAGTGTATTCCCCAGCCTGAGGCCAAAGTCCTGAAAGTCCCAGGAATGGGTAGTGTGGGTTTTGGAGTCAAAACCCAGAGAGTCTAGAATTCTGACATTCGAGGGAAGGAGAAAAAGGCTGTTCTGGATCAAGAAAAGGGTGTCCTGGCTCCAGAAAAGAGAGGGTGAGAATTCATCCTTCCTGCATCTTTTTGTTCCATCTAGACCTCCAGTCTATTGGACGGGGCCTGCCCACATAGATGGTGGATCTTCCCCACTCAGTCCATGATTCATATGCCAGTCTCTTCTGGAAACACTGTCACAGAAACACCTGGGAAAGCCCAATCATTCAAATTTAAAGCAAAACCACCTGGGTTTCCCTGTCAGTAGAAGAGGGGTGGGCTTGGTGCCTACTGATACAATGAGAATGAACAATGCCAGTTATCTGATGATCTCTTAATCCAGTCAAGTTGACACCAAAAATAAACTATTACAATGGATCTGGCATGATGATGCATACACAGTGGGATTGTGTCATCAGTGAGGAATACTGAGCTTGGTGATTTCACATCTTTCATAGGAGGTATTAAGCAAGACTGCTCTTTGCCCCAAAAGGAGACATCACCTCACCATCAAAGTTGCTCCCTGTAAGTACAATCCTAGTAAACAGCAGTCAGGATTTTGCCTGCTGGGTAAACAGAATAGGATGTATAGCACGAGAAACCTATGGAAGACTTTCTCTCCCAACAGGGAGTCAAGATACTAAATGAAGTTAAAGAAAGAAATAGAGGTATAGGCCTATCAGTTAAAGTTCCAAAGGTCATTAGTAAAACAACTAAAAATAGTATGTAACTCTGAAACAGTGTGAGGAGAAATGCATATATAATAAATCCCTTTCTAATACTTCATGATTAGAAATTAATAAATATGGTCTAAAGTTAACACATCTGATAAAAGCAATAAAAGGATATTATTTAGAGAAGTAGAAGTAGCCACCTAAAGAACTAAAACCATAAACATTTAAAACAGATTGACTTCAGAGTGAGATTAAAGATGTGTGAGAGAGGGTGGTTTTCATTCTACTTTATTAAAGCTCCTAATGCATCCATCCATATATCTGTATATATGTATGTATGTATGCTTTATACATATACAAGTGTATGTATATATACACATACATACATATGTGTGTATATATATGTTTATGCATATATATATGCACACATACATTGAATATGTTACAGGATGTTTCTGGTATTGCTTTCCATAATTAACTTGAAAGTATATCAAGACTAACGTTCAAGAAAATATATGTGTGTGTGTGTGCTTATGCATATACATTATGTGAATGTTAAGCAAACATATATGTTTATGAATATATATACACATATATACACATACACACATATATATGTTTTCTTGAATGTAAGGCTTGATATACTTTCAAATAAATTACGGGAAGTAATAACAGAAACATCCTGTAACATAATCAATTACAGGAGATGACTAAGCTTGTCGGCAACCAAAGTCAGAACATTGAAGATGTTAAAATTAAAAGAATAAAGTAGTAGTATAGGAGAAAAAGTCAAGTTTTATATTCAGTCAGCTGAGAATTCCTACTTTCATTCAAATTAGGAGACAATTAAAAAAATCAATTTAGCAAGCATTTCTTGAGTGTTTATGTGTCAGACAGTGTTTTTGGTGACAGGAATACAAGATTAATCTTCCTCTGATGGAATTCCCAGGTTAATAGGAGAAGAAAGGCATATAAACCAGTAATGATAATACATCATGTTAATTTCAATATCTAATTTTCAAGTTTGACATGTTTTGATGATTATCCATTTGTATTTTAATTTAAACATTATCTTATAATTGAAAGTTAAATATGCAGCCTCAGATCATCTTTTCTTCTTTACATGTGAAAGAAGTATAAAATATTTTAATGCTAAATTTGCCTTTATAAGCCTTCGGTTATTAGGAAACTGGTTAGAATATTGCTTAGGACAAAAGAAAAATCTGTTCATTTACATTTTATTTTTCTTAACCTTAATTGTCTCCTTTCTCTCTGGATAAATAGAAAAATTAATTCTGAGACATTCCTAAAGCTCTTCTGGGCTCTAAATTAGATCAAGTTGGGAGTTTTCTTCCTTGTTACACTACTTCTTCCCTGCTGACATCAAGTCTCTTGTTTCTCTCACTTGTCTATAGCATGTGCTGTTTGTCTTCCCAATTAAATTGAGAATCCCTTATGATTATCATTCAGCAAGTTAAGAAAATATCTGAGATTTAAAATTATAATTTGCATAAAAATATGTATGAATACAATTAAGTAAATAATGCCATATTTTATGAAGTTTTCAACAACTAGAAATAAGAAAGCTTATTAAGGGGTAACAATTTTATAAAATTATATTACAACATGATCAGAGTATTATCTATTAGATCACTATTTAAATGCAATAACAGCATTTTTTTTTTTTTTTTTTTTTTTTGAGATGAAATTTCACTCTTTCGCCCAGGCTGGAGTGCAGTGGCACAGTCTCACTCACTGCAACCTCCACCTTCCAGTTTCAAGCGATTCTCCTGCCTCAACCTCCCAAGTAGTGGGGATTACAGGCTCTGGCCACACGCCCGACTAAGTTTTGTATTTTTAGCAGAGGTGGGGTTTGGTCTGGCTGGTCTTGAACTCCTGACCTCGTGATCCACCCATCTCAGCCTCCTAACGTGCTGGGATTACAGACTTGAGCCACTGCACCTAAATAAAAGTATTTATATAAAACTGTTGTACATTAGATAGATATTCTATGTTATTAGAGGAGAAATTAGTGAGATAGGTTGGTGGTCAAATGAATTCCTATGAATAATAATTTAAATCAATCCAAGTAGTCCGCTAATATGGCTACACCAAATTTTGCCATTATCCTCAAAGTTTTATGCAGTTAATATAATAATTGTGGAACATGGAAATATGTGAATTTTAAGCAAAATGTTAGGATGTAAAATTATATGTACATTATTACTATCAGCATGTAAATAATATATTTATTCATATAAACAACTATTGCAAGCACATAAAAATGCAGCACTATTTTATAGCATTATGAGTGGTGACTATTTTAGGATTTACCAAACTTTCTGTAATGCTTTTAAATTATCTCACTAAATATAATTTAAATGTGTGTTGCAGAACACTGTGTACTGTGTGATATACACATTTTTAATTTATAGATGTCTCTTTCTTTTTTGCCAGTAAAGGGACGAGTAGGACAGACATTAGAAGATATACTCCTTCTAATTTACGGATAAGAGTACATGTAGTACAAATTTTTATTATTTTAAACAGCTCTATATTTTTACAGTTAAACACTTAAACTTTAAATTAAAAAATTATGAGGTATAAAAACCTTTAGATAATCTTAGCCAGCCTCCTTTGTAGCCTCCAGTGATTCTCTCCTGCTGATATGCATACCTTTATTTGCCTCCTATAATGAATCGGAGATAGTTGGTGTGACCACAGTGAATGTGACATTGTATGACTTCTAAGGCAAGACCATAAAAGGCCTCATAACTTCTTCCTTGGTCTCCTAGATCACATGTACTGGGGGGAAGGCAATAACCATACCATAAAGACACTCAAGTAGCCATGTAAAAGAGCCCAAGGGGATAGAAACTGAAGCCCCCAGACAACAGCCAGCATCAACTCTCTGGCCATGTGAGCGAGCTGTCTAGGAAGTAAATTCTATAGTTTCACTCAGACTTCAGATGACTGCAGCCCTAACAAGTTTGCAATATCATGAGAGACATCGAGCTGGAGCCCCCCACTCCTGAATTCCTGACTCAAAAGACCTGTGTGAAATAATATATGATTGTTGTCATTTTAAGCGACTACATTTTAGGGTAATTTTTTTTTTGTGGCAAAAGATAACCAAAGCATAATTCATGGCCTTTCTGTTACTTAGAAGTCATCAGGAGCTCTGTGCTGCCTTTTAGATGTCCCTGAAGTAAGCTGCTGTACATATGGACAATACATGTTTTCTGAAACAGTAGGGGTATTGTTAGATATGTCTTGTCATGATGGGCCTGGGGTGCCCAGTGTATTAGTCCATTGTAATTTATAAAGAAAAGAGGTTTATCTGGCTCATGGTTCCACAGGCTGTGCAGGCAGCAAGATGCTGGCATCTGCTCCACTTCTGGAGAGGCCTCAGGAAAGTTAGAATCATGGCAGAAGGCAAAGGAGGAGGGAGCACTTCACATGGCCAGAGCAGGAGGAAAAAAGGATGAGGTGAGGTACAACACACTTTTAAGCAACTAGATCTCATGAGAATGCACTATTGCAACAACAGCACCAAGGGGGATGGTGCTAAACCATGAGAAACTGCCCGCATGATCCGGTCACATCCCAATAAGCCCCACCTCCAAAACTGGGGATTACAATTGAACATGAGACTTGTCTGGGAACACAGACCCAAACTGTATCACCCACCATGGTGACTTTTTCTATCACTTGTCACCTGATGCCTTGTTACTTATTCTGAAATCCCAGGGAAAGAAAGTCCTATTATATGTGTACAAGAGAAAGCTGATATTCAAATGGATAGACATTTTCTGACTAAGTAGAAGTGTTTCAAACACTTTGCTTAGCACAGTCGTCGTATTTGTTCAACCCCTTAGAATTTTTGCCACATGGATTAGTAGAAAATATATTCTCTTTTTGTTATCCAGAAGTATGGTGCTTCACAGCTACAGAACAGTGCATAGATGAACATGAAGTATACCATTTAGATAATTTGGAAATAAAATTTATTTGTTTGCACAAGAGATTCTTTGGCAAAAAGGAAAAGCGATTCAGCAATGCCAGCTAAATATAATTTTCTAGACCTAATTTTAAAAATGAGTAATTATGAGACAACAAACAATAAAAAAAGTTCTGGTAGTTCGTAAAATTTTAATGTTATTTATACTATAATCCAGCTACCTAAAAATATAATTTCAGATCATAGGTTCAAAAGGCAGATTTCAAAATCTTACATTTGTTAATATCAATGCTGTGAATTTGCTGAAATGGAAAGTTACAGAAAATGCAGTTAAGAATGTAATTTTAGCAATGTAACCCTAAACACAAAAAGTGAGTGAGGACACATTTTTACATTTATGCCAAATGAAGAACATAAAAGGAAGCGGGAATCAATCTGAACAGAAGTTGATGCTGTTGCTGACACAAAGAAGGATTTGGGACCTTCTTAGTTATGATCTAAGGCCTGTTTATTAACTTTCTAAGATCAAACTGGCATTCATTGTCTCAGAAACATATTTTTCTACTGTGGTCCCTGCTCCAGTCAAATTCATTGTTTCATTTCTGACTTATTTGCTAAGGTATGCTCTGCAGCATTTATCAAAATCTCTTCTATACCAAAACCAAGGAGGAAAGCCAAATACTGCATAAGACACATTGGCACCTGAGTATATATTAGAAAACTATGCAAATAATAATTGCAGCTTTTGCCAGCTTAATTTGCTACTTCAGAGATTATATTGCTTATAACCCAACTGTGACTTGCTGCTGTGGCACTGACTGGTATTTCCAGTGTCCCCAAATGTAGTTCTAACAAGGTTACTAATATTATAATAATATTTGAATTCCTTTATCATAATGAATGTGCCAACCACTTTCCAAAAGTTTCTCATTTACTTGGTCTAAACCAACCTCCCTACTTCTATATTCTGAATTAGATACAATATCCATGTGGACCAACCAAAAGATTAAATAAAGTGGGCATTGGAATTATCTAAAAGCGCTTGATATTTAGTTCTTTTCTTTTTGCAAAGTGTGAGATTTATTAAAATTCTGACTCAAATGAAATGTAAAACATGAGACAATCTTGATACAGTTAGAGAATTTGAATAATAACTAGATATTTGATTTAAAAATAAATTGATTAAAAACAAAGGACTGATTTCTGTTTATCTGTATGATAATGGTGGTGTGTTCATTTCCCAAGAAGCTCTTGTCTTTAAGAGATATTGACATTGTTTTCATTGTATATATTGAAGGTATACAAATTGTTGATTTGATATAGGTATATATTATGAAATAATCACCAAAATCAAGATAATTAACGTATCTATCACCTCACATAATTACTTTTTTTGGAAATGAGAACACAAGATTTACCCTGCTAGCAATTTCAAGTTTTCAGTATGTTAAGTAGGATATTGTGCACCATTAGCAGTCCCCGGGAGGAGTATTCCATGCATTGGTGACCAATTCTATGGGAGAACTTTAAACACTTTGCTAATTTCTGCTAAGCTTCCTCTGGCAGAAGGTTTACACAAACCTAGCTATGAGATTTATGAGACCAGTGAGACAGAACACTCAAGTGAGACAAAGCAACTTCATGATTCATAAATAGGCAGAAAGAATCAACAGAAGGCTAGGATCCATGGTGACCAAGTCCCCGAAAGCTCAGAAAAGCTGCACAGAATGGATGAAGTATCACCAGCATATGGCCCATTTTACACCACAGCTGAGCAACCCCAAAAGCACTCTGTCTTTTATTCTCATGTGAGTGTGCGAGGGTCCCTAAGATTACTGAGCTCAAGCATTATAGGACATCTCTTTCTAGGAGCAGCAAGGACAAAACCTTGGCTGTTCTGGACAGTTCCTCCTTATCTCAGTACATTCTACCCAAGAATTGCAAGCACGAAGGGGAAGATCTGATCACTGAAGCTCATTTGGGGATCTGTCTTGCAAATTACGGTATTGTTACCTATAGTCATCATGCTATACATTAGATCTCCAGAAACTATTTGCACTATTTTGACTCATCAGGCTAGAAGTCTGTAATGGTTAGTTATACAAGTCAACTTGACTGGGTTAAGAGGTGCCTGGATCACTAGTAAAGGACCCTCGTTCACCAGTGTAGACAGGTATCCAATCCAGTAAGGACCTGACCTGAACAAAAAGTCAGAGAAAGGGCAAACTTTTTCTCTCTGCTTGAGTTGAGACATCTATCCACTCCTGTCCTTAGACATCAGTGCTTCTGTTTTTCAGGCTTTTGGCTTCAGATCAGGACTTACACCATCAGCCACCTGATTCTCAGGCCTTCAAACGTTGACTGAATTATATTACCAGATTTCCTGTTTCTCCAGTTTGCAAACAATAGACCATAGGACTTCTCAGCCTGTGTAACCATGTGATTCAACTTTTATAAATCTCTCTCTCTCTGTATATTATGTATCCTATTGATTCTGTGTCTCTGATAAACTCTGACTTATACAAAACCTTTGGGATGACAAAGCTGCATTGTATCCCGGGGAGTCCGCAATGTGATAGGGCTTTGCTTTCTTCACTCTGTGTCTTGTTGTCTGGTCATTCAAGCAGCATTGCATGTGTTTCAATGTTCTACAACTTCTCCAGGAAAACAGCTCCTCCAACCTTTGTCTGCACTTTTTATTCCATAAGGTCATATTCCAGATTTTGATTTGAGCCAGATCAATCTGGGTCCTTAACAGATATTGTACCACCCACTTGTCCCTTCTTCACTGCTCACTTTCATTCCTTACCAGGGACTCCTCAAACAACCCCACTTCCAAATTTTCTTTCAGCCAAAAATTCTGGAGCAAATTGACACCTGATACACCTGTCTCTCTGGTTCTTCTGAAGATATTCTGAGATATGTCCTAAAGGGAATCAGAATATACTATTTAAATATATGCCTTTTTTGGGGGGGCAGAAGAATTATTTTGGCTGAAGACATTTGAGATTCTACAGATTCACAAAGAAACCTTCCCAGGGCTTCCCTTAGCTGGGTAAAAGCAGACTTTTGAGAAATAAAAAGTGCCATAAATCCCCTCTCCAAGGGACGTTTTATTGCTAAAAGAAAGCAGAAAATCAGTGCCAAGAAGAACCTGCAGACACACGAAATCTTGTTAAGATAGCCCTTATCTGCCATTAGTTTCCGCCTATATTTACCTTCCCATAGTTTGCTGTACCTGGAAGCCACAAACCCTTTTCCCTTGTTTTGTCACATCTCCACAATTTATTGTTATTTGTTAAAATGGTATATAAGCTCTAAGTCCTATCTGCTTCTTTGGGTCATCACTTCTTTTCTAAGAAGTCTCCTGTGTCATGTCAATTATATCAAATAAAATTTGTATGCCTTCTCTCCTATCACTCTGTCTTTATTCAGTCTAATTTTCAGGGCCTCAGGCAATGAACCTAAGAGAAAAGAGGAAAAAAAATTTTCTTCTCATACAGTTTGAATCTGAGTTTAGGTTCAAGTTGAGCACTTAAGTTTCATAGACTTGAAAAGCAATACCAAAGTTTTAGATTCTTTTTTCTTTTACTTTTGCTAGCATGTGGTCACTTGGATATTGTTTCCATAACTTATATTTATGACAATATCATAAAGGTGAATTAGAAATAGGACAAGTCAGCCAGGAGCAGTGACTCACGCCTGTAATTCCAGCACTTTGGGAGGCCAAGGCAGGTGGATCACGAGGTCAGGAGATCGAGACCATCTGGCTAACACGGTGAAACCCCGTCTCTACTAAAAATACAAAAAATTACCCGGGTATGGTGGCGGTCGCCTGTAGTCCCAGCTGCTTGGGAGGCAGAGGCAGGAGAATCACTTGAACCCAGGAGGCAGAGGTTGCAGTGAGCCAAGATCACACCACTACACTCCAGTCTGGCGACAAAGCGAGACTCCATCTCAAAAAAACAAAACAAAAAAGAAATAGGACAAGTCACACTGTAAATCCTCTGTTCCTAATCTTTTTAAATAATCAATGCTGGGTAAAATAAATGAGGGAAAAAGAAGAAACAAAATCAGAAACAGCCTGTAACCTAGAAAGTAAATATGAAAAGGATAAGGATGATGCTGATAATTCACCACTCTTAACTCTCCTGTAATTTGGAGAATTAAGTTCCAGATGTTTGGAGTAGAGCCACTTCACCTCCTGTAAAATTTTCTCATATAATAAATGACAAAAATAAGGATTTTTATAACCCTTATTTCTAAGTTATAAATAACTTCAGAGGAGTTGCTGTAGTCCTTGAATCAGAATCAAGCTTTTCTCTTCTGCAAACTGTGTCTGATTTGTTTTAAATAAATGTTTCTTAACTGCTTAGTTTATTGTCAATCATTTCTAAGTGCCCCCTATACATTAATTCTCCACCTGCTGACATCACTGTCATTAAGATGTAACTCTGTTATTATATATGTAATTGGAAGTTTATTGGTTAATTCGCACAGAAAAAAATATTTTTTTTTCTTTCAAAAGTTAGCAATTTGGAATTTGGAAGTTCTACTTGATCTGTTTCTTTGCAGACCCAGTATTTTTTTCATACTCTTATTTCTCCATGCTGTAGGGCACTTTCCTTATCAGTGTGGTTATAACTGGGTCAGGACATGTCCATGTTCTAGCTCTTGTGAAGGAAAAAAGAGAAGTGGAGGATAAGAAATTCACTCTCCATAGGTAATAAGGAAGTTGTATACATTGTTTCCACTCAAATTTCATTGGTTAGAATTTAGACACATATTCACAACTAGCTGCAAGGGAGAGTAGGAAATTTGGGCTTTACCTGCGTCTTCCAGGTACAAAACTAAACTATATTACTATTGATGAAGGGGAGACATATCTTCAGGGAAAATGAGCTTAACATCTCCATTAAAATGAATGCTCTGGCAAAGTCTCTAAGATTATAAATAACTTTGTTATCTATTGTCCATAGATATATATGTCCATAGTCTATATTTTACAGACTGCCCTGTAAAATATACACAACATAGATAGTCGGAGCTATTTAAAGGCCTCTTGAAGTTCTCACTGGTATTGAGGATATAAGAGTTTACATGTTACAAATTAAAGAAGGATTTTTGAGGACTATTTCTTTGAAAACATCTGGGTTGTGAAATCCTAAGAGGGAGAATGTGTATTGCTCCGTTAGTCTCTAACCCCAAGCCTTATGAAGTGGACTTTGAAGAGATGAGAGAGCTTCACACTTCTCTTTTACTGTTTTGGGGAAAATAGGCACTTCTATCTAGAGTATTCAGATGCTAAAGATTGCTATGCACAGTGTTGCTTTTTTTTAGCCTCCCCACACACACCATTACCAACAGAAAAGTTTCTTATGCAATAAACATTGTGCACAACTGAAAAAATTTTATGTTATTATTTTAGGTTTTATGCAACCTGGTTGCTTGGAATGACTGAAAGACTTCAGCCAAGAGAAACTGAATGTACGCCAGGTTATGAGGAGCATTAGCTGGGCCAAAGTTAAAATTCGGTGCCTCCACTCCAGAGATCTTTAGAAAACCCCGTTGAAAAAGCAAAAGCTGAGTTTATTAAACGTATTGTAGCAAGAGAGGGCACCTTACTGACAGTCTTAATATTATCTTAAAGCGAGAAAATTGGGGCAGGATGCAGATGGAGCCAAGAGCCCGGCTGAATGATTTTAAGGCAGGATATACATGGGATTGAACATATATAATAGCTATGGATTGGAAAACAGAGGAAAAAGAGGATCATAAAACAAATTTTAATGGGCAAACTGTATATTGGTGTAGTCTTGATGTGTGAGCTGTTAGCCTTCATAAGTAAACTGTTTTAATTATTTTATCTTACTGAAAGCAAGTAGCTAAAGAATGTTTACTTTGTCTCAGAATGTTTTACACAAGGGCAGGAAATTTATTTTCGCTCTCAGAGATGGCATGTGACAGATGGGCAGAAATGGGGTGAAACCCAAAGGAACCCACTAAACACTCAGAATAAAAAGAGTACACTTCAAATGTGTTATAGTTTCTGAGAGCAGTGAGGCTAGATTGTGAAACTATTGCTCAAGTGAGAATCACCTGCCCATACATTCTTTTCCAGTCTCACAGACTTCTAGGTACCCCAACATCCACCCACTCATCTCCGCATTCTCCCTGAATGAGCAGAAACCACTGTTGAGTATTTAGAAAAGAATAAGTCAAGCACTGGGTGGGAAAAGACAAGGAGCCCATAACTGTGCCTCTTTCTCCAGCTGCAGGCTTCCTGATTATCCCAGGCCCACAATGGGGATAAAAAATCATAACATTAAATGAATTTTAGTACTTTCGACTATTAAACGAAACTTGTTTTTATGATTACTAAATTGAAGCAGTGTTTAGTGACCTAAAAGTGGACAGAAAAGTAGTAGTGCTGGCCTTGCTTTCATCCTGAGTTAGAAGAGTCACTTTGATAGGGATATTGAGACACACACACACACAAAAATGAAACAAGTGCTTTATGACATGATACAGAGTAACTATTTGTTCAGTATGTATGTAATGGTTATATATGGCTCTAGTTGGATTGCCATTGTGTTTCTTACTAGATCCTTGAGCCATCATGTCTTATCTACCTGTGTATGAGTGCATAGATACATATAGATGAGTTGGCATAAGAAATGGGAAGATGTTCAATAATTTTCACTTCATAAGGTAGCTGTTAATATCAATTTGCTATTTCCTTGAGATACTGTCCCTATTCACTACAGCAGCATAGAAATATCCAAAACTAGAGTAACTTTTTTAATTTGATGAATCTGGGAACATCAGTGTTTATAATTCAATCTAAGTCTAATTTAGAAATTTTTATTATTAAATAAGATGAGCTTTTTAATGTATTGTTTTCAATATTGTCAAATTACTCATTAAATATCATTGTGTGTGTGTGTGGGAATACATGATATATAGAAACATACAGGGCCTTACACTGGCTGATAGATAATAAATTTTATGATAGTGATTATTATATATTTTTAAATATAGTAATGCTTTCTCCAAGCTGAATATTTGAGAAACATATTGAAAAACTTTTTTTTGACACATCAGGCCTAATCTAGTCAATATCTTTCAACCTAATGTGTTCCACAAAAGAGTTTTCCAGTGAGAAAGAAGCTGGAATTCAGAAACAGAAGTATTTTACCCATCAATGACATAGTGTACAACTCTGGGAAAACTCTTTATTCTCTATGGCTTACTATCTGCATTTCTCACATGGAGAACAATTATTGCCTACCAATAAAAAATTTGAGAACTGTAGGGAAAGACTACCTTATTATTTTGCATCCCCTAGGAGAAAAGAGTTGGGGTTTTGTGGGGGATGTTTTCCCTTCATTTTGATACAGTTTCTTCAGAACCAATCTGTTCATTTTGTGATAGGCAACTCTTATAACTGTAGAAAATGGGAAGACACATGGTGAGGAAAGATGGGCTAGAGAAGCTAATCAAATATTTATTCTTGTTTTCTAATAAATTTTTACCAGCACAAGTATCCTGTTTCTTTTAACCTTCTATGATTAAATATTTCATTGAACTGGGAGATAATTTTTAATCTCAGTGTTTTTTTCTTTCCCCCAACATTAAGCTTGAAATAGTACTTCTTGTTTGAGTGGTAGATGATGATTGTAGTAGTAAGAGAGGCCATCAGGAAAGAACAAAGAACATCCCCATATACCCCACTTCATAATTTGATTTTGAGTTTGCAGTAGTGTAATGTTTTCTGGAGATGGAGCAGACAGAGTATAAGCAATGCTATCAGAAAAAACAGGGTTTGTATACAGTTCAGGCAACTTATTTACATGAACTCAAACCTCAGTGTTCTCCATCTGTAAATCTGGGATAATGCTTACTGCATGGGTCTTGTGAAATTTAAATGAGGTGGTGAATGTGAAGTAGAGTTGCTCAGTCTTCTGAGCTCATGGGAGTTGTACAGTCAATGATCCTTCCTATCTTTCCTTTCTTACTAGAATAATCACCCTTTCAGTTGACTAATTCTTCTAACTGAAAATGTTTAATTGTGGGACTTATAATTTTATATATTTCTGATTTTTTAAAAATATTTTTCCTCTAGTAATTAGTCCATAAAAATGATTTATTATTTCTTTTTGAACTTTTGAAATAATTAAAAAGTAAAAATTACTTCAGCTAGTGCTTTTGTAAAGTGTGTATGTGTTTGTGTGTGTGTATGTGTGTGTTTTAAAGCAGTTTATATATTCAAGCCAGAGGCAGGTAACCTTGCTGCAGAGGAGACAAGAGAAAAGACTGTTGCTGTATCCTTTGGCTATATGTATGTTTGTTCATTAGGATGGCAAATGGGGATAATGTATTTCAGTGAGTTCCTATGTGAGATGCATCTTGGAATATAAAATATGAAAAAGTTGTTACATAAGAGTGGCAAAACAAAAATAATTAAAGAAAAAGTATCACATTGTACCCTCATATTTCAAATTCGAGAAACTTAATTCTAGGACACGTATTTCTTTTCCCGCTTTAAAGCTCATGCAACTTCTTTACAGACTAGTTCAAGATATGGCTGATTATTCTCTTTTAATGTGATCAAGTGAGAAAGTTTCACTGATAGACCCTGAGGGACAGCAGATAAGAGCAATGTGGCTCAGGCTGGGCTGGACCTGTCACTCCTGTCACACAGATTTAGACTTTTGAAATGCAGATTCGTGAGTCTTGAAATCCCTGGAACTTTGATTCATGGACTAAACTGCCCCAAAATTCTTCATTTTGTGAGATGGTTCAAATTGCATGTAGTATTTACAAAACATTTGAAACAGCAGTGTTTAATGTCATTATATAATGACTGTACATCTGAATATGGTTTGGCTCTGTGTCCCTACCCAAATCTCATCTTGAATTGTACTCCCACAGTTCCCATGTGTTGTGGAACGACTTGGTGGGAGATCATTTGAATCATAGTGGTGAGTCTCATGAGATCTGATGGTTTTATCAGGGGTTTTCGCTTTTGTATTTTCCTCATTTTTTCTTGCTGCCGCCATGTAAGAAGTGTTTTTCACCTCCTGCCGTGATTCTGAGGCATCCCCAGACATGTGTAGCTGTAAGTCCAATTAAACCTCTTTTTCGTCCCACTCTTGGGTATGTCTTTATCAGCAGTGTGAAAATGGACTACTGTAGTAAGTTGGTGCCAGTGTAGTGGGGCATTACTGAAAAGATACCTGAAAATGTGGAAGCGACTTTGGAACTGGGTAACAGGCAGAGGTTGAAACAGTTTGGAGGGTTTAGAGAAGACAGAAAAATGTGGGAAAGTTTGGAGCCTCCTAGACACTTATTGAATTGCTTTGACCTAAAACCTGATAGCAATATGGACAACAAGGTCCAGGCTGAGGTGGTCTCAGATGGAGATGAGGAACTTGTTGGGAACTGGAGCAAAGATGACTCTTGTTACGTTTTAGCAAAGAGACTGGCGGCATTTTGCCCTGCCCTAGAGATTTGTGGAACTTTGAACTTGAAAGAGATGATTTAGGGTATCTGGCATAAGAAATTTCTAAACAACAAAGCATTTAAGAGGTGACTTGGGTGCTGTTAAAAGCATTCAGTTTTAAAAAGGAAACAGAGCATAAAGTTTGGAAAATTTGCAGCCCGGCAATGTGATAAAAAAGAAAAACCTATTCTCTGAGGAGAAATTCAAGCCAGCTGCAGAAATTTACATAGGTAACAAGGAGCTGAATGTTAATCCCCAAGACAATAGGGAAAATGTCTCCAGGACATGTCAGAGGTCTTCACCACAGCCCCTCCCATCACTGGCCTGTTGGCCTAGAAGAAAATGGTTTAGTGGGTCAGGTCCAGGGTCCTCATGCTCTGTTCAGCCCTGTGTCTCAGCTGCTCCAGCTATGGATAAAAGGGGCCAGTGTAGAGCTCGGGCCATGGCTCCAGAGGGTAGAAGCCCCAAGGCTTGGCAGCTTCCTAGTGGTGTTGAGCCTGCAAGTGCACAGAAATCAAGAACTGATGTATGAGAACCTCCACCTAGATTTCAGAAGATGTATGGAAATGCCTGGATGCCTGAGCAGAAGTTTGCTACAGGGGGTGGGGAGGTGGAGTGGGGGCACATATGGAGAATCTTTGCTAGGGCAGTGTGGAAGGGAAATGTGAGGTGGGAGCCCTCACACAGCATCCCTATGTGGCACCACCTAGTGGAGCTCTGAGAAGAGAGCCACCATTTGCCAAAACCCAGAACTGTAGATCCACTGACAGCTTGCACTATGCACCTGGAAAAGAGACTCAATGTCAGACTGTGAAAACAGCCAGGAGGGAGGTTGTAACCTGCAAAGCCACAGGGGTGGAGCTGCTCAAGACAATGGGAACCAATCCATTGCCTCAGTGTGACCCAGATGCAGGTAAAGGTGTCAAAGGAGATCATTTGAAACTTTTAAGATTTGACAACTTTGTTTGATTTCAGACTTGCATGGTGCCAGTAGCCCCTTTGTTTGACCGATTTCCCCCATTTGGAATGGCTGTATTTACCCAATGCTTTTACCCCTATTGTATCTAGGAAGTAACTAACTTGCTTTTGATTTTACAAGCTCATAGGTGGAAGGGACTCACCTTGTCTCAGATAAGACTTTGAACTGTGGACTTTTGAGTTAATGCTGAAATGAGTTAAGACTTTTGGGGAGTATTGAGAAACCATGATTGGTTTTGAAATGTGAGGACATGAGATTTGGTTGGGTCAGGGCTGGAATGATATGGCTTGGTTCTGTGTCCCCACCCAAATCTCATCTTGAATTGTACTCCCATAATTTCCACATGCTGTGGGATAGACCCAGTGGGAGATAATTTGAATCATGAGGATGGTTTCCCCATACTGTTCTTGTGGTAGTAAATAAGTCTAGAGAGATCTGATGGTTTTATTAGGGGTTTCCACTTTTGCATATTCCTCATTTTCTCTTGCTGCTGCCATGTAAAAAGTGCCTTTCACCTCCCTCCATGATTCTGAGACCTTCCCAGCCATGTGCATCTGTAAGTCTAATTAAACCTATTTTTCTTCCCAGTCTCAAGTATGTCTTTATCAGCAGTGTGAAAACAGACTAATACAACATCTTTATCAGATTATTAATATGATTTATATCAGGCACCTTGATCCTGTCCCTTCCACTTAGTATAACTACAATTCCTGAACATTATATATAAAACAACATAAGAAGCCTCTGAAACATAAAGAAAAGAAGGCAGAGCAGTGAGGGACCTGGGAATGCAAGAAACAAAACAGTGGTGAATATCCCAGGTTTTCTTTTGGCCTCATCTGTCTAATACTTAAATTTGAAAAAGGTAGCAACCCAGAGAGTCAATCAGTGCAGACAAAACCAGATCCCACAAAGGCCTACCCTTTCTAGTCAAAGGACCTAGATAGGAGCAGCCTAAAATGATAAAACATTTTTAGACAGTAACCTCTCTACTCTGTACAAGTATCACAGAAAATCCTGGGTGACTTTGTCCCTTCCCCCTAGCAAAAGTTAAGTGGGGAGCTAAAGACTGTAATAAGGCACCTCAAGCTTCCTGCTGAGGTGGTGTCAGAAATGGCTGAATAGGGAAGCTGGACTTTCATGACCTTCCATCCTCCATCAGTATCAGTGGAGACCACATGGAAAGTCTGGACTTCCACTCCACCCCAGCAAAAAGGAGGAACGGCCCCCTTGGGGGCCAACTAAGGCAGAGTGGGGGACTTGGCTTTATACACACTTGGCAAGGACAAAGGCAGTGCCCCACAACCCCTTTTAAAGTAGTAGGCAGGAGTTGACTCCAGAGGCAGGACTCCACTATGGAGACTGGACTTCAACAATGGGCCAAGTTGAGAACTAGCTAAAACAGGAAAGGGGTGGAAACACCTTTTCATAAGACACTCATGCCAATGTGCCATGTCAGTTTACCGTTTTCATGGCAGCACCCATAAGTGACCAGCCATTGCCATGAAGCAACCTAACAACCAGAAGCAACCTAACCCAGAAGTTACCACCCTTTTTCTAGAAATTTCTGCATAATCTGCCCATTAATTTGCATATAATTAAAAGTGAATATAAGTATGACTGCAGAACTGCCTCTGAGTGCTCCTGTGATTATATTGCCTACAGAGCAGCCCTGCTCCACAACTAGCAGTACCTCTGCTGCTGCTGTACACTGTCACTTCAATAAAAGTTCCTGTCTAATACCATCAGCTTGCCCTTGAATTTCTTCCTGAGCAAAGTCAAGAATCCTCCTAGGCTAAGCCCCAATTTTGGTGCCCATCTGCTCTGCATCATCTGTTGACCAATGGAGGGATGAAGACAATGGCAATCAGTGGAAAGACGTTGATTGGTTAGAGATGGTGGGAGATGGCAATTGGAGAGAGGATGAGTGGAGAGATGGTGAGAGATTGCAAAACAGTCTGTAATTAAGGCTGCAAGAGCTTTAACACTGAGGCTATACCAATAAAGATCTACTAACACAACAGTGCTATACAACTAATCAAAGGCTCTTTTCAGAGCCACCATTTTTACCAGCAAGCAGCAGAGCTGAGCAGATGGGCAAGTGGCCATAGTGCTGCTGCTTGTTAGGGACCTGCAGCTCTGCCTGGCAGGCCAGTGGGCTAATGGTCCCTGTGATGGCTCCCTGACGTGGCAGCTGAGCTCACCCAACCTGTATAGTTTTTCACCTGAGTCCCACATGCAAGACTGGTCAGTGCCATTTTTGTGCCTGTGAATGAGTGAGTGTCCCCTCTGTCTCCTCCCCCATGATATTGGGTATAAACTTGGGAATAAAAGCCTTTGGCTAAGGGGTAAAAGTCCCCTGTCATTTGAGTGCCCCAAAGCATGTCCTTGTCACCTCTTCACCCAGTCCTTCCTCCTGTGATTCCATTTTATTGTTACATCAGTGGTTTTATTTTCAGTCCTAAAATGTACGTTTTGTTTGCTGTCTTATATTTGCTTTTGACTTTCTGTTGACTGTGTTTGGGCAATTGTTTAAGGCAGAACACTTGGTTGTGAGAGGTCTCCTGTTGTATTGACTCTAGGATGCCAGAGTCTTGTTGTTCTGTGACCCCAGCTTGGTCTTGGGTTCACTGTTGTCCACCCCCAGGTGCCCTGGAGTTTTGGCATTTGGTGAGGGGACCCTCACTGGCTGAGACTCAAGCACTCTGTGTTTTCAGCATTGGTATTATTGGCCTCCCCACAGATGCTCTGGGGTTTTTGGCATTGGCATTCCCGCTAGAATTGTGGGTTATACCCCCTCTCCTAGGGGAATATTGGTCTCACCTTTTTCTGCCCTGAAGTTGGAAGTTATTAGTTTTCTAATAACCAATTGCAGGCCCCTTCCTGTGTTCTGCCTTATAACTGTGTTGCTCAAACTCCTCTTGGATGAAGGGACTGAGAGTTCCTGGGGCCCTGGCCTGATAGAAGACCACCTATAAATGCTAGACAAGTGGCCACTTGAATATTTTTTCCAGTGTCTCCATTGCTGGGTAGGTTCTCCAGCAAGTCAGGGCTTCTGAGGTCTCTGCTTGGGCAATGCTGTTTAGATCTTTGCCTTCCTTCCTTCCACAGTCACCATTTATTTAGTCCCTCTCTCTGCCCAAAACTCGCTCTGTGTGAAATTTAGGCTCAACATTTTACTGTCCAACTGTAACTTGTAATACGCTTTTGTAATGCTTTGCTACCTACTTACACCTTCTCTGCAGGAAGTGGGAATCTAAAAAGGAAGAATAACAAGGGCCCAGTTGCTTTCCATCTCCCTAGACTTAGAAAAACTTCTGTATCCAGTTAAAATCCTTTTAGTCATGGGGAAAATGATGAGCATCCCAGAAGACTGTCCACTAGGATGTCTTTTAGGTTACTGGAGCACATTCCAATTCAGCTTATAGAAAAAGAAACTATTTTCTATTGCAACACTGCTTGGGTTCAATACAAATTAGAAAACTAATAGATTTGGCTTCAACATGATTCTATACATTATAATGACATTTTACAATTGAACTTATTCTGTAGAAAAGAAGAAAAATGGGAAGATGTCCCTTATGTGTAGGCTTTTATGGCCCTTTACTGGCTCATGTTACATCAAGGCATCAGAAAGCCATGCATAAAGGAGACATTCCTAGCTGCTCCCACTAGAAAACCTACACCTTCCCTGAAACCTCCTCAGTCCCCAAATTCTGAGGAGTTTCTTGTCAGTTTTCTAATGAAGGATTCCACCCCAAAGTCATCAGACACCCCTCCCTTCTTTTCCCCCAGCCCCAGCTTATACCCGACCCCCGACTGCCCAGGAAAGTAAGCACAACCACTACCACCAGGAGTGGGGCCCCATAGCAGCCCCTAAAGTCAAACCGTGTCTATTGCGGGAAGTAACTGATCAAAATGCAGGAATACTTAGTGTACGTGTGCCATTTTCTAGTCTAATTTGCTTTATACAAAGAAAAAAATTGGCCAGTTTTCAGAAGATCTAGAAAAGTTTATAGAGGAGTTTATTAAGTTTATCATGTTGTTTAATTTAACTTGTCATGACTTGCAAGTGTTGTCATCTGCTTGCTGTGCCATGGGAAAAATGTGAAGGAAAAAGTGTGTGGTTGAGCCAGTGAATTATGACAAGGTTAGAAAAATAACTCAGGGAAAGGATGAAAATCCTGCTCTGTTTCAGGGTCATTTGGTTGAGGTACTCAAAAAAATGCTAAAGCAGACCCCAGACTCCACAAAAGGACAAGCTCTCCTGGGCATACATTTTGTTACTCAATCTGTCCCTGCTATTAGGAGGAAGCTACAAACAGCAGCAATGGGGCCTCAAATCCCTTTGAGTCAACTCTTAAGCACAGCCTTCAAAGTTTACAATAATAGGCACAGGGAAAAAAAGTGAAAAAAAAAAGAGACATAGCCAAAATGCATAATTGTTAACAGTTCCTTTAAGAACCCTGCCACCTCAGAATTACCCATCCTGAGAAAGTGTCATGAGATCGGCAACTGGGATGCGCAGAGAGGAGCCCCAGATTTGCTGACTTCTGGGTCAGAATCAATGTGCCTACGATAAGCAAAAGGGCCAGTGATAATGAGAATACCTTAACTGTCCCTGGTGAGAGAGACAAAAAAATTCCCCATCGATTCTAGAACTAACTTTCTTCCACTAGCCCCAAAGAGCTTCCTAGGTCAAGTAAGTTTATTGGAGGTCTTGGACCCTTGACACTTGGACCCTTGATCGAACAGACAGACAGCTTCCAGCAGTGGCAGAGAAGCACCTGCCCAAATATTTTTCTTTGGTGTCTCCACTGCTGGGTAAGCCCTCCAGTGGCTTCGGGACCCTCGAGCAAAGTAATTTGCTCTCTCTCTTTCTTATCTGATGCTATGGGATTCCTTTCCCAGCCTGTTGTTGTCTTCAAACAAAATTTGACCAAGAGAATGGGTCCCAATTTTGTAAATAACTTGAATCCGGTTGTCTTGTATAGGTCATTTTATTTAAGGTTTGTTTTTTGTTTTCTTTTTTTAGGTGTGTGTATATAGGTATTATGATGTGTGTTCCATGTAACATGCTATCAAATTGACTTATAAATAAAAGAGTATTACTAAATTAAATAAGACTAATCTAAGCTTAATAGTTTGATGAGAATGCTGTGTCTTCTAAAATTTAACTTTAAAATTTTTACCTAGATAAATTACCAATGTCATAAGGGTTAAAATTGTTAAAATGGCTTCAAATGATGACTAGCTTTGCATGGTGTCTTGGTTCTTGGAGGTGGTATAGATAAAACTGTTAAAAGTGAAAAGTTAAATGCATGTGAATGGAATAGAGGCTTAGTGAGCTTTTTGTGTGGTTTAATGTCTTAAAATGGTGTAATGGTTCTCATCTATAGAATGCCAATATCTGGTGGGCAGTTCAAAATCTCTTGTTCCTAGGTTTATATAAAACGTGCCAAAGAGATGTATTTTTTATTGAGAAAAATGATAATCTTTATCAAATTCAGAGGTTATTAAAAAGGACATTCAAAATATAATAAAACCAATGACTAGAAAAAAGAGAGATGTAATAAATGTTATGAAAAGAAAAAAAGAATGAGTGGTTTTGTATGAAGAGGAGTTTCGTATAGTAAATTCTTGTCCTAGAGTAAAATAGCTGGTTATTTAAAAAAGAGGTAGCAGAGGTCAAGTCACACATAATATAGAGGGTCTACATACACTGTAATAAGGTTGACAAAAGGGTATTTACAAAATAAATTTTGTCCTGTGATTAAACTTGCTATGATTAAAGAAAAATGGTTTGTGGTAGGTTTTCTGAAAAAGTGGTCTATATTTTGGAACCAGATTTTCTTCAGGTATTGTTTTGATAAAATATCAGAAATTTCGTTGTTCAATTCTGTAATCAATTTCTTTTGGAAGCTTCTCAGATTCATGTAACTCTCTCCTTTGCATTTATTGTCAGCTTCTGTGGATTTTCCTCCTCCAGTTCTGACTGTTATTATGACCTGACGCTGAAGCGTTTTGTCTTAGAGGTCTGTGGGAGCAGCATTCTTTCCCACTATAGCCTAATTCTATGCTCTCAGATTTTCTTTATGTGTAACCGTCTTTTCGCTTTTGTTTTTTAACTCTTATATTGCTTAGAAGAGTTTTGGGGGCTGGTGAGTGCCTGCCCAACTCCCTTCCCTTTGGTTGGGACGGGGACATCTATTCAGTCTGTTGGGTGGGGGAAGGGGCTATGGATTTTGATTTTTTGGTTTGTTTTCTCCATTTCTGTCAGTATGTACTGGAGGTAGTGTCAATGGCCAAGCTTTTATTTTGTCCTGTGCCAACGCTGGGGTGGTGTGCTTCCTGCCCTGTGTCCATCGTGTCCTTCGGTGGGCCTCCCGTGGGAGGGGAACTTGGAGTTAGGGGACTTAACAGTCAGCTGGACGTTCTGGGCCAAATGAGAGTGGAGGCGGGTGGGCATTCCTTGGCCCTTGAACCACTTTTGAGCTGTGTAAGAGCCAAAAACTAAGAGCTAGGAAATGGGGTTGTAAAACTGACTGTCTCAACAGATGTGTTGAGCTGCTGTGGTCTTGGCTTGTAGTATTAGCTACACACTCTCCCTCCACTTTGGAATTTAGGGCAGGTTCAAAAGGCCCTCCAATACAAAAATAAAATATTACTTTTCCCCACAAAGGAAAAAAGAAATAATTCCCTGTTCAACCAGGAGACTTAGATTTACTAAAAACTTAAAAAGAAGAATCCCCCGAGGATCAACTAAACCAAAATGGAAGAGCCCCCTTCAGGTGCGGTTGAGTATCCTCACTGCTGTTAAACTTCAGGAAATAATAATTGAGTACACCTATCAACGATTAAATGTGCTTCTTGTGAGTTATAGGCACAAGGTTGGGGAATACTACGAACTAGATCTATAAAACTTTGGAAGAGCTCTGCTACCTACTGAAAATAATCAGCTCTCAGTCAGAAGCGGTAACGTGATGTTGCAGACAGGAACGGGAGCATTATTTTTTCTCTTCTTCCTGACTGTATTTCTTTTCTATTACATTAACCAGCTGCCTCCTCCTGGGAAATATCTCTTTTTCTCCTGTTGGGCTAAGGCCCAACCAGACACCATGTTGCCAGTGTTAATCCTGTTTGCTCCAAATTACCCTGATACAGTGTTGATAGGAAAAAAAACTCTATAGTAAATATTTCAGAAATTATAGCATCAAGGAATCATTTTCATGGTTGCTGGATTTGTCAACAACATCTTCAGGATAGACAGTTGTATATTCCAGAAAATCTCATGGCCATCTCCCCAGACCTTCTAACTAACCCTAGTGATCCCAAGTACCCAAAACGCTAGTTGTTAAATGGAAACCTCCCTTACTTAACAGATTCTGTCTGAAAGCCCCCACAATTATTACCTGGACCTGGAAAGTTGGGTGCACTAATAATTCTGTCTTTTGCACTAATTGTATCCAGTGCACTAGTAATTCTATCTCTTCAACCCCCTGTTGTGTTAATGACACATAAGTAGAAGTTTTCCTGTGATGTTCTCATCCAAGTTTACTTACCAAGTTCCCAAGGCCACAGCAAGGTAAATGGGATTCTACTTGTAATCATGGTGCCTTCTTCTGGATCAGAACACACAGGGACAAAACAATTGCCTAGTCTGGGGAGGTAGGAGTACTCTTCCCTTTCGGAAAACAAAGATTGCTCAACCACTGCCATTAGAACAAGATAAAAATATCTCTGTAGATCCAACTTGGCGGCAAAGGGTAGACATCACACTCCATAACCACTTCTGACTTTTCAGGCAACCACCTGTTCTTTTAGGAGTAGCTTTCCCTGGTATATCAAAAACTTGGAACATTCCAGCACTTTGGGAGGTGGGTGGATCATTTGAGGTCAGGAGTTCAAAACCAGCCTGGTCAACATGGCAAAAACCCATCTCTATTAAAAATACAAAAAATTAGCTGGGCATAGTGGCACATGCCTAAAATCCCAGCTACTCAGGAGACTGAGGCAGTCTGGGAGACGGAGGTTGCAGAGTGAGCCAACATCATGCTGTTGCACTCCAGCCTGGGCAACAGAGTGAGACTCTGTCTCAAAAAACAAAAACAAAAACAAAAACAACAAAAAAACTTGGAACGGAGTTTGCAAGTTTGCACATTGGCTACCCTGGGTCATCCGGGGGTCACACTCTATAACCTATAAGACCCAAGAACACCAGAACTGAATGAGCAATAGTATTTATTCAGGCAGAAATTAGAGTGACAATAGGACTAATGGCTCCCTGGGGCAGGTTTTCTTACCAAGAGTCAACCCTAAAGAACTTGACTGAAACCCTACACTAACACAGGTCAGGCACTAAAGAGAATTCAAGAGTCCCTAGGCTCTTTGGCAAATGTATTTCTCAATAGCAGACTAGCATTGGATTATTTACCAGCTAAACGAGGTGGACTCTGTGCAATTATTAATAAAACCTGCTCCATATATGTTAACAACTCTAGACAAGTTCAGGTTAGCATTCAAAAGAATTGCTTCAGCCTGGGAGGAGGAGGTGACAGTGAGCTGAGACTGCACCACTGCACTTCAGCATAGGTGACAGAGTGAGACTCCATCTCAAACAACAACAACAACGAAAAGATGCATGAGTAAGCTACCTGGTTACTTAGGTATAACTAGGGCACTGACCCCAGCTATATCTGGTTGACTATCAAAGGTGCCTTCCCAAGTCTCACCTGGTTTTTACCTCTCCTAAGACCTTTGATAGCTATCATATTGTTACTAATTTTTGGCCCTGACTTGTTTAACATCTTAGTAAAATGTGTGTCCTCTACGTTACAACAGTTCCAGGTAAAGACAATGCTGTCACAAGGCTTCCGACCCGTCTCACCTACTGACCTAGAGAATGAAAGTGTCCTGCCTTTGGGCCCCTTAGATCAGGTATCCAGAGAATTTTATTCCTCTAGTGCTAGGCAGGACCTACACCCATAAACTCAGCAGGAAGTAGTTAGAAAAGATGGACTCCACCTTTATGGAGCCCACCTAAAGTTAAGGAGGAGTATCTAATCTCTGAGGGGAGAAAGAAGTGGGAGGCAGGACTCGACTCCAGAGGCAGAGCTCAGACATCAGACCAAATTGAAGACTAGCTGAAACAGAGATGGGGCAGAAATATCTTTCCAAAAGACACACCCCTCAGTGTGCCATGTCAGTTAACCGTTTCCATGGCAGCACACCAACGTTACCACCCATTTCCATGGCAGCAACCTAACAACCCAGAAGCTACCACACTGTTTTTAGAAATTTCTGCAAAATTTGCTCCTTAACTTGTATACAATTAAAAGTGGGTATAAATATGACTCCAGGGCTGTCTCTGAGCTACTAGTCTGGGTACACTGCCTATGACATAGATAGCCCTGCTCTGCAAGGAGCAGTACTTCTAGTACTACAGTACACTGCTGCTTCAATAAAAGTTGCAGTATAACACCACTGGCCGACCCTTAAATTCTTTCCTGGACAAAGCCAAGAACCTTCCTATGCTAAGCCCCAGTTTTGGGGCTCACCTGCTTTGTGTCACCTTCACTTTATCCTGCCAGAGCAGGGTCAGAAGAATTCAGCTAAAGGAGGTTTAAATAAGATCCAGAATATCACAGCATAGTAGTGAAAATGTCCAGGTTTCAACTGAAAATTACTAATTGTACCAAGAACCAGAAAAATTGCAAATTGAATGAAAAAGGATAATCAATAGATGCCAACACTAAGATGACAGAGATGTTAGAATTATCTGACAAAGATCTTGAAACTACCATAAAAATCCCTTAATGAACAATTATGAACACACTTGAAACAAAGAAAACATAGAAAGTCTCAGCAATTAAGGTAAACTGTTAAAAAAAAAGTGAAACGATTAAAACTGGAAATATAATAACAGAAATAAAAACTCACTGGATGGACTCAATAGCAGATGGAGAGAAAAGGGAAAATAATCAGTTAATTTGAAAATAGAGCCATAGAAATTACAGAATATAAACAACAGAGAGTGAAAATAAGTTGGAAAAAAAATAGCAGAGTCTGCTAGAACCTGTGGGAGTATAACAAATATAATAATTTTATGGGATTCCAGAGAAAAAGAAAAGGGGTAAAGCTGAAAAAATATTCAAAGAAATAATGACCGGAACTTCCCAAATTTGACAAAATGTATAAACATACAGAAAGAGGAAGCTGAAGGAATGGGAACACAATGAACCGTAAAAAATCCACAACTGGACACACCACAGTAAACCTTATAAAAACTAAAGACAAAGGGAAAAATTTTAAAAACAGTAAGAGAGAAATGACACTTTCCACATATGGGAAAACAGTCAAATATCGACAGATGTCTCATCTGAAACCATGGAGCCCAGAAGGTGTGAAATAGCATTTATCAAATGCTGAAGGAAAAGTTCTGTCCACCCAGAATTCTAAATACAATGAAAATATCATTCAGCAATGAAGGGAGAAATCAACCTTCTCAGATGAAGAAAAGCCATGAAAATTTGCTGGCAGCAAACCTACTCCGAAAGAGTGGCTGAAGATGTTCTCTAAACAGGAAAAAAAAATGATAAAGAAATCTTGATACATCAGAAAGGAAGAGAGATCATGATAAGCAAAAATATGGGTAAATACAATGGACTTTCTTTCTGTTAAATATCTAAATTATGCTTAATGGCTCCATAAAGAATTATAATGTGGTTCTAAATGCATGTCGAGGAAATATTTTAGATAATTAGGTTATAAACAGAAGGTTCTAAATGCATGTAGAGGAAATACATTTAAGATAATTATAAACAGAAGGGTAAAAAGACATAAAGGGAAATGCCACATCACTTGAATGGGTAAAATGATGCCAGCAGTACATGGTGAATGATGTACACATAATGTATTATTTAGAACAATTACTGAAAAACTATATAAAGAAATACAATAGAAAAACACTGTATCAAAATGAAAGTCTAAAAGATGATCATGTAAACCATTAGAAGGCAGAATAAAGAAGGCAAAAGCAAAAATAGAGAACAAACAGAAAACAAAATAAAATGGCAGATTTTATCCCCACTATATCAATAACTACATAAAATGCAAATGCTTTGAAAATAGCAATTAAAATACAGATTGGAAAAATCAATTAAAAACATGACACAGTTATGTGCTATCTAAAAGAAACTAAAATCAAATATAATGTTATAAGCAGGCCAAAAGTAAAAGAGAGGAAAAAACATACAAACATTAGTCAAAAGAAATCACAAACAGCTTTGTAAATAGGAGATAGAGTAGCAAAGGACGTTACCAGAGTTAGAGAAAAACATTGTGAATTGGTAAAAGAGCCAAGTTACTAAGGAGGCATGGCCATTCTAAATGTGGATGCACTAAATAAGAGAGATCAAAGCATTTGAAGCTAATTCTGATAAAACAGAAAGGAGAAATAAACAAATCCACGTTTATTGTTCTGTGAAACAAAGCTGAAAGAACTAGTAAAACTGAAAGGTTAAATGGAAAATACACAGTTATATAGATACTTCAACATTACTTTCTCAACAATTTAATAGAATAAGTAGTTAGAAAACCATCAAGGATATGGAAGAACTCAGAAATGTCATCAAACAAAAGACTCTAATCAACATATATTTGGGACACTTTACTCAAAAAAAGCACAATATGGTTTTTGTTTGTTTGTTTTTTGTTTTTTGTTTTTTTTTTTTTTACGTGCCCACAGACGTAAATCAAGACAGACAATATCCTGTGCCATAACAAACCTCAATAAATTTTAAAGAATGGAAATCATACAGAGCATGTTTTCCAATCACAATGGAATCTAACTAGAACCAATAGCAAATAATAACAGGAAAATATCTAAATACATGAAACTAAAGAACACTATTTATTTATATATTTATTTTGGAGGCAGGGTCTTGCACTGTTGCCCAGACTAGAGTGCAGTGGCATGATCATGGCTTACTGCAGACTTGACCTCCTGGGCTCAAGTGATTCTCCTGCCTCAGCCTTCTGAGTAGCTGCGACCACAGGCATATGCCACCACACAAGGCCAATATTTTATTATTTGTACAAATGGGGTTTCATTGTGTTGCCCAGGATGTTCTTGGACTCCTGGGCTCAAGTAATCCTCCTGCTTCAGTCTCATGAAGTACTGGGATTACAGGAGTGAGTCACCATGCCTGGCCAACACTTCAATAGCCCACAGTTCAAAGAGAAAATCTCAAGAAAAAATTTTAAAAATACATTAAACTGAATGAAAATTAAAAGAAAGAACATATCGAAATTTGTGAGAAGCAACTAAAGCATGCTAAAAGGGAAATTTATAGCGTTAAATGCAGTACATTAGAAAGGAAAATATTTCAAGTCAATAATAAAAATTTCCACCTAAAGAATCTAGAAAAAAATGTTCAAAATAAACCCAAAGCAATCAGAAGGAAAGATACGAAAACAGATAAACATTAGAACACAAACAAGTGAAACTACAACAGAAAAATAATAATAAAGATCTATAAAATAGACCAATTCTTTAAAAATGCAAGTTACAACAATTCACTCATTTTGAAACAGATCATTTAAATAAGTTAAAATAACTATTACAAAAACAGAATTTAGAATTTTGAAATTCTCAACTCCACAACAAGGTCTAAATAGTTCCACTGAAGAATTAAAAAAAAAACACAAACATGTGCGTAAGAAACAAGATCAATTTTACATATTTTTCCAGAAATTTGCAGAGAAATGAGTATGTCACAATATGTTTTGTAAAGCTAGCATTGCTTTGATACCAAACCAGATAAAGGGAAGAGAAAAGAAAGGAAAACTACAAACCAATAACCCTAATAAATATAGACGCAAAAATTCCTAACAAAATATTACTAAATAGAATTCAACAATGTATTAAAGAATGACATACCATTACCAAGTGGAGTTATTACAAGGTGTGCAAGATTGGTTCAATATTAGAAAATCAATCAGTGCAATCCATTGTACAAACAGGATGAAGATGAAAAAACACATACTCGTAATAATAGATGCAGAAAAAGCATTTGACAAGATTCAGTAATTATTCATAATAAAAACTTTCAGAAAAAATAGAAATAGAGGAAAATTTCTCAAATCACAGAATATCTACAAAACACTACAGGTGACTTTAGAGAGGCGTACATCACTTTATTGTGCTTCATTTTTTTGCACCTTGCAGATATTGTGTTTTTTACAAATTGAAGATTTGTGGCAACCCTGCATTGAGCAAAACGTTCAATGCCATTTTTTCAACAGCATTTATTCACTCTGTGTGTCTGTCACATTTTGGTAATTCTCACAATATTTCAATTATTTGTTATTGAATTATTTGATTTTTGTATTTGTTAAGGTGATCTGTGATCAGTGATCTTTGATGTTACTATTGTAATTGTTTTGGGGGTGTCATGAACTGTGTGCATATAACATGATAAACTTAATTGATAAATGTTTTGTGTGTTCTGACTGCTGTACTAAGTAGTCCTTCCCTCATATCACTCCCTCTGCTTGGAGAAGGACCAGAATATTGAAATGAGGCTAATTAATAACCCTACAATGGCCTGTAAGTAGAAAGAAGAGTCATGTCTTACTTAAAATCAAAAGTTAGAAATGGTTAAACTTAATGAGGAAGGTGTGTAAAAAGCCAAGATAGGCTGACAGCGGTGCTTCTTGGGCCAAGCAGCCAAGTTGTGGATGCAAAGGAGTAGTTCTTGAAGGAAACTAAAAGTGCTACCCCAATAAACACACAAATGATAAGAAACCTTACTGCAGAAATACGTAGCTACAACATTCCCTTAAGGCAAAGCCTAACAGAAGCAAGGCCCTAGCTCTCTTCAATTCTATGAAGGCTAAGAGAGGTCAGAAAGCTGTAGAAAAATGGAAGTTAGAGGTTAGAGGTTAAGAGAAATTGGTTCATGAGGCTTAAGCAATGAGGCCATCTCCATAACATCAAAGTACAAAGTGAAGCAGCAAATGCTGGTATAGAAGCTACAGCAAGTTATCTGAAAAATCCAGCTGAGATCATTGATGAAGGTGGCTACACTAAATATGTTTTCAACATAGACAAAACTTTTATTCGAAGAAGATCCCATCTAGGGCTTTCATAGGTAAAGAGGAGAAGTCAATGCCTGGCTTAAAATTTTCAAAGGGCAAGCTGACTCTCTTGTTAGGAGCTAATGCAGCTGGTGACTTTCAGTCAAAGCCAGTGTTCATTTACATTTGCAAAAGTCTTCCATCACTTAAGAATAATACCAAAGTTTCTCTCTCCATGCTGTATAAATGGAACAACAAAGCCTCAATGACAGCTGATCTGTTCACAGCATGTCGATTGAGCATTTTAAGATCACTTTTGAGACCTAACTTTAAGAAAAAAAAGATTTTTTTTCAAAAATAGTACTTCTCATTGATAATACACCCTGATACGATTTGACTGTGTCCCTACCCAAATCTCATCTTGAACTGTAGTTCCCATAATCCCCACATGTTGTGGGAAGGACCTGGTGGGAAGTAATTGAATCACGGTGGCAGTTGCCTCCATGCTGTTCTTGTGATGGTAAGTGAGTTCTCATGAATCTGATGGTTTTATAAGGGCTTCACTCTGCACTTCTACTCCCTGTCATCATATGAAGAAGGACGTGTTTATTTCCCCTTCCACCATGATTGTAAGTTTCCTGAGGCCTCCCCAGCAATGCGGAACTGTGAGTCAATTAAACCTCTTTCCTTTATAAATTACCCAGTATTGGATATGTCCTTATAGCAGCATGAGAATGAACTAATGCACACCTGGTCACCTAAGAACTCTGATAGAAAATTTATCCCAAGAAATGAAAATTTAAGTTTATTCAAAAACCTGAATGTAAATATTTATCACAGATGTATTTATAATAGCTCCAAACTGGAAGTAATCCAAATGCCAATTCTAAAAGATGGCATACTATAATTTATATATGATGTAATGTATATGTTAATGTAATTTATATAACATTTTTGAAATAAAATATAGAAATAGGGAACAGATCAGTGGTTGACAAGGGTTAAGGCTGGGAATGAGAAGGAAGTAGATGTGACTACAAAAGGACAGTATGTGGGAGACCCTTGTTTGTAGTGATGGAAATGCTCTGTACCAAGACTGTATCAATGCTAACATCCTGGTTGTGATACTGTGGTACAGTTTTGTTAGATTTAGATTTTTATGGATTTAACCACGGGGGATAATTGGATAGAGTGCACACAAGGTCTCTCTCTATTATTTCTTACAATTACATGTGAATCTACAATTACATTACAATTGCAATTACAAAGAGATGATTTAATAAAAAATGACCTTCATTTTTATGTGGTTTATATTATGGCTGTACCTCTCTATATAGGTTTTAATATTATTTATATTATATTTTTCTTTATTACAGTTGCTTGATTTCTATTAAGTTTTGTGAAACAATGAGTTTTAAGAAGGTGGACGTTTCATTTTTAAAAATCTAAAAATTCAAGATTGAAGTCGGCATTCAAACTTCAGTAAGATAAAATGATCTAATCCTCACCCTTTAAGATTTCAAACACAGGTGAAATTGTATATATTTCAGTCAAATCAGAACTATATGGAGTCATGTATCCTTAGCTAACTCTTTTCACATCTTGGTAGAATACTCTTAAGTATCTATAATAACATATTACATTGCCATTCCAATTTTATAGGCTATTAGAGTCTTTCAGTTCCATTATCTCTTTCTTATATTTATAAGAACTGCAGGCAGTTGGTAGAGCATATATTATTATCTTCAGTGTTTTCCACGAAATAAAACAGGACATCAGAGTCTTTAAGTGAACTGGCTCATGTTTCCATGGTTAACAAGTACCAGACTAGGAACTAGAATTTTGCCTCTGAAAAAGTTTCTTCTACATGATGCTGCTTCAAAATGTTAACTGCCTTTGTCCTTATCTCCTTCTCACATATAGTAGCCCCCCCCCTTTTTTTTTAGACTGGAACAAGTGTGAATCTGCTCTTTTCTGAAAGGTGCCACTTTTAATATAGTAGTGTTCTTCTTATTTAAGCATGATAAGGTCGGCTCTATCTATAAATTTTCTTCAATCTTAGTTCTTGAGATATAAAAGTGAGTCAGTTCTTCACAACCAAGGGCATTCAAAGACATCCAGTAATTTCTATCTAAAAAAGAAAGGTTAGAACCAAAGGAATAGAACCAAAGGAGCAATGTTGTAATTCTATTTAACACAATTTTTAGACAGCAATTAGTATTTTGGGAGAAAAGATGAATCTTATTGAATTAAAATGCATAAACAAGATAACCAATTTTACTCAAAATTTTGAACTAAAAGTCTTTTCCTCCATCATAGAAGGATATTTTACTCATAATTGAAATATGAATTATTGCTACCCACTGATCTGTCTGGACAAAATACCTTCTAACTGATTTGACCAAACTGTAGTCAAAGTTCTCTCTCTCTGCACAAGGCAAGTCCCTTAACTGATGTTAACATTTAGCTTGAATTTGCATCAGAATGGAATATGGAACAACTCCTCCTTAACAACCCCGTGAAAGATAATTCCTGCTCAGCTATCTGATGACATCTCCAGCACATTCCATTTCTCCATACTGGATTCTTTATAGCCTTGTCTACATACCCCCGACCATAAAAGCAACTTACTTCTGCCTGACCTTAGAGACTCTTCCATATTCTTCCCATCAGGACATCCTCCTTATTGCAATAGACTTTTCTCATAAAGTTTCTCCTTATCTAAGCCTGGATTTGTTTTTAGTTGACAATCAACAAGGGATGTTGAAACACACAGGATGACAAAGAACAGGTAGCCATTATCATCATCAGGCCTAAATAAGAAGGATAAAGAAACCAGGGGCCTGTTTTAGAGCTGCTCCTATGGAATGGTGGTCACTCTACAGGAGTTTTGCTGTAGAAGGATGTAGTTCTGTGAAAATAACAGTGTGATAGGAAGGGAGAGGAAAGTCTAAATACCTCATTCTTTCTCTCCTGTCCTCTTATCTCTTGATGGTGCCTCCCAGCATAAAATAGATAATAAACAGAGGGCAATGGACTGAATGATGTAGTTCTTAGAGGTTAACTGCTCCCTCACCCCATCACAGCGCCCAAAGCAGGACATTGAAGGGCAGCTATGGACATGGGAACAAACTGAAAACAACTAGCACACCCTCTTTCTTTTAATTTGATATTATTTTTGTTTTTATATTCGTGCTTTTATTGTAACTTGTCTCATTATCATTTGTGGATATAGGTAGAGTCAGTGCATTAAGGAGTTCACATTCAAGAAGTAATTTTCAGAAATTTTAATAGCAGTAAACAATTTCTGATTAGAAAATTCTACATTTGAATAACAACTTGAGTTTGACTTATTGTCTCACTAACAATTCCATGCTCAAACACACCAAACAATTTAGCTCAAAAAGTAGTACCCTGCATTAGAAATTGTTTCCTTGTTTATATCAACAATAGAAAAGGAAGTTTAGATGTTGTTAGTTGCTAAATTAGGTTTACAATTAAATAATACATGGTCCATACTGATGTGATTAGGATTCATACAGGTGACATTCGTAAATGTGTACTACTATTTGATTTGCTAACTCTGAACATCTGTAAAAATTGACTATAATTACTAGAAAATTCTGCCCCTCTCACAGCTCTTCTTAACCATCTCTGCCATCATTCTTTATATGATATATTATGGATAATAAAAACAAAGACTTAAGGACAATGAATCTCAAAATATAGAATATATTCCTAAATTCATTTATTCAGTACATATATATAGTGCATCTATAATGTTCTAGGCATTGACTTGGGTATGATAAGTAGGGTTGCCTGATAAAATAACAGTGTTCAGTTAAATGTCCATTTCAAATGAGCAATGGATAATTCTTTTAGCACAAGTATGTCTCAGGCCAGGTAGGATGTAACCCTTCAGAAAAATCCTTTATACTTGGTAACATTAAGAGGTAGCAAGTAACCATTTAAAATCTAGGCTATGAGGAACTTGCATAAGCTTTGGGAAAGAAAAATAAGTATGTATTCTGTAATGATTTGCTAATTCTGGCAGTCCTAGGCATAGAAATGTAATGATGAACACAACATTATATATATCCTCAAAAAGATTATAATGAACAAGATATTTGATAAAGAGCCATAAAAATAAAACAATCCCCAACTCTGGTGATAAAAATTAAGAAGTTAAAGTAACATTGGAATAGCAAGCCTGTAAAGGCAGCAACATGAACAAAAATATTAAGGCAGAATGGATATTGACATGTTCAAGAAACTGAAAAAAAGGTCATTGTAGCTGGAGCCTGGAGGCCGAGAGAGAGAGTAGAGGAAATGATGCTAGAGATATCTCATGTAATCTACATATTTTTTGATGGCATCAAGGCTTTTGATCTTTGTCCTAAAATTGATGAAGTTTATTTATAGGGAAGAAATATAAATTTATAAATGCGATTTTTGCAGAGTACTTGGGAGAAACAATTAGTTTTTTGTCCATATAAAAGATTGCAGATGTTTGAATTAAAGAGGTAGCACTGGATATTAAGAGAAGTGGAAAGGTGAAATGAATATTTGAGAAGCAGAATAGAGAGGACTCAGGAATTGATCATGAGCAGTGAGAGAGAAGAAGGAATCAAAAATATATCAAGTTTGTGGCTTGAAGAAAAAGATGCAGAAGGATAGACATGGAGAAAATTTGCAGTAGTACCATTGTGTGGTTTTGGACACATTAAGCTTTATGCTCCCTAAGAGTCATACATGTAGAGGTAGCAGAGAGTCAATTAAGTAGATAAGTTTGCTGTTCAGAAAAAAAAAACAAAACTGTGCACCGGAATTTTTAGCAGATAGATAATTTCCATACTGTACATGTATCTATCCATCATGAAAAATTTCTGAAATTGGCATGTTAAATAAATCATCCGTCATTTACCTGTGTAAAGTTTTCGTTTAATAGTTCTATATTTATTTTTAAAAAGTGTAACCTGCATATCAAATCCATGATTTCTTGGAATAATTTTGTTATGGGTGAGGATAGTTTATCTAACAGACCAGAGGATTTACAGATTTTACAGATCATTTGAGACTAAGGAAGATATACATGATCTAGATTCCAAGTGTGAATTCTCATGTAATTTGTGTCAATGTGAGAGTTCCTTTTAGGAACTTAGTGAATGGTCACTTCCTAAGTCCCATTCTCTGTGATGTAACCAAGTAAGTGCTTACCACTTACAATAGGTAAGAGTGTTTAAAAGTTGAATTCACAAAGGTATAAAAATATCAATTGTATTAAGGAACTATTACATTTCCCCTGTTTCATTCAGTTTTGTAAAGAACTTGAGAGTTGATAAATCACTGCTTATTCAAACTTATAACTGATGCTCACTGTCATCTTCATGGAAATGCCTGGAATTCTTGACTTCTGTATTTCAGGGTTCCATAAGAACGTCCAGACAAGCTTATGTGAATATCCCTCTTGCAGGAACAATGATCAAAGACTGGAGCCAGGATCTATCTACTGTGTTCATGATAAGTTGGGTAATTTTTGTTTTGTTTTCATTAAATAACAACTCCAAATAAAGAATAGTGAATAAAACATAAAAACTATTTTAAATGAAATAGAGACTTGAAATACTAGAGAGGTGGCCTTCATAATTATTTTTCTCCTAAGCAAATAGCAAAAGTATTTCTTACAAATAAAACCACTTTTCACATATTACAGATAACTCATTTGGAATAAGAATGTTATATTATAAAGAGCTTCACATGGTTTCTTCAATAAAACCTTAATATGAAATCTGATAAAGACAGTATGAAAAACAAAAACTTTAGCTTAATCCTACTCATAAATGCAGATGCAAAAATTCTAAATTAAATATTTGGAAGCAGAATCTAGCAGTATAGACTATAACCAAGTAGAGCCTATTTCAGAAATTCAGCTATCAAGAAAAATAATAATATACTTCATTTCAAACAAAATACTATAGGAGATAATTATAAAGCCATGATAAAAATGGTCAAAAAGCATTTAATAGCAGTCAGTAACCATTATTAATTAAATCTCTAAGCAATAAGAAGAAAAGTAAACTTCTAAAATATAATATACATTTTTTTAACCAAAATTCATGTAGTAGCAAGCAATATTCTAAAATGCAGCCAGAAAAAGGACATGGGTGCTCTCACTAATTCTATTATTTTGGGTATTTGAAATGATCACTATAAATAAACAAGGAAAAAGTGTTAAAATTAGTTTACTTTTTTCTCTTTTTCTTTCTTTACTTCATTCTCTTTTTGTTATAATATAATGATACAAGTAAAAGTCCATAGAATCTAGTGAAAATTACATAGAATAATTAAAGAAATTTGGAAAAACGGACAGACACATTATCATTAAAAAAGTAAAAAATCTGTATTAACAATCGCTAGTAATAGAAAGGGGAAAACTCACAATATCAATGAAAACTGTACGATCAATAAATTTGAAAATAATAGTGCAATATAAATATAAAGAAAAGGTAATACATTTTATTGAAATACATGACATAAAATAATAACAATAAGAGCACACACATAGTATTTACTCTGAGCCAGGCTTTATGTTTATTATTATTTCAAAGCTTTTTTAATGTTTCTTAGACTTGTGACCTAACATATCGTCTATCCTTGAGAATGATCCATGTGCTGAGGTAAAGAATGTTATTCTACAGCTGTTGGACAAAATATTCTGTAAATATCTACAAGGTACATTTGTTCAAAATACAGATTAAGTTTGATGTTTCTTTGTTGAGCTTCTGTCTGGGAGATTTGTGCAATGCTGAAAGTAGGGTGTTGACATCTCCAGTTATTATCATACTGAGTTCTAACTCTCTCTTTAGCTCTAATAATATTTGCTTTATATATCTAGATGCTCCAGTGTTGGGTACATATATATTTACAATTGTTATATCATTTTCTGGGCTGACTTCTTTATCATAATATAATGACCTTTTAATTGTCTTATAGTTTTTGTCCTGAAATCTATTTTGTTTGATATAAGTATAGCTATTTCCATTGGCATGAACTATCTTTTTCCATTCCATACTTTCAGTCTATGTGTATCTTTATAGGTGAAGTGTGTTTGTTGTAGGCAGCAGATCATTGGGTCTTGTTCTTTAATCCATTCAGCCACTTTATGTCTTTTGATTGGATGGTTTAATCAATTTACAATCAATGTTATTATTGATAAGTAGGGACTTACTGCTGCCATTTTGTTATTTGTTTTCTTTTTTTTTTTTTTTTGTGATCTTCTCTTCCTTCCTTCTTGTCTTCCTTTTAGTGAAGGTGATTTTCTCTGGTGGTATGATTTAATTTATTGCTTTTTAATTTTCGTGTATCTGTCATATGTATTTCACTTTGAGGTTACTTGAGGCTTGCAAAGTTTATACTTATTATTTGATGTAAATAGATTCTTATCAGGTAAATATTATTATTCATTCCTACTATAAAAAAGAGGAAATAAAAATACAGAGAGACAACATATCTTACCCAGAGTCACACAGATAGGACATATCAGAACCAGGAACTGAATCCAAGTGATCTGGTCCAAGGTTCAGGTCTTTAATTGCTAAACAAAACTGACTCTATCTTGCCTAATGTAAATATCTACTAGGTCCATTTGTTCTAATGACAAGACATATCATCTTTTAAAATTATATATATTTAAGGTGTAACACATAATATTTACATATACGTATACATAGTGAAGTGATTACTACTATACAGCAAATTGACATCATCTTGAATGAGAAAACTTAGTATTATGACAGTAAGGATTCTCAAAATGTATATATAAATATAATGTATGGAATCCCATTGTGGGGGAACATTGTATAAAATGATCATTAAGTTCATACAGAATTAAAAAAAAATCTAAGAAGAATCAGCAAAAGTAACTTTTTAAAAAAAGGAATAGTGAGGAGGCTTGAGTTAGCAGGTACTAAATCTATGTTTTAGGTACTTACTAAGCCTCCTACTAACTTTCTAGAACAGGCAAAAGAATTTTCCATTAAGTGGTACAACATAGAACGAATGGAGTTTTCTATGTATTATTTACCAAAATTCCAGCAGGCATCATTTTAAAATGCTAAAGCCATTCTGTTAAAGCCAGAAAGAGGACATAGATGCTATCACTAATATTATTCAACGTTATTTTAAAGTAAGTTACAATAAGACTGGACAGTTTTTGCAAGAAATTTAAAAAATCAACATACTTACTTTACATCAGCTGTATTAAGCTGCTGGGCTTCTCAGATTCTTATTCCAAATTGTATCAAGGATAGAGGTGCCTATATAATATTCTAGAAGGATTTCTAGGAGAAAAATGTCTATTTTGAAAAACACACAAATGAAAAAATATTTGAACATCTTTTATGTTAATTAACAAAAGCTTTACTACATATTTAATAGACAAACGTGAAGATTTGTTCTGAAAGTTGTCTGTCATCTCTGCAGTGTGGACTCATAATTAGGGTCTTTCAAATTCTTATTTATTATTCCTGCAGTGTGGATACCTGATTAATGTACTTCAAATGTTAAATAAAAACACCTAGCGTGTAGATTAATATGTATTTATATTACACTGTCCACACTAAGGTACTCTAAAGTAAGTTACAGGCAATGAGACTAGTTACATACAATGAGACTAGAACGTTATTATAAGAAGTAAAAGAAATAGTCAACCAGTTTATTTTGTGTCTGCTTTATAGTGATTTCTTAATTAAATGTCATTAATTGGTCACTTAAATACATAACTATAAAATTCTGATATAAAGTAACTTAACAGTGTGATCTGGTATGAACTCTCAATATATCCTCTCTAGAGTAATGGTGAAAACAGCTAACTAATGAGACACCTCAGTCCTGGTAGTGAATTTATTCCTTTCTCCAGTTTTCATGTGTCTTCAAATTATTCATGGATTGCCTTATTCCTAAGGCCATATTGTCACTGTTTTGGTTTTCTGGGGATATAGACTAAGATAGTGATTACTAGGCAGTGTGTTTATTAGGAAGTGCTCTTGGGATTGACACCTGTGAGGGGAAGTGAAGGAAGCAGAATTTGTTAGAGGGAGAAGATGAGCTGGAATGCAGTCTGACAAAGGCCTCAGCTAATTTCACAGCAAGGTTTAAAAGCTGAGATTGACCAAGAGTTGTCTTGAGTTAGCACTAAGAGACTGATGATCAGATGAGGGCTGCTTCTGGAAGTAGATGAGATGTTGGTCAAAGCAGTTTTCTTTAGCTGAGGCAATTCCCATAGAGGGCTAACAGCAGAGGAGTGCCTTCTGGCAGCAGTCTCAGCAGCTGGGAAAAAAAAAAGGTCTTCATTCCTGAAGGGAAATCTGGGTAGTGTAGAGGCTACCATGCTAACATAACTCTACAAATTGTCATTAATCTAGGGTTGAGTACTAATTCTACACTGCTATCAATCGGTTTATAGTTTTCTAAAGTTCAGACTTGAAGGCAGAGATTCAATGTGCAGCATAATCATAAAACTCTAGAAGTGTTCCTATGTAAAAGGGAAGAGATCCAATTTCTGGTATACATTCCCATGAGTTCTGAAGATTTGCCTTTGACTCCGTTCTGAACTGGCCTAGGGATTTCTTCTTTGTGGCAAGTTCATGAGAGTTCTTTGACAAAAGATAATAGCTTCCAGTCTGAGTAGTCTCTGCTGAACTCCCCTACTGTGCCTGTTTCACTGCCCAGACACTCCTTATGATTATTTCCAATATACTGTCAGAAAGAGCAGAGTCTTTTAATGCCATTTCTCTGAGATTTTGCTGTTAGACAATTTGAGGCATATTAAACATAGTCTCACTTTACAATTATAATACAAATATGAGTATTTAATATTTGCTCTCAAATCTTAGTAAGAATGTTAAAAAATTTTTTGGATGGTGATAGGTGTTTCCAAGGCCATTGGTCAGTTAATCCCAAATCAATTTATCAGATGACCCCTCTGCCAAATTATTTTGAAGTTTCTTTTCACTAAGATCTCAAGAACAATCATTCAAACCACAGTTAGTATGTGTCCAGACTGGGAGTTAAAGGTAAAGAAGACCCAGGAATAGGGTGGCCAGGTGTGATACAGGACACTCAGTTAAATTAAATTAAATTTCAGATAAAGCATATAGTTTTGTTTTTCTTTTATGCATGTGCCGTACAACATTTGGTACATATGCCAAAAATAATTGTTTATCTTGTATTTAAATTTAATTGTGCTTCCTCTAGTTTTATTTGCAAAATCTGGTGATGCTACTCTGAAGTCTTTCTTCTAAAAGGCAGCCCCTTGCTCTTGATCCTGGCTTCTGTCTTTGCAATGCTCTCCATATCACAGCTTGTTATATACTCATAAAAGGCAGAGAAAGCTACATCTCCAATTGCCTTCCAGGTCCCCTCAGAGGATTGCTTGGTGCTAGGGAATTTACAGTTGCCATGACTGACTAATATTCTCTTCCTCTACCTTTGATTTGGTTTCTGGTTCTCATATTTCATCATTCTGCTCATTCTTCATGGATGGGTGCACCTGTGCCCAAGGTTTCCGTTACTACTGATGGGATGGATGGGTCATCTGATTCCAAAATGTGTGCTAACCTCTGAGGCTTTCTTAAGTCACATGGTCATATTTTCAAATTCCCAGTGGGAACCCATCCTGGGATTTCTAACATATATCTCAAATTCAACATGCCCGAAAAGAACTCATCCATTCTATCTCAGTACAGCCCACTCCTTCCTATTCTTGACTTTGGTTAAAGGCAAACAGTTCTTAGCTCAGTGCTTCTTAAAGATAAAGTGCGCATGTGAATAAACTGTTTTTTATATTTAAAATGCAGACTCCGGGATCTTCTTTCTTGATAATAAATCTGGAGTGGGCCCAGGACTCCTGTTTCTGTCTTGTTTTGTTTTTTGATTAAGTCCCCTGGGCAATTCTAATATAGTAATGAGATGTTAGCCTCTGTAATATGGCTTCTGCCTAAATTTCCAGCCCATTCTTACCACAGCTGTTAGTTGAGAACATAACCCACTCCATTACTTTCCTTGTCAATTTTTAAATGAAATATACAGCTATCAAAAATGCTTTGCATAATTTTCTCTATTTTGGCAAAGAACGAAAACTCAGGATTTTGTTCTTGGCCTAAACCAGATAAAAATGTCAATAGCTCTTGGAGCTACTTCAGTTGAAGGCAGTAGGAAACCTGAACATCTAAATCATGTGGTAATCATGAAAATCTTGGTGATGATTTCAATTTACTTAGGCTGTCTGCATCAATTACACTATAAACTAAAGGCTAAATAGGGCCTCCACTGACGCTCTACAGTCAGACTTGCATACATACTTTATCAATGAGTGCACACAAATGAGTTTAATTTTGTCTGCTACCCTTAAACCATCCATTATTATGTAGATTATTAATGAAGTCAAGACATCTCTAACATTTTGCAAGAAAGAAAGCCCGGGGAACACAACAGCTGATTGTAGACAAAGTTGAAAAGTTACATAAAGTCTGATTTAGTCAACAGACTACCTTTAAAAAAATTCCCTTAGAAAAATAGAAAATTTCTAGAGTGTGACTTGAAGTGTAAAATAAGAAGAAAGTTCTTTGTAAATGTTTTCAAGTGAAATATATATATGCAATTTAACATGATGACCAAAATACCTTGGAATGTTTCATGGTTATTTTTAAAATCATTAAAATACAGAAAAAGAGTCTATTCATATGTATTTATGCAATTATATCTATCCATTTATATCTACCTATTTATCTAATCTACCTAGATCTAATTACCTTTTTTTAATCAGGAAAAAAGCTGGAAGGAAATGAATCAAGAATGATCCTTCTGGAATTATGAGAAATTTATATATGTTTTTAATCTACAATGTATCTATCCTCTAACTTTTCTAGAATTAGCCTGTTTTACTTGTGTAATTAGGAAACGATAATCAGTATTTATCAGGTCTGACTAAGTCAGAGTTTAAAAAGCTTTAAGTTGTAATCAGCAGCATTTTGAATTGTAACATTGTTGTGCTGTTGCTCAATGTCATCAAAATTGCTCAACCAACACTCATTCCTTGATTCAGCTATCCAATAAAGGGCTTTTTAATGTCAACAATATGCTTGGCATTCTGCTAGGTAAGACTGATAAAAAGATAAGTGAGACATGATTTCTACTATCAAAGATCTCATAATCTAGAAAAGGGAGAAAAGGCATGCAAAGAGAAAAACAATCATACCACAGAGTGACTGCCAATGTTTGGACAGTTAGATGAGTACAGAAAAGGGGTCAACCAAGTCTTCCTGGAGGAGTTGGAGAGGATTCTAAGAGCAAAAGAGACTCAAGTGATGCCTTGAGAACATTCTAGATCATGCTTTGGGAGGGCAGACATTTGAAAAAGAGCAATCCATTAAGGCATAGATATTAGTCGTTTATTGAATCCATTCCGTATTGAACAATTAAGCAGTTCACTGTATTACTATTATAAATCCATGGTAAACATTTTTGAAGCTCAGTCTTTGTCTACATCTATATTTATTTCTAGGTGAAGGGAGGGTTCTAGAAGTGGAATTACAAAGTCAGTGTTTCTGAATTATTTTAAGACTTTAGATAAAATTTGCCAAATACAATTTAAAATGATTGTGTTGATTCAAACTCATACCTACAATGATTGAAAAAAAATGGAAGCACAAAATTCAAGTGAGGAAAACTAACAAAATTAGCTAAGATAAATTAGTAGAATAAAATCTAGAGAATTATTTTTAAAAGATAAAAATCACAAAATGGAAAGTGGAAAAAACCAACTTGCAAATTATTGAAGTACTAATCCAAAACCGAAATGTCCAACATATTTAGCCCTAAAAATATACAAGAAAAATATGTACCAGTTCTTTAATTTTTAGGTTTTATATGGATTGTTTCTTTTTATGACCAGCAAATCCATACTTTCTCCTCTTTAAGTCTCTAAATTCTGTTTATCCAGAGAACTTTTTGTGTGTGTTTTACAGAAAATTCAAAGCTATCTCGTACAAATGTCCTTATTTGTTCTGGTTTTCATCTTAAGATATGTCAAATATGTGACCTTGAGAAATTATCTTTCAACACCCTGAAACTCAATTTTTATGTACATACTTACTATCATTATTTTTTCAGACATGGGGTCTTGCTCTGTCACCCTAGAGTGACACCCTAGTGTCACCACTAGGCTAGAGTGCAGTGGTATAATTATAGCTCACCACAACCTTGAAACCCTAGACTGGAACAATCCTCCCGCCTCAGTCTTTGGAGTAGATGGCGCTACAGTCACATGCCACTACATCCGGCTAATTTTTAATTTTTTTTCAGAGACTTGATCTAGCTATATTGCTCAGGCTAGTGTTGAATATCTGGTCTCAAGGAATCCTCCTGCCTCAGCCTCCAGAGTCACTGAGATTACAGGTGAGAACCGCTGTGCTCAGTTTATGTACTTATTTTTACAAAGCAAAAGTCTCCGTAATTTTTATGTAGGCCCGGTTAGAAAATAATAGCCAACCGTGAAGAAAGGTACCTTCTCAAGGTGTCTTTGGAGTAACTACACAAGATATAAAGACAGAGTTTTCCCTTTAGCATACTATATAATCCAGCGAGCCCTGCCCTACAGATTGAAAATGGTCTCATGTTGTGTGTGTGATTTTTTTCTGAGACGGAGTTTCGTTCTTAGTGTCCATGATGGAGTGCAGTGGCATGAGTGCAGTGGCGTGATCTCGGCTCACTGCAACCTCCACCTCCTGGGTTCATGCCATTCTCCTGCCTCAGCCTGCTGAGTAGCTGGGATTACAGGCGTCCCCCACCACGCCTGGTTAATTTTTTTGTATTTTTAGTAGAGACGGGTTTTCACCATGTTGGTCAGGCTAGTCTCGAACTCCTGACCTTGTGATCCGCCCGCCTCGGCCTCCCAAAGTGCTGGGATTAAAAGGAGTGAGCTGCCATGCCCTGCCTTCATGTTGTGTTTTGAGAGGCAATAAAACATAACTCTTTACTCAAAATAACTCATATTCTGTACTCCGTGGTGTGAAAGTCTATCATACTAAGGGGATAAAATCACAGAGCTGGGGACATTTTTTTTTTTTTTTTACCACACAGAGTCAGCTCTAAGACATAATTACACCGAATAGGAATTGTAAGCATTAGTTTATTGAGTTTCATAGCTGATCATTTTAATTGCTTATCAAGCTGGGTCTAAGACAAAGACAGAGGGTAATCAGTTTCAGAGTAAATGACAGGATGTAATTTTGAGAGGTGAGAAGACATGGAAAAAAGGACAGATGGAACCAAACTTTCATGGTTTCATTTTGCCTGGGCAACATCTGGAATACAGTGTTATAACAACCACAGTATCAAAATTATCCCACATACTTGTAATTTAAAAGGCTTCTTTTGGAGCCTCATCAATTTTGTTCGTTTATTCATTCTTCTTGCAATACTGTAAGCTCCACAAAATGCAAGGACAATGTTTATCTTGTTGAATACTCTATTTCCACCAGTTGCTGGCATATAGAAAAAGCTCAATACATATTTATTGACTAATAGGAGTGAGATGAAATGAGAACTGCTATTTTTATCTCCTTTCTCCTTTCTGATAATTTTTCCCTGATAACCTAAGTTTGTGAATAAGTCCAGTTATTTTCTGCCAGCTGAAGTTCATTGTCTCCTGGATTGTTGTTAGAGTGAGCCTGTGGAAGCATTTGCAGGGACTAGGTGGCTTTCTAATTTACGCAGTCACTGAGGCTCTCCCGTATTTTATTCTTCACACCATGTTGGTCTCTTGCTAGTCTGCTCTCTCTTTCATTCCAGACTTAAAAAAATTCAGATGCATTTTATTCTCCTGATTAATATAAGTATCTGCTTTTAAGAGCATTCACAATAATGTAAAAGCTGCTTAACTAGCACTCAGCCAAGTTCGTATCTGTTGTCATGCATTCTCTCCCAAATACATGATTTATTCTGGTTACATTAAGCCCTAGAATTCACTCACACTGTTTATGCTTCCAGATTCCTACTTGTTTCTGGGTTGTACATTGATACAATTCTATTCAGTATTTAAACTCAATTCAACTTATTATTGGGAATTTTTCATTGGAATCTATATTATGTCTATTATAGAATAAAGCAAGTGAGTTATCCTGAAAATTATCTTTGGGGGATTAAGATTTTCAGCATAAGATACAAGACATACGAGTATAAAAAATAAATCATTTAAGTAAAAACTATGAAATTTTAATTTAGAATTGAAACATCAGTATAAGTACATCATCTATTTCCCTTCTTTTAAAAATACATATTTCTGCATCCATGTCCCTACAAAGGACGCAAACTCATCCTTTTTTATGGCTGCATAGTATTCCATGGTGTATATGTGCCACATTTTATTAACCCAGTCTGTCACTGATGGACATTTGGGTTGATTCCAAGTCTTTGCTATTGTGAATAGTGCCGCAATAAACATACGTGTGCATGTGTCTTTGTAGTAACATAATTTATAATCCTTTGGGTTATACCCAGTAGTGGGATGGCTGGGTCATATGGTACATCTAGTTCTAGATCCTTGAGGAATTGCCATACTGTTTTCCATAATGGTTGAACTAGTTTACAATCCCACCAACAGTGTAAAAGTGTTCCTATTTCTCCACATCCTCTCCAACACCTGTTGTTTCCTGATTTTTTAATGATTGCCATTCTAACTGGTGTGAGATGGTATCTCATTGTGGTTTTGATTTGCATTTCTCTGATGGCAAGTGATGATGAGCATTTTTTCATGTGTCTGTTGGCTGTATGAATGTCTTCTTTTGAGAAATGTTTGTTCATATCCTTTGCCCACTTTTTGATAGGGTTGTTTGTTTTTTTCTTGTATATTTGTTTGAGTTCTTTGTAGATTCTGGAAATTAGCCCTTTGTCAGATGAGTAGATTGCAAAAATTTTCTCCCATTCTGTAGGTTTCCTGTTCACTCTGATGGTAGTTTCTTTTGCTGTGCAGAAGCTCTTTAGTTTAATTAGATCCCATTTGTCAATTTTGGCTTTTGCTGCCGTTGCTTTTGGTGTTTTAGACATGAAGTCCTTGCCCATGCCTATGTCCTGAATGGTACTACCTAGATTTTCTTCTAGGGTTTTTATGGTATTAGGTCTAACATTTAAGTCTCTAATCCATCTTGAATTAATCTTCGTATAAGGAGTAAGGAAAGGATCCAGTTTCAGCTTTCTACTTATGGCTAGCCAATTTTCCCAGTACCATTTATTAAATAGGGAATCTTTTCCCCATTTCTTGTTTCTCTCAGGTTTCTCAAAGATCAGATGGTTGTAGATGTGTGGTATTATTTCTGAGGACTCCGTTCTGTTCCATTGGTCTATATCTCTGTTTTGGTACCAGTACCATGCTGTTTTGGTTACTGTAGCCTTGTAGTATAGTTTGAAGTCAGGTAGCGTGACCCCTCCAGCTTTGTCCTTTTGACTTAGGATTGTCTTGGCAATGCGGGCTCTTTTTTGGTTCCATATGAACTTTAAAGCAGTTTTTTCCAATTCTGTGAAGAAACTCATTGGTAGCTTGATGGGGATGGCATTGAATCTATAAATAACCTTGGGCAGTATGGCCATTTTCACGATATTGATTCTTCCTATCCATGAGCATGGTATGTTCTTCCATTTGTTTGTGTCCTCTTTGATTTCACTGAGCAGTGGTTTGTAGTTCTCCTTGAAGAGGTCATGGATGCAGCTGGAAACCATCATTCTTAGCAAACTATCACAAGAAGAGAAAACCAAACACCGCATGTTCTCACTCATAGGTGGGAACTGAACAATGAGTTCACTTGGACTTGGGAAGGGGAACATCACACACTGGGGCCTATCATGGGGAGGGGGGAGGGGGGAGGGATTGTATTGAGGAGTTATACCTGATATAAATGATGAATTGATGGGTGCTGACGAGTTGATGGGTGCACCACACCAACATGGCACAAGTATACATATGTAACAAACCTGCACGTTATGCACATGTACCCTAGAACTTAAAGTATAATAAAAAAAATAAATAAAAATAAAAATACATATTTCTAACTTCAGTGAAAATGTCTGGGAGCAATGACAACTCAGTAGCAATGAGTATTCAGTAACAAAAGGAAATGAAATCCTTGTGTAAATGGCTGATTCCAGGTTGATATGAAATTATAGTGGCTTTAAAGAAGCTGAAGTTGCAGGGTGTTTCACTTGTGTGAGCCTTTTCCAAATTCATGAGTGGTCTTAGCAGTGTGGTCACATGGTTATGTATACACACACACACACACACACACATATATTTGTTTGCAAAGTACTCAAAACTGTGATATTTTAAGTTGCAATTAAAATATTTTATTAAAATATTTTAATATTTTAATATCTGATTTTCTCTTTGCCATAATTATTTTTGGTTGAATAATTTTGAATTGGCCATGGGGATTTTAGAGGTCATGCTAAGGAAAATTTGAGGAGGGATATATTCTTATGTAGTTAATGGTCCCTTGATGTTACTGTTAACTATTCTGATATAGAATGTGCCTCTCCATGGGAATCAATATAATATCCTAAGAAGGAGGGGCAAAGCTGAGGTCATAGGAGGATATGAACGTGTTCTAATGCCCATAACAGTGTGAGAATAGTGAAGCAGAAAAAAGGTTCAGATAAACAGAGTCAGAAGCTAACTATGGAAATACTTCCAAATATTAAAGTGTGAGTCTGAAAGAAACTTGATAGTTTCTCCCAATACTTAATATTATTACCTTTAATGGCAAAAAGCACACTTTTGTGCCAACATAATTATAATCACTTTTTATTGAAGCGTTATATAGGAAAGAAGGATTTACCTTTCTACTCTCTGCTTAGAAGATATTATAAAATTATTGTCATATGAAGAGAATTCAGGCAAAAATGTAAGAAAAAGTGTTACAGAGTATTTCAACAGTTAGTAACAATATTATGTCTTTTTACTGGATTTTGTGATATTTGTAGGATGTCTACCTTTAAAACGCTTTATTTTGTTGTTATTTGTCATTCTATATAAATTTTTACTTTTGTATCTCATTTTATTTTATATTCACAGTTTTGTACTTTTTTTCTTAATGAGGACCTTCAAACCATATAATCTGCTTCTGAAAAATCTGGATCCACATTATATCGGATTTGAAATAGAAAATACACAAACTGATCCTGGAACAGGTTGTTGTGCTTGAAAGCAAATAAGTGATCTGACACTGTTGGTCTTGCATCAAAAGGACACTGGAACCTGCTCTAAGGGGTTCCCACTGGCCTATGGTGGGACCACTTGAGGTTCAAAGTTACTTCGATTGACTAAAACATATTTTATATTGAAACATCATGAAAAGGAAATAGACACGCAAAACAAACTCATTGGATATTTTGGAGTCGCATCAACTTATTACTCAGAAAATTGATGGTTAGAGTGAAATCCTTAAGTATTAATCCTGTCTTTCTTGTATAAAATCTATTTCAGGGTAAATGACAGCCAGCATGGGTAAGGGAAAGTTTTATACAGAAAAGTCCTAGCAAACAGTAGAAAGCATGATAGGATGAGAAATCACCAGTTTGCAACCTTAAAGAAATAATGAATCATTTCAGTGTCCATCATTTGATAGTAAAGAAAATGGGTGAAAGTTGATAAATAACTTCCATTCAGGGATGTGAAACAGGGGTGCTGGCATACCCTTCCCTCACCATGTCAACCATGTGCTTTTCTCAGAAAGCAGTGTTTGAGTAAGTGTCAGACTTTTAATTTGTTTCCATCTTTATTACATCTCATATTAATTGATCAGATTTTCTTCTTAGTTCCCTGAGTCCATGAAGGGTTTCTTATCTTCATATTCTTTGTTCATTTCAATTGGCAAAGATGTGGATGAAAATAGGACTTTGATGCATTTTAAGTAAAAAGTATATGTGGAAGTTAATACTATCTTTTAAAAAAGCTGTTGACAGTGCTGAATTATAACCTGGAAGTAGTCTTCTATACTGTCCTTTAATTCTGAATTGCACTTAGAGTGCTATAGTATCCAATTTTTCTTTTACTAATATTTCCAAACAACTTTCTCTGAGTCATATTTTATGGTTTATAACCTTTGAATCAAAATAAATAAATTGTATTATATATAATATCTTTTTGCTTGAAACTTTAAAAAAGAGGAAAAAAAATCCATAAGGATACTGTCTCTCTTACTTTTTTTTTTTTGGCACAGCAATACTTGTTAAAATATAACAGTTTTAAATGCTGTTTCTTTCCTCTATGTGTACAATCAGTTGAGCTAACTTCTCTTCAGCATGTAGAACAGCACATTAATAACTGGCTCGCCTCTTTGAAGGAATTTTGTAGGAGTTCTCTCTGAGTACAGAAATCTCAAAAGAATTGCTTAAGAATAGAGAATCCTTGTTTTTATCAAGATCTTCACTCAGCAATGTCTAGGTGTGGCCTTATAGCAATGGTACTCCTTTTGTTCCTAGAGGACAGTTTCTCCACCAACTTTGAATACTAGGTTTTAGAGATAATTACAGTCTAGAGCAAAGAGAAGGCTTTGAGAGAACTACCAGGATAACTGGGCAATCCCTGATACGTCACATACATCCTCGCTTAGGTGGTAACCAAACACAGGCAAAGCAGTTGAAACTGTGTGTGGGTTATGCTTTGTGAGTGGGTCTCAAGTTAACTGCCTTTTAATGAAAACTAGATGCTTACTAGATACTTATTCTATCGAATGCTTACTAATAATATATAGAAAAATAAACAAAAAACAACCTCATACATACCTTATAATCATCCATACACTTGTAAAATAAGTAAATAATCATATGCTGTCATGGTTAAGAGTATACACTTAGGCATCTAGTAAACTCAGCTTCAAGACCATTTCTACCACTAATTTAGTTTGTTATTGGGCAAATTATATTTATTCCTGTAAGCTACACAGCCTTATTTTTAAGATGTGAATGATGGAATTACCTGTTCCATAGAGTTGTTGTGATGTGCCAATGAGAAAATGAATGCTCTGTTACATAACTAGCATCCAATAAATGGTAGCTATCATTTTTATCATTATGTTCACGGTAAAGCAGCCAATGGGTACTTCCTTCTAGGAAGGAACAGAACATTTTGGATGGGCCTGGCCAGTATTTACTGACTTGCCTGCTCATATGATTGCCTAGGGTATTTATTAAAAGTACAGATTTCTGGCCATACCCTTCACCTTTTGATCTGAATAATCAGGGTACTGGGAGGGGTGTCTGGGCTCTCCATTTGACAAGTACCTTGGGTGGTTTTATGGTCAAAATGCTTTTGAAAGTAGCACTAGTGGACATAACACTGAAAATTGAATGACTAATGAATATCTACTTCCTTATTGTTGATGAAAAAAACTTGCGACACTAAAACAAATCACAAACATCATTCTACAATTGCTATCCCATATATATCCTAACCACACTCTGTGAATTCCAATTTATTTCTTATTTTCCACGTGTTGTGGGGTTTTTTGTTTGTTTGAGACCAACTCTCTCCCTGTCACCCAGGTTAGAGTGCAGTGGCATGAGCTCGACCCATTGCAACCTCCACCTCCCAGGTTCAGGCGATTCTCCTGCTTCAGCCTCCCAAGTGGCTGGGATTATAGGCGTGTACCACCACGCCCAGCTAATTTTTGTATTTTTAGTAGAGATGGGGTTTCACTATGTTGGCCAGGCTAGTCTCAAACTCCTGAACTCAAGTGATCTGCCTGCCATGGCCCCCAGCAGTGCTGGGATTACAGGTGTGTCCCACTGAACCCAGACTATTTCCACATTTTGACCACATGTTTTATTCAAAGTTTTATTTTTCAATTTGAGAGAAACTGTTGGTAGAATAGAAGGAGAAAAAGAAACGTGAGGGGAAGTCAGGAATCAAAGACAGAAAAATGCAGAAGATCAGAAAAATGACCGTTTAGAGTTTATTTTCCTTTATTTGCTGACCCAATTCAATTTTTACAACTTCTTCCGCACAGCTAAGTACTTACTGTGTTTAATTTGTCTTTATTACGTATGTCCTTGCAAAACATACATCTCTATATGTGCAGTGTATTTTAGTTTATGTAAATAATATTGTTGATACACATCTTTTCTGACCTACATTTTTCACAAAAATACTGTGTTCTTAATATTCATCTGAGTACCATGTGTGCATCTATGTTTCTTTTTCTAATTGCATTCCATATTTTACTGACCCACTGACAGTTTTACACATCCAGGTTCCTCTAGATTCCCTACCAGCACAAGCAGTGCTTCGTATAGAGCTGAGTTGCCTGCGGTGTGAGTTGGGGATATGCACACATTTTATGCAAGCCGAGTCATAGGGTCAGTGTGTATTTACTAAGTCCGTACACCAGCTTGTATTCCAGTATGGCTGCCTAGCTGACACTTCCAGCAGAGTAGATGCCTTCTAGAGCTGCAAATTCCCGTCTACATTTGACATTTTCTATTTTTCTAACGTTTGCCAGTCATGTCTTACTGTCTTAATTTGCATTTTTCTGGGTATTATTAACTTTGAATTTTCTTTTATGTGACGGTAAGTTTTGAGGAGTTTCATTTCTCAAAAGGGCATTTGCTGAGTAATTGTGCTGGAATCTGATACCCACTTCATGCTTACAAAGAAGCTGCAGTGGGTATTTTTAAAAGTTGTTTTCCCAAGTTGCAGTACCTCTCTTTTCTATCGGCATTTACATCTGAGATATTCTTATATAACCTAGTTTATAAAAGTTCTTTCTCAGAGAGATATAAAATTGAAAGAAGAGATTGTATGAGCACAGAAAGTGCTTCAGGCGTATCTTCTCCTGGAAAAAATAATGAAGAATAAAAGAGAATACGTAAGTTAGGGTCTCATTAGAGGTGATAAAAGCCAGGAGAGAATAAAAGTATATTAACTATGTTGGGTCATCCCTGGGATGCCTGGCAGCATGAATGCCTTGTACTGTCACACGAATAGTCAGGATTAAGAATGAAAGTCCAAGGAAAAGCATATACCCTGTCCATGGCTACCCTGCTCATAACAACTTCTAAAAGTTTTGTTTTGTTTTTTTTTTTAATCTAACACTAAGTGAGAAATGACTTTTAGAATGGTTGAAAAGGATGTCAGAATGTCCTGTGGGGACTATAAATAAAAAAAATTGTTCTCAGTCTCCTAGATGGAAGTAAGTCTCTTCCATGGCAGTTTTGCAGGCTACTGACCAAGAAAGAAAATGCATCTACTATGTCATCAAATTTATTCCCTCCATCCATCAGTTGTCTTATAGGAATTTTTTTCTGAATACCCATTCATGCACGAAGCATTGTCAGTTGTACATCCCCAGCTATTTTAAATTCGATTTCTCTCTATTTATGTCACTGTTGCTCCAGTTCAGGAGTGTCCCTCGTCTGAAATAGCTGTTGCTTTCACTTTCAAAATCTGCCTCTAGTCTTGCTTTCCTCAAATCCATATGCCATGAGGTTGAGGCAGTTAGAATGCAAGCATGTTGCTTTCTCTCAAAACTTTTAAATGGTTGCCCACTCTCAGCAAATGGCATAGACAACCTCACATAACATGGTAGACTCTCTACTTGCCAGACTCTCTACTCTCTCCCAGACCTCTCCATGCTAGTGTGTGACTTAGCTGATTTTAGCTCTGTGGAAACACCAAGCTGTCTGTTGCCCTTGAGTCTTTGCTCACCCTGATCTTTCTGCCTTATTGGTCCTCTTACCTCCTCTTTGCTTCTCTGCATAGATAAATCCTATTTATTTAATCAGACTCAACTTTGGGGTGATTAGCTAGTGATCCTCCTTCTCACTTGGGCTGAGCTAAATGTCTTTCTATGGTACTTCCAAAACACTCATGAACATGTCAATTATTAGACTTGCTGGCTTATGGTTACACTTTCCCTTTATCTCTTTCTGATGCTATGGTGTAAATGTTCTTCAGCTCTGAAAATATGATTTATTTATCCTTATATTGGTAGTAAAAATATTATTTTAAGGACAGGCAGTAGAATTCCTCCAAGGAAGAGAGTGATTTTGGATTAATAAAATACCTTGATGGTTGAGAGGACTTTAAGAAGGGGGAACGTCTAATATTCAATTTTACATCTTCTATTGTACTGACCAGCAATATAATTGCCTTCTATTGTGTTAGATCTTCAGTAAAGTATATGGTCACACAGTCTTGAGCTGGTAAATTGGTGAAAAATTTATTAGCTGCTGTTTAAAGCATGATAGTATGGAATGAAGCATGTGCCCAAGAGTGGCAAAATTCAGAGAAGGCATCAATAACTCACTAGAAGCAGCAACTGTTTGTTCTGGAAAAAGATAAACTTTAAAGAATTTCCAGAAATATACGGGGCATTCATTAGATTTCCTACTGTAATTCATTTGATGTTTGAGCCAATTTTAATTTGAAAGATAAGGAAAAGAATGTTAACCTGGAGGATATGGGCAAACTGTATTCTATAATATGGGAAAGTAAAACATTAGATAAAAAATGGTTTGTGCATAAAAAGGAATATAACAAAATAATAGCAGTTGTTACTGGCTGCTCTTTACTTTTTTTATGCATTTCTGTAGTTGACATATTTAATCAAATGACTAAATACTGCTTTTCACCTCAGGGAAAGTTTTCAAGTGAACAATTTAAAAATTATACTGCCACTGATGATTTGACATTAAAAGATCACATATTAAGTACCAGTTGTTAGTGTTTACCATCACCCTTTGTTTTTCACTTGGAAAATGGTTTCTGAGTAACCTGTATGTTATTGGACAAAGTTTAGGAAGTGTTTACTACTCTACCTCTCCCGAATTCTTCAACTGTGCTGAAACCTGACTTTAGGTAAACTAGGAGAGGGGTATCTCTGGTGCCATTCGCAGCCTTCTTTTTGAAATCTGTCTCCTTCATTTCAAAGTCCGTGCAGGCTCCTGTGCTGCCATGCTGGGATCTCAGCTTTTCTCCATGTTGTGTCCATTGGACTGTCCATTACAATGGCTTTGCTCCTGTTTGCCTGTAGTGAAAATTGTTTAATCAGGGTCGTATTCCTTCAGCATTTTACACTCCTGGACACAAGGCTATTTGGACATATGAACCCTTGATAACCTGTTGCTCTTCTTTAAATCATTTTCAGTTGACGCTTTCTCTACCTCACTTTCTCTATCTCCTCTAATAGGCTGTGTTGGTTTTGCCTAAGAAATATCTCTCGAACCTATGGCCTCTTCCCCTATGGACATTGCCCTAATTCAGAGCCTTGTTATTGTTTCCTTTAGCTCTTCCAGAAACTATCTAGCTGGTCTCCTGTCTTCAAATGTTTGTCTCCCATTTACATTTTCCAAACAGCCCCTAGAATATTTTTGTGCAATGTAGATAGCATTATGACAGCTCTTTCCTTTAAAAAACATAACTTTAATGATACAATGGCAAGTTTAGAAATATTGCTCTAGAATACAGTCCAAACCTCTCAGCATATAATGTAAGACGTTTTATGGTTTGATACTGCTATTCTTCTCCAGTAGCAACTTTTGCCATTCTCTTTCACTGTCTCTTACTCCTTGATGTAGTTGGGAATTTTGTCCCCACTGAAATCTCATGTTGAATTGTAATCCCCAGTGTTGGAAGTGGGGCCTGGTAGAGTTGTTTGGGTCATGGGGGTGGATCCCTCATGGTCTGGTGCTGTCATCACAACAGTGCATGAGTTCTCGTGAGATCTGATCATTTAAAAGTATGTAGCACCTCTCCCCCAATTCTTTCTTGCTCCTGCTTTTACCATGTGACCTGCCTGCTTCCACTTTGCCTTCTGCCATGTGTAAAAGCTCCCCGAAGCCTCCTTGGAAGCTGAGCAGATGTTGGCGCCATGCTTGTACAGCCTGCAAAACTGAGAGCCAACTAAACCTTTTTGTAAAATAAATTACCAAGCGTCATGTATTTCTTTATAGCATTCTAAGAATGGCCTAATATATTCCCCAGTTATTTTGTGTTCCCAAACCACAGCATGTTCTTTCTTTATACTATTCCCTCTGCCAGGAATTACCCATCACTGCATCCACACCATTACTGTTTTGCAAAATCTGAGGTTGTCTAGTGTATTCCTTGTGAACAGTTCTCTCTCATTCACAGCTCTCTCTGCCATGGTAGCCCAGCACTTTCCCCTTTATACATTCCAGTAGCTAGAGCACTGCACCACTGCATTGTAGGTATTTACTCATATGTCTGTGTTACCATTATCCCCTGAGGCCATTGAGCATCTATATGTTGTTATCTCTGTAGTTATAGAACCAACCTGTAGTAGTTTCTAAATAAATGGTAGGGAAATGAGAAAATACAATATAAAAATTGACTTAAAGCACAGAGTTGTTTAGGAAGATTCTTCTCAGTGTCACCTTATGTGGCCATACTGTTCTTTTTGCTAACATTTAGGAATTTGATAAGGTTTACTCATTCTATTAACATATTCAATTGTTCCCTCTTGTGCTCAGATATCTTAAGATTTCCCTGGGCATCTGGCTTGGAAAGGTAGCAAACTTTTTATGTAAAGTACCAAATAGGAATTATTTTAGGTTTTTCAGGCTATCCTAACAATTCACCTCTGCTGTGGTAGCTCAGAAACATCAAGAGAAATCATATAAATGACGACAAGATTCTGTTCCCGTGGCATTTTACTTAAAAAACAAGCAGTAGGCCAGGTTTGTACTATAGCTTTCTGATCTGTGGTCTAGATTTAGGGTTTAGGTTTATACATCTAAACCTTTGGCTCAGATTATGGTCGGTTTAGGTTAATTCATCTGCCAAACAGTGAGGTAGTGGCGAGCTTTGCTATTCCAGGATTTAGGGATGAACAATACATATGTGCAGTCAAACTCATGATAGAAATCTTAGGACGACAGTACAATGGTTAATCTTATTGGTGTTCAGATGACAAAGCATCTTGGTAAAGTTTCTATGATAGTCACAAATCAGAGGTGGTCCACTGAAAATGCCTATATTATATTGTTAGTTCTGGAGCAAATCTACTGTCTCTAGCAAGAAATACTCTGCCTCTCAGAAACCACATTTGCAAAGCCTCCTTTCAGCAGTGTGGGACTGAGTATATACTAGATTCCTAAGTACTTTTTGAATTTTCACTTGGAGAAGTAGGTTACTGCTAGATGTCTCCCCAGGCAGGACAGCACTTCTGGCAAGGAGACAGCTTGTTAAAGAGTGTAAGGACCGAGTTGGAGATGCACAAGAAGCAGTATTATTCATTAATGCTTCTCAGAAACAAATTTAATCTCAAGTAGAATGTATCCAAAAATTCTAGTAGCATTTTCGTTAATGCATTTGTGTTGAGGTAAAGCAGTAATTGCAACACCCAACATCGAGTTGTTCAGACTTCTATTTCTTGAGCTGATAATTTCTTTGCCCCTCTTAGTTATTTGTGTCCAGTGTTCATTGTCCTCTCTTATTCCTGAGGAAATAGCATAATGATTATAAAGTGCTCTCCATAGGCATTACCTTTGCTGTCATGTTGCTTCATGATTGCTCCTGCCATGATAAGTGAGCACCTTCCCAAGCAGTACCTGCTAAGAAACAGTTTTTGAAGATTGCTATGTGACATCCTCAAGAACATATGAGCTGAAGAAAAGCTGTCATTTTATCTGAAAGGACAAATTCAAGGTAGGCCACAACATTTTATGATATGTAAGCAAAGTATGTGAATGAGAAACACTTGTATTTTATAAACTGTATTCCTTTTACTATGTTGTTATACGTTGGCATCCTTTCTACAAACCTATGTTAAATTAATCCCATAATCTATAATAGTCCCATTGATACAGTTTGGCTGAGTCCCCACCCAAATCTCATCTTGCACTGTAGCTCTCATAATTCCCATGTGTCACAGGAGGGACCCAGTAGAAGGTAATTAATCATGGAGGCGGGTCTTTCCCATGCTGTTCTCGTGATAGTGAATAGGTCTCACGAGATCTGATGGTTTTATTATGGGGAGTTCCCTACACAAGCTCTCTTGCCTGCTGCCATGTAAGACGTGACTTTGCTCCTCATTTGCCTTCACCCATGATTTCAAGGCTTCCCCAGCCATGTGGAACTGTGGGCCCATGAAACCTCTTGCCTTTGTAAATTACCCAGTCTTGGGCATGTCTTTATAGCAGCATGAGAACAGACTACTAATACAGTCATGTAGTCCCTAACACTGTGAATAATTTACAAAAGACTATGCTGAAATTATCTTAAAACTGCCAATTATTTCCTAGTGAATGCTCATCTTTATAAAGAAATAAAAGGAATTAAGTAAGGGCAGAATGTCAATAGCACAGTCAGATTACTTACTGTGGGCAAACTTCCCTAGTAGGTAAGATCAACTTTGGTAGTTATCTAATCTGAGGAAGTAAAATTGTATTCTGGAAATTTATCATATTAGTAGTTCTATTTCAATGCTATAATCTGAGCATGTAACTTTTTCTGTAGAGATTTAGTGGCCTTAAATAATCAAAAGGAATGTTATTGAATTTTCACAAGAATCCCTGACAAAGGTCTAATATCCACATCTACAAGGAACTTAAACAAATTTACAAGAAAAAAAAAACACATTAAAAATGGGAAAAGGACATGAACAGACACTTCTCAAAAGAAGACATTTATGTGGCCAAAAAACATGAAAAAAAAAAAAAAAACTCAACATCATTCCTCATTAGAAAGGTGCAAATCAAAACCACAATGAGATACCATCTCATGCCAGTCAGAATGGTGACTATTAAAAAGTCAAGAAACAACAGATGCTGGTAAGGCTCTTTAGGAATAGGAATGCTTTTACACTGTTGGTGGGAATGTAAATCAGTTCAACCATAGTGGGAGACAATGTGGCAATTCCTCAAAGACCTAGAACCAGAAATACCCATAAGAACCCGCAATCCTATTACTGGGTATATACCCAAAGGAGTATAAATCATTCTATTGTAAAGATATGTGCACACATATGTTCATTGCAGCACTATTCACAATAGCACAGACATAGAATCAACCCAAATGCCCAGCAATGATAGAATGGATAAAGAAAATGTGGTACATATACCCCACGGAATACTATGTAGCCGTAAAAAGGAACAAGATCATGTCCTTTGCAGGCACATGGGTAGAGCTGGAAGCCATTATCCTCAGCAAACTACTGGAGGAACAGGAAACCAAACACCACATGTTCTCATTCATAAGTGGGAGCAGAACAATAACACATGGTCACAGGGAAGGGAACAACATGCTGGGGCCTGTTGAGGGGGTGGGTCAAGGGAGAGGATCAGGATAAATAGCTAATGTATGTAGGGCTTAACACCTAGGTGATGGGTTAATAGTTGCGGCAAGCCACCATGGCACACATTTATCTAAGTAACAAATCTGCATGTCTTGCACATGTATCCCAGAACTTAAAATAAAATAAATTAAATTAAAACATAAAAAATAAGATAATAAAAATAACAATCCAGTTTCAGTCAGATTTTATGTGTTTGAATATATATATAATCGAGGTATAACATCTTTCTTAAATTAACCATTGCTTAATCTTGACAATAGCAGTACCAATAGTATAAGTTTAACAGTTTACTTAGTTTGGACTAAATCAGATTTTTTTTTTTTTTTTTTTTGGTTTTCTACTGTGTGTGTGTTCAGTTGCACAGTGATATAATGAAAGTTCATACATTATATTTTTAAAATAATTTAGAAATAAATTTTCCTAAGAAGGCTTGAGAGTAAAGTATAGTAAACCATGTGTCTGGTTTACAAATCATGGAACTAAAGCAAGAGAAGCTCAAGTGACTTCCCTAAGTCCACATAAGTAATTTGTGTCTGTCTAAGGACCAGAAACCAGTGCTACCGGCTTCTGACCCAGTGCTCAATAATCTACTTTAGGGTCATCGACAACCCCTAGATACTTTAGGGAATAGGGTTTGGAATTGCCAACACTATTTATCAGTAACAGACATAAGCCATACATAATGTTTTATTTTCACTAACAGAAAAAGAAAATAAAAAACAAATTCGTGGAAATTTGAAAGTATCCCCAGTTGCTGTGCTGTCACCATCCCTTCTCAGGCATAATTTCACTCTGGCAGGTTGTGTCTTTAGTGTCTGAGACTTCTGGGGCATTGGGTGAGTCTGGTCTGTCTCTGACTTGAACCACTTCGAGGACAACAGGCACATCAATTTGTAGTGCGTTGATATCAAAGCCGTCTAGAAGATCAGCAATTAAGAAAAATTTTTCTGGGTATGACCAGAATGACTGACTTCCCAACATTTCTATTCAAATTATGAAGATTCATTGTTACTATTTTACTCATACAGTTGTTAAAAGACAATGAGAGGAGAGCAGGTGGGGTATATGCTTATATTCAAAAGATATTAGAAAAGGAAAACTGGTAGAATTCGCATGGTAAGATTTATTATCCTTTGTTTTGAAAAAGAAGATGCTATATTTCCTTTCTGTATAATGTTTTCCCAGCTGGACAATAAAACCCTTTATCAAAATTACATCATTAAAAAATAAAATAGTAATAATGTTGATCTAATCGTAAGTGAAAACTAAAACATAGAGAGTTCTAGAACACACCAAATTACCAAATAAATCAGTAATGAATCTGGGAAAAAAAAAAAAAACCTTAAGTATTTCTGACTCCTAATTCACTTTCACCCAAAAGAAAAATATTATTTCCTGAAATATTAATGAAGACTGTTCACTGGGGCCTAAGTATAAAGTTAACAAAGCAATTAAGACTCAGAAATTTGCAGGCAGGTATAGAAAAATCAGTTTTGCCTGGAAAAGCTCTCATGAAATAAACCATTCAGGAGGGGAAAGGATGCCCCAGCTTGGAAGCCTGATAGTGTAAAGAGAGATGTCATTGCATTACCCAGAACTCAAGGTTTTCTGAGTGAAGGAAAATGATGGCCATTTGGGTTAGATTCTGTTGCCTGATGAAGACGTTGGATTCTGTGATTGATTCCCCTGAAAAGCAAAACAAAACCACTTTGGTCCCGACAGTCTGGAGCCTTCAGTTTTTTAACATTTCTTCTCACTATTACTCAGCTGAGGAGTCAGCGTCAGTCTGGGCATGTTGTATTTCTTTTTGCAACCAAGTTCACAGTCATTAACAAAAAGAACTAAGGGAATTGCATTTAGATGGCAAAGCCATCTAATGCTTCCAGTTACAGGCATGTACTGCATAAGGCTGTTTCAGTTAAGATGAAACATAAATACAACAGCAGTCTCATAAGATTATAAACTGTACTTTAATGATATGGACAGGAGGCAAGAAAATACTGGGTAGAAGAGGGCGGGGCCCCTGGCGAGGGCTCCACCATCAAGCCTGGACCCGCAGCCTTAAATGAGAACATGCATTTCTGTTTTCCCACCTAAATGTTGCCTTTCCAACACCATCTTGGCCCTCCACACTCTCATCTTGTACCTATAGAAAACCTGACATGTATTCCTGTTTTCCCACCTAAATGTTGCCTTTTCCAACACTACCCTGGCCCGCCACACCCCGCACCTTGTACCCATAAAAAAACCTAAGCTCCATTGACAGAGGAGCAGGGCAGCACAGCAGAGAAGGAGAGAAGAAAAGAAGCATCTGAATGTTGAGAGAAGAGGCAGCTGGACATCAAAGACTGTGGTCAGAGAGGAGTCTGGCCAGGGACAGTTGGAGAGGTCCCACTGTCCCACTCCATCCTCTTTCCTGCTCCCCATCCTATTGAGAGCCACTTCCATCACTCAGTAAAATCCTCTGCATACACCATCCTTCAATGCATTCATGTAACCTGATTCTTCCTGGATGCGGGACAAGAATTCAGGATGCACTGGTGTGGGAACCCTAAAAGACTGTCACAGTGACTCTTCACCGAGCTGTTTAACACCTAAGCCTTCCATGGATAGCAAAGCTAAAAGAGCATTGTTTGTAACACATGCCCTCTGGGGCTCCAGAGGTCATCAACAACCCCTAGATGCTGCTGGGACAGTAGATGATGTCGGGGTGGTACAGGGTTCATTCTTGTCAGTGCCCAAAAGCACTTGCCCTGGCTCCTGCACCCACTCACTTGTATGCTACCCCTCTCGCAAGGAGTAGGAGCATATAAATGAGCCTTACTTCTGTGGCAAGTCCCAAGAAGGGGTTGGGGGGCGGGGATCTCTCCTGTCTCACTTTGTAAATGTTTAGATACTCACATACTTTCCACTGTATTACAATTGC